>NW_028301713.1:73517500-74142500 GCF_037042655.1 Diuraphis noxia
CTGGAATAGCGAGGTAACCCGGTATCCTCGCCGTTAGTATGCCACTGATTGCGGACCGGGGTTAAATACATTATAGATATCCATATAAAATATCAACAAGATTGTGGATAATAAAAAATAGATATACAAATTGCCAAGTCCCCAGGAATAATATTTTTTAAATACAACTGCAATACCTTAACTATAAAAAAAGGTTAGGTATAAAATCGAAATATCCCATAAAAAATTGACTCTTCTAAAAATAGATAATTTTGATTTTAAATTTTTTTAAACTTGGGGTTTCAGCAAGAATTACACATTAGGAACTTTGTATTACATCATGGCTTCGCTCAGAAAAAGGTAGCTCATATAAACAAAAATATGGCCGGACCAAACAATGAATATTCGGAAAACGGACATGGATATAAAATTTCAAGATCACACATGTAACAAATTTTAAATTATCACAGTTAATTATTTATTTTTTTAAATTTAATCTTACAACTATACAATACTTACAAATGTATAAATAATATTTATAATAACATATTATATTATATATCTTATTCTATATTCACGTTAAAACCCATATGTCAAAACTAAATTGTGGGGGCGCAGGTCAACAACATTTTACGAGTACCTATGATTGTGGACTGCATGAGGGTGACGGATGGACTGGTTAGGGTTGTCTAATCGCTGACTACAAATACAAGTCACAGCTCAGAACAGTTTTTAATGTGAATAGAGTGGGTAGGTATGCGTACAGTACACATAAATATATATATGTATATAATTAAAGTTAATTATTATTTTGTACAATTTAAGTTTTCATCACAATAATTCAAGAGTACAATTTATCTGAAAACATTTTAAAAAACAAAGTATTTAATGTACATAAGAAATATGTTACTGGCCAAATCTGTTTTCAAGTTAAATTACTTTGTTCAAAACGCATTATGATCAATCAGTTTAGACTAGAATAATCTAATTTTTCCTTAAACAGTAAAACCTGTTGTAACAGACACAATTATAAGGTCTGGGCAAAAAAATTTGTATGACTAGACATCTTTCTATAACATACACTGTACATCTCTCTATCTTTTGATAGTCCTATGAGAATCCCTTATAGGCAGATTTCAGTATATTAAGTTTTATGCTTCATAACAGGCGACAGGCCTATAATATATGTCCTAATAGGTTATTAAATAATAATAAAAGATAAATAAAGCTTTGATATTACTTATTAATGATTATCATTTGTTATAACAATGAACACAATTTTATTTAATGTAAAATGTAAATTATTAGCATAATTGAACTTTAATATTAGGACAAACTAGATCAGGTTAGTGTTAACTGGTTGAATTATTTTAGTTCAGACCAAACTAATTTATCCTGACTTTTGGTTTAGACAGTAACATTATTCAATACACAATATGTAATACAGTAATACAGTCAATTGTTAAATCAAATTAATTAGGAGTACACAGTACAGTTATTTTTTAATGTAATATATAATAAATTTCTTCATCCATTTTCCTATGATTTAAGCCCTTTTTACAGGATAATAGTCATAGTACTTATCTACCATAGGTACAATCTAGTTTTAAATTGTGTATAGCTAGTGTTCTTGCACTAGTACCTGATCAGTTGTTACTTTTGTTTATATGCATTTAATTTATTAAAATCAAAAAACAAATATTTTAAACCAAATTAATAAATAATGATACAATTTATGTATTCTGATTGGCTGCAAATATTAGTATATTATTTAATAGTGCTAAAAATAAGACATGCTGACGAGTTCTATTAAAAAAAATTGTTCACTAGCTGGAATGATGCCTCCTTTAAAAGTTTTATCAATAAAAATTGTTGTAATTCATACAGACCTAAAAACTAGTTTACTATCTATCACACTAGGGAAAGTACAATAACTAAAACCATGTAAAACGGACTTTTTAAAAACAAAACCGGTTTTCAAAATTTAATATGATTAGGTATAGTAAATTTAGTTAGTTATTAAAAATATTGAAATTAGTTCAATTTTTAATGAACAAGCACAATTCATAATTTAAAATTATAGCAGAATATACAATTTATTGATATTTGATGATATATTTTTATTTATTATAATTGATTGTTTAAAATTTCAAAATGTTCATCTTCAAATGCTTAGCACAATTCAATTTGATAGTCCCACTAAATCTTTGTAATTAAACTAATAAGTTGTAAGGAATATAACACTTTTTTAAACACATTACTATCTCATGAAGCTCTTGTTAAGTGCAGAGTATACAGTATTTTTAGAATCTCAGAAAACAAAAATATGTTGACATGAAGTCAGGTGATTAAGCTGGCCAATTTTTTTATCTTTTCTTCTAATTAATTTTTTGAGAAATAATTGTTCACTCTACAGTACCTTTAAGTGTACAAGCATAATGCCCCAGATCTTCACCTTGGATGAAGTATGCTAATTAATAATTAAAATTAACCTAATTTTAACATTATGTAAATGATCTTGAATTATAAGCCAGATTTTTATCAATTTTATCAAATATCAATAAGTATGTTATTTTATAAAATAACTATTTTTCTAATGCTTAAATTCAAAAATGTTTGACATTTTATAGTATGATAAATGGATAAATGAATAAATACAATATTACATTAAAATAAACTGCTCGGCATCATGTGATGTTACAAACTTGATTTACTGTCTTTCTAATAAATTAACGCACTATATTTTATAGATTTAAAGAAATGCTTTAGGCATGAAATTTAATGAACAAACAATGTTTTAGTAAAATAAATTTTAAAAGTTGACTATGCTATAATTACAGTTATAATTAATATTTTTTACGGTAGTAGTAATTTCTAGATTTGGATTTATAATTTTCATTACTTTTATAACTTTTGTAAACTTTGTAATCTTTAAAATCTTCGTAGTCCTCGTAGTCTCTGTAAGTTGGTACTAATCTGAAAAATAATTTAATATAATGCATTAGAAAAACTAACCCATCAACTTTTTCTGGATCATTAAATATTATTATGGTAAATCAAACATGAATATGTTTTGAGTAGTTTGTAAATATTTAAAATAAAAAGAAATAGATAAACATTATTTTTTAACTTTGTCATAATTCTATAATCAGGTTAAGAGTTATTAGATATTAGCCAACATTTTACATTAGTATCTACATCAAGTGACAAAACTGAGGGCTCAATGATAAAGCCACTACCAATCATCACAAAGAGTTGACATAATAAGATAAATCTGTGGGTACAAAAGTGATTAGATTATTGAACTATTTTTAATCTGAATGGAGTATAGTGACTCATTATCTCAATTAGCTTTTCTCTAATGTAAAACATTTAATTGTACATAGAATATGTTATGTGGGATAAAATCATGAACAATTATATCTTATTCCATTGAAAAACTGTTCAATGTAAAAAAAAATATATTCATAATGATCAACAAAATTTTAAGATTATTTGTTTGACATTATACTTAAAATCTATAAATATTGTTATTACTTTTTTTTCTTAGATTTCTTTATATGTCTTGGACTTTTACTTCTCTGCTTAATTTCCAAAGGTGTTCTGCTTCTATTCCTTTTATTGAATGGCTTTCTATAAGATGAATTAATATAATTAACACAACATTTATGTTTATGCGCGTATACAGTGCCGGATTTACCTCTTCAGCCGCCCTAGGCTATTAGGAAAATGCCGCCTCAAAATCATACAATCATTTTTTTAAAACCAATATGAGATTGATATAAGTGTTATTTTAGTGCACAATTAAAAACTTATAAAATCAAGTACTCAAGAAACAGGAGATTTAATTTTAAAATACAAATACAAAAGTCAAGATATACAGTGATTACTTTAAAAAAACTTTCTTCGTGCCTTTTGTTGGGCGAATGTGTCGATTAGATCGTCGAAATTTAGCGCTGTCAATATTTCAGCCTCAATGTTGAGAAGCATCAAACTATTTAAACGTGTTTCTAATGTCGCCGACCTTAAACAATTTTCTATACGTTTTAAGCATGAAAAGCTACGCTCGGCACTGCAGTTTCATCAAGTATCGTGCCGCGTCCGTATACAATGTATACATGCAATAATCGTTATCGTAAGTTGACGACGACGGTCGACGACAAACAAAAATTGAAAAACAAAATAATTCCCAGAATAATAATAACGTTCAATTCCAATAAAATACTAAAAATAGTACGTTTGATAAGAGACGTCGGATCTATATGTCCCAACAGTCGACGTGGCCAGGAAAGCGCTAATAAAAGAGTAAAATAATTTTTTGTCTGTTTATAGAGATGAAAAAAAAGAAAAAATTTGCCGCCCCTAAATTTTGCCGCCCTAGGCTATAGCCTAGTTAGCCTAATAGTAAATCCGGCACTGCGCGTATATGTTATATATTTAAGAGTTTGGGAGTAAATACTTACTTATTTGGGGTGGTTGAACTATTATTTCCTGGGACAGCAGTAGTTATTCCATTACTAGGATTAGGCATCACTAATTCAGTTCGTACAACTGGATGAACAATGGCTTCTTTAGCTTTCTCCTTAGCATTATCATATTCTTTCTTTGATTCTTCTACTCGTTTTTCTAAATCTTCTGTGATAGCCTAAAAAATACCATCAAACAAATATTGTTATACTGAACACACAAACTATGATTCTTTACTCACTTTTGGTCTAAGATAAAGTTTGAGTATTTTACGACAGATGTCCTGGATATCTGTTTCACTCGAATTAAATAAAGAGTACCATGCTGGACTTTTTGGCAAAGGTATTTGTAATTTCCTAGCCGATAGATATATACAAGCGCAAGCAATAGTTTCTGGATCAAATTGAACAAATACATCGGTTTGTAATGAATCATTCATATAGTTCCAGGACATCTGCATTATTGACTGATGTTTCTCAAATCCAAGTGCCTGTAGGTACATTACAATGAGTTTATGCGGGTGTTTAACATGCACGCAAAAGCCAAGCTCCTTGAGCACGCGTCGTTCCGCTTTTATTACCTGGGTCTTTTTCTGTACATAATTTTGATCAAGTACCAATGGCGTAATCAATCTGCAAAAGTGGAGGGGCATTTTTGGACAAGTGATCACACGGCAATACCATGGTAAAATTTTTAAATAATTAATAGTATGATCAACCACAACTGACTACATTTATTATTTGTTTTAAGTTTTAATTGTTGTAGAAAAATACATAACTATTTTAATTTATAAAATTATATATACTCAAATAAAATGTTTCATTTTTATTTTTTTTATAAATAGTTAACAGCTTTTTTTAAATTTAATATTCTTGTTGAAATTCTGAAATAATAATTTTTAAAAATACCCAATTTTTTAAAAATCTAAACTTATATATACCTAACATAATTTATTATATTATTATTTAACTAAAGTAGTTGCCGTTTATTGGACTTGTGGTTAATTGACTTATTGTCTATTAAACTCAAATAGACTAGACATACTTACATACTTATTATAACAAAAATAATTATAATACATTATTAGATAAACTGTAAGTATGCTATAATTATCAAATATAAAAGACAGATTTTTCACCAAAAAAATTAACTAATTAAATTATAATTTCTAATATTATTACATTTAGATCTAATAATGTATATATTATCTACTAAACACAATATAAAATTCATTGAAAAATAATTAACTTTATAGAAAGTATGAATAAAGATTGTTTCATATTTAAGTCAAGTGAAATTTAATATTTAAATGCCATAATCCAAAATACATTTAGATTTAATATCATTAAACATAATAATTATCAGACCCTCAGGGAATTTAAATATTTTAAATTTTTCCTGTTATTAAGTTTATTAATCCTTGAATCTATTCCACCAGCATTTTAAAGTTTACCAATTTAAATAGTTTGGTTTGTTCATATTTCAGTAACTGTATATTAAATTATTAACATTCACCTTAAAACAAAAATATGAAAAAAAATTCACTTCAGCTTCAGATTTTATCTAAATTGTTTTTAATGTCTACAAATAGAGGTTAGGTACCTTATGAGATGTAGAATAACCTTCAAATGGTGCATGACACATTCAAACATCTTTGGCTATCTTGAATCCCATTGCAGAAACAACAGTTATCATTTGTCTGTGAAATTCTTTGTATGCTTAATACAAAACTTTTACAATTAAGTAAAATCACTCAATAGAGCACATAATATAATATGCACATTGGATTTATACTATACCTGTCTTTTTGATAAATACATAAATATTTATATATATATAATGTATATACTTATATGTACATTTTGACAAACCCTAACAATTTTTTTTGGAGAAAACCTCTTAGCTTATTTTTGGCTAAATCATGTAACAATATAATTTTTAAAGGGTCCACCAACAATGTTCTTGACGTGACGACCATTGATTTCAATATGAATCCACCACATTCGCTTTCCTCTCCACAATTCAAACCGAGGGTAACTCACCCGGCGGTTAGCTGTGGAAAGTATCTGCGAAAACGCAAGTTATAAAATAAATTTGAGCATAACATTTGCACTTGGATTAATATTAACAACCATTGACATAGTTGCATTTAACAATATACAAATATATATTAAATAAGTACAAGTGCGGCAAAACAAGTAGTGCAGCTTTGAAAGTATATTTAAAAAAAATATGCATCTTATAGAAATGAGCTTTATTTAATCTTTAACAATAAATCACGCCATTTTATGTATTAAATTTTAAAAATGACATCCGCTAGATCAAATTGGCTGCTGGCAGCAATATATTGATGAAGGTGATTTCTTTTTTCTTTTTGCAGTGTTTTCAGCCACATTTTGATTGGTAAAGCATTTGTGATTTTTTCTTTTTGGACTACACCTGAAGGAAAAAGTTTTTAAAAGTAGGCCTCACACTTTGGAAGAACTCAAACAGTGAATTTGGGAGGAAATCAGCGCTAAACCAGTTGAAATGTATAAAAATGCAGCCAAAAACTTCAGAAATCGCCTTCATCAATGTATTGCTGTTGCGGTCATTATCTTTCTGATGTCATTTTTAAACATAATCCATAAAACGGCATGATATACTGAAGAAAATTAATTAAACTTCATTTCTATAAGTTGCGTTCTTTTTTTAAAATAGACTTTCAAATCTGCACTACTTGTTTTCCCGCACCGTGTACAAAATAAATAAATTTTTGTGTACTCTACAGTTATCACATTAAATCAACACATTGTAGCTTTTAAGTAATTTTAATTTAAGTAATTATACCAGTACAAGGTGATTCATTAACCCATCTTTTGTTTTAAATTTTAATTCATTCAATTCTGAATAATGGGATTTTGCCATTACAAAGTGTTATTCTTACACTGATGGATTTAAAATTTAAATATTAATTTAATTTATATAGTTTCTAGGTTATTAATTTTTATGCATTAAGGGTAAATGTCCGTGATAATAGATATAGAAGATATGGGACCATAATAATTTTAATACTATTGTAAGTAGTTACTAACTTAAACATTTTAAAATTTGTAAAAATTTTCCTAGTGGCTAGTTTAATAAGATGTAGAATAAATATTACATCTATTTTGTGTTTTACATAAAACCATTATTAAGGACTTATGTCTTAAATAGTCAACAGTTAAACAGGGGACTGATACCAATTAATAACTAAGAAACTATTCATTTTATATTTTGATATAGATGCGTAACATTAAAAATAAATAATTATTTGTTAAAATTGTATAATATATTATACTAGATTATAGTTTGTAAGTATACTTGATAAATGTCAAAAATCAGAACCTGAATAAATAAAAATTAAATGATAAAATTAGGGTTAGCATGAATGACTTGTACTTGTTATATACATCAACTATAATAATAACAGAACAAAACAAATATCAACATTTACTAGAAATAAAAGTAATAATTTAACCTTTTTTTAAACATGATGATGAATATCTAAAATTTTTGAAGTTCATGAAAACCAGATTGTTCAATACTTGTTTTTTTTTACTAGTATTCAGTAATATTATTCAGAAATTTAAAATGAATTATTTCAAAAGATATATTGTTTTTCTTATAAAATGATTTTTACTAATATAAGTTTATTTTGCAATTATTCATAGTTATAAAGATATTAGAATATTTAAGAACTATACATTATGCGACTATTGTAAGATATCTAAAGGTATTTAAGATCTAAGTAACTAAAAGAATTCTAACTTAATACTGGAAAAGAGAAATCAAATTAGATTTTAAGACTTAAAATGTGTTTGTCTTAGTGTTTAACTTCTTAAGTAGTTATGGATATTCATTCTATCAATCAATCTTCTATAAAATGATGAAAGTTCACACATGAACATTCTCGAATTCTGCAAGATCTAGGTAATGGATACTGAATTGTTGAAATTAAGCTAAAATTAAATTTTAAAAGGCAATAAGTATTAAATAGAGCATTAACTGGAATTAACATTAAATGAAGCAAAGACAATAAAATCATATATATTGATAAATTAACTTTTGTATCTTATAGGTATACATATTTAAACTGGATTTAACCTTAGTATATACTCAAGTTTCTAAAATAGTTTGTTATTAAGTTTATACCTGGATTAAAATATATGTGTCGCAAGTACAGTGACAAAACAAAGAGTTCTTGAGAAGTTTTGATTTTTTTTTTATACTTAGTCTAACTAATAATTATAGTAAGCAAATATTAATATTAATACTAATAGTACTTATATTTAAAATCGAAACATAATTATGTTCTGGATTAAAATAATCTCGTAATGGGAACATCTAGTTAGAATAATTTAACCCTAGATAACATGCATCATAAACATCAGATTTCACAAACATGGTGTTTTTGACCGTGGATTAAAATATTTCAATTAAAACTCAATAAATTTAAATAATAATAATTTATAGAGTACATATGTAGATTAAAACAAATCAAACTATATATTATTGTCAATTGTTTTACAAAATATATTTTAATTTCAATGATAATTTTTATCAATCGGTAATTGAGAAACAATTAAAAAGAAAAATCACGATAGAGTTTTTCTATCTAAGCTCGTGAATATAATACAATTTAAATTATTTATAAACATCATAGTATAATCTTTTAAACTGTGTTATAATGGTTAATGAATTTTGAATGTTTCTATATTATAAACTACAGGAAATTTCATCATATGATGTTGGAAGTTGTAACTAATTGGTAATTATAGTTAATCATATAACAGTGAAAACTCATGAGGTACTAATTAATTAAAGCTGATATTTTGAAAATTAATGAATAAAAACTAGAAGCTAAACATTTTATACAGTGAAGTGTGTACTTTAGGGTTAAATAAATACTTTTGATACCTAACGATTTAAAGTAAAAAACAAAATGTAAGATTTACATATGAAAACCATGAAGATTACAGAGAGAATCTAGTCTTTGTGATAGAAACATACTCTAACAGTTTAGTCAGTTGTGATTAAAAATATTTAAATATGACTCAAATAAAAAATATAATAATATTGAAAATAAAACCACCTAAACTTACTTTTGATTTAATACTTGACGAATGTGATGATAAACATTAATAACATCACGAATACGTCGTGGTGATTCTTCAACTTTAGAAGCTAAGCATGTGCATGCCATTGCAGTTATTTCCATTGGGTGACGAACAAAAGATTTTGTGTAATAAAATCGCTGAAACAACACTTGTCCAGTTGCCATTGCAACCTGAAAAATAAAAATCATATTATATATAATGTAGATGACCATAGGTTTTTAATGAGTGGGATTTGGTGTGTTTGCAGCTGGGGTTTAAATACCTAAAATATTTTTGGCAATATTGTCGCAATTCAGATAAAAAATTTTTATTTTGATATTAAAAATATTTTTTTTTCCTGGTTAGAACCAACAGCAGAGGAGGATCTGTTTGCACAATACTACTCCTCTGCTGCCATCGTTAGAATAACGTTGATATTAAAAATATTTAGCACTTTCACCTTGAAAATATTCAAAACCTTTTAAAATGAACAATATTCTTATACCACATGGGTAAATATATGGAGATTTAAGCACGCATACCTATACATTGTTACATATTATATAAGTTTCCATCTACCATTACAAGAAGTAGGTATATGTAGATTATATGTAGATATGATGAAAACAATTAACTTAAAGTTTCACCTGGGGTAGTTTGAGTAAGATGCCAGCGGTTTGAATCCACTCACAACCGACAATCCTAAGATCGACTTCGGTCTCGAAATCTAACCCGTCGATCATCGACGGTGTAAACATGAGCTTTTCCTTAGACAACAATACGTTGCTAAGCGTCAAGAGGACTTTGGTCGGTTGTTTCAATATAGTATGATGGTCGTTGGTAGTGTCCGTACATGTCATCGTCGTAGTTGCTGCTTCCATTTTGCACATCACCCACGGCGTCGTCAAAAGTTGTGATTTCGTAGTTGACGATCAACACGGTGTGTAGCAAAGTAAACAAACTATAATTTATATAATTATACAATATACAAACGAATAACGTCTGATCTGGCTGTGGCCAACGGATACCGATTATTATTTATTACGCACAATTATACAGTGCATGTTAAAATCATTAACTTCTAGTTATTTTGTATTTTTGTCATGGTACTGTGTAGTGTGTACACAACGGCAGACGGCAGCAGATAGGTCGATCTATAGTAATAATGTAGTCAAGGAAAGAAAAATAAACTTAAGTAGAATTTAATACGTGGTTTAAACTTCAATACCAGCTGCTATATAGGACAGGTGTATTGTATACAATTGTGATACTATCAATATCAAGGTTAATAACAATAATATTATGTGCATTTATCTGATTATAGTATTATTACCAAGCTCTGGCCATGGCTTCTCAAACGACTCAAACCAAAAACCTCATGGTAAAAATATTATAGCTTTATCTTTTATTTCCCAAATTCTGAACGAGTTGCGCATGACGTAATGTATATTGGATCCACTCTTCTTAGGCTTGGTTGTGTTTGAAAATTAATTTGATTTTGTTATATTTTCAATAAAAAATAAGTTTGCTAAGTCATCAAAACTAGCCATTTTGTAGACCTGTATGAAATTATATTTTTTTAAATTTTATTACCTAGATATTGAAAAAAAAAATTATAAAAATAATGAAACTTGGACCCGTAGTGATAAAGACGAGATATGAATAAAAAAATTTACATGGTTTATAGTTTCATGCAGATTTTACTATTGTCGCATTCGACAACTGAATGGTGAGTGATTAGAAATTAGACCCATACTTTTAGAAGGCGCTTGACTTTTTAAACGCTAATCAGTCATATGAAATTCAAGAATAGTAAACATCGAATCTCATTCGACAACGTTTAATATTGTCGTGGGTATACGACTAATAAATAGCGTCGACGCGTCGTTCAAAAATCGACCCCTAGGCCTCTTCGGTTTTGGGCCATAGACATATTATATGTAATTTTAATAATTATATAAGCATAGGGCTTACAGGTCATAATAACTCATAAGCGTATTTAAAGTTTAACGTATATGATTATTTAATATCATTAATATATATAAATACGTATAATATCGTATAGATCTGAGTGTAGACACTGTAGACAGTGTATAGCATAGGCGTGTCCAGGCCTTCATGGCTGGGGAGGCAATTTATAAAATTTAAATTTTTACTTTGTAGTAATATTATTATTACTATTATTATAATTATTATTATATTATAATAAATTACTTCATTCACAATAGTATCATCAAATTAATAATAATAATAAAATTATACAATAATAATTATTATTATATAGTTATTGACATCGCGCGTTATATCATAAGCGCAATTTCAATAAAAAAAAAAAGCGGGTAAGTCGTGGATGTCATCGCTCTATTGTTTAGTAGGTTACAAGTGGGTTACTGTAATGGATGGAATTAAAAATGAATCCAATGATATTATATCATTGTATGCGGAAAACGATTCTGAGCGAAGACGGTTTATCTGTCTAGAATATTGTTTATAGAAAAAGGTATATGAGTGTAAGAAAGAACATGAGGTTTTGTTCTGTTGAATGTCGAGTGTGGACTGTATATTTTTGTATGAAAAAAGTGAAACAGTATGACATCTAATCAAAAAAATGAGCGCGTACTAGCTACTATAAAATATAACCATAACCTTAAAATTATATAGTTAATAAAACTGATATAAAGTACATGATAAGATATGATAATAAGTAATAACAAAGTTTTATCAAACACCGCCCACCTTGAGCAATAGTCTCAAAACAATAACATAATATGAAACATATAAATGAGCTTAAAAAAAATTAACAAAACATAATACTTTATATAATACATGTTACATAATATTTAATAGAAATGTAGGAACTCAATGTTCAATAGGAAGTTTGACTAGTTTTGTAATAGGACGTATGAGTTCAGTTTTTGAGGTGCGTATGCGTACAACTCGTACATGATTGTCCGCAGGATCGGGAAACACTTCGACTACACGCGCCATGGGCCATTGAGTAGAAGGTGTTCCAGTGTCACGTAGTATGACTATATCGCCTACAGCCAAATCATCTTGAGGTTTGCGCCATTTGGATCGTTGTTGTAGATTATTCAGATAAGTATTTGACCACTGTTTCCAATAAGTCTGGGTGATTCTTTGTAAAATGTTCCAGCGCTTTCGATGGTTGACAATAGGCCCGATGTCGTCTTCAGGAACAGCTAACAGTGGACGTCCAATAATGAAGTGGCCGGGTGTCAATACAGTACCGTCAACAAGTGCACACAAAGGTCGACTATTCAATATAGCTTCTATTTGACAACATACTGTATTGAGTTCTTCAAAGGTAAATACAATGTTTCCCATGTTTTTATAGAGGATGACTTTAGTACTTTTTATATTGGCCTCCCATAAACCACCATGATGTGGGGATGCTGGTGGGTTGAAATGCCAATTTATGTTATTAGAAACACAATGTGTAGTTATTGATTTTTGAAATTCATTATTGGAAAGACAGTTATACAGAACCTTTAATTTATTATTTGCACCCACAAAGTTAGTACCGTTGTCAGAATAGATGTCAGATGGACACCCACGACGACTAACAAAGCGTTTGAGAGTGGCAATAAATCCCTCCGTAGTTAGGTCACTCACCACTTCCAGGTGTATTGATTTTGTTGTCATACACACAAATAGTGCGATGTATGACTTTGTAACTGTGCGTGTACGTACTCCAACAGGTTTGGTTGTTATTGGCCCAGCAAAGTCAACTCCAACTCGAGCGAAAACAGGAGCCATGGTAACACGAGCTGCCGGGAGATCAGCCATGATTTGTTGACACAGTTCCTTTTGAGAACGTACACATGGTATACAGTCATGTATGACTTTCTTGATGGTGCTGCGACAGTGAATCAACCAATATTTTTGTCGAATCACTGACATAGTTACTTCGAGACTAGAATGTAAGTAATATAAGTGAACATGTTTTATAATTAAATATACATATGGATGATTTTTAGGTAACAAAATCGGATACTTCTGACCATAAGATATGTTAGCATGCCGAAGTCTTCCACCAACGCGCAGCAAACCTTCATTATCAATGAAAGGATCAAGACTAGCTAACACACTATTTGTCGCAACTGGTTTGGATGACTTGATTCGTTTCATTTCATCGCTAAATGCATAGTGTTGTGCAATACGGATCCAGAAAAGTACTCCTTGTTTATATTCTGGCACAGTAATATGTCCTGACAGCCGCTTTGGTGTTTTGCAATTGTAACAAAACCGATAGATGTAAGCAGCTATGCGGTTGAGGCGTTCATAATTTGAGCATTTCATCAATAGGTCTTGCCCTATTGGATCAATATTGCCCAACAGTGATACAGTGATAGTAGGTAAATGTTTTAACTCTTCAGTTGCATCTGAAACCGTTTTAGTTTTTGAATTGACATTTGGCCACTTATCCTTTTCAGACAGCCAGCTGGGTCCATGCCACCACAAATGGTCATTTACGAGTTGATCACCAGAAGCTCCTCTGGATGCCAGGTCAGCAGGGTTGTCTGCAGAACGTACATGTCGCCATTCAGCTCTCGGAACTAATGACTGTATTTGACTCACTCGGTTGGATACAAAAGTGGTCCATTTGTTGGCGTCACTTTGTATCCACTGTAATGTGACTGTGGAGTCTGTCCACATTGTTATTGTATCAATTTTTAATTGGAATGATTCCATCAATGAGTGCATCAGTTGTGCTAATAATGTAGCACCACATAATTCCAGTCTAGGTATGGTAATCCTTTTTAATGGTGCAACCCTTGTTTTTGACACCAGTAAATGTCCAGTGTTATTTGAAACGATATAGATAGCAGCTGCATATGCACGTTCAGAGCTGTCGGAGAATCCATGTAAGAAGCAACCTTGTTGGCAATCTAAGACGTTACCAACATGGCGTGGGATTTCAAAATGTTGTAAATGGTTATATGATGTCCGATGAGCGATCCAATGTTCAAGTAGTTGGTTAGGCACAGGATCATCCCACTCGGTACCAGTCTGCCACAATTGTTGCATGAGTATCTTGGCGACGATTATAAGTGGCGCAAGCCATCCACATGGGTCATAAGTGCGTGCAATTTCACTTAATAATTCGCGTTTAGTGATGCGTTCCAAACATGGTAGAGGTTCTACTTTAAATGAAAAGGTATCTCTTATAGTGTTCCATGAAACTCCCAACACAGACACACTGTTTTGCTCGGGCATTGAGATCTGCAACGATTGGTGTTCAGCTGGAATATTTTCTAAAAGGGTTGGTGTATTGCTGGCCCACTTTCTCAAATCAAACCCACCTTGATGAAGAAGGTCAATCAACTGCTGTATTTGGGCTTTAGCATCATTGATGTCGTTACATCCTGACATGACTTCATCAACGTAGAAGTCATTCTTAAGTATTGTGGATCCTTCTGGATAATTCACTTGTTCATCAACAGCTAGTTGAGCTAGTGTACGGAGAGCATGATACGGAGAAGTTATTAAACCATAGGTGACAGTTTTCAATTTGAACTGTTCTATTGGTTCTGATGGGTGATTTCGCCACACAATGCCTTGATAACACTGATCATTGGAGTGTATATTTATTTGTCGAAACATCTGACGTATGTCAGCAGTGTAAACATATCTGTGCATTCGAAATCTAGTGATAATTCTTACAATGTCTCTTTGTAGCTTAGGACCTCGATGTAACATGTCGTTTAATGATTTTCCATTACAGATGAGAGCAGATCCATCGAATACAACTCTCAATTTGGTAGTGACGCTTGAGGGACGTGAAACATGATGATGAGGTAGAAAGATGACCGGACTGTCTTCAGTGGGTTGCACAGGTTCCATGTGATTTTGTCGAAGATAGTCAATCATGAACTCACGATACTGGTTGTACACCGACGGATTTCGAATAAGAGACCTCTCCACCTGAGCTAATCTTCGTACAGCAATGTCATATGAACTGTTCATAGAATGTGGAGTCTCCTTAAACGGCAATCGAACAACATAACGTCCATTTTCGTTGCGTTTAAATGTTTTAAGAAAGTGCTCTTCACAGAGTTGATCTTCCTTTGACATAATTGTCACTCTAGGCACTTCTTCTATATTCCAGAAATTTTCAATTTGTTTCTCAAGTTGCTGATACGTGGTACAACATGTAATAACATTTGTAGTAATATTTGCGAGATCATCTTTTATTATTTTGTTACTGCAACCCGCCACGATCCAACCAAACCTTGAATTCTGTAATGTAGGAGTACCCTTTGGTCCAACATGTTTGCCATCTTGAAGAATATCATAAAAGAATTCAGCTCCTATGAGCATGTCAATTTTTCCTGGTAAATGGAATGTAGGGTCGGCCAATTGTATGCCTTGTAAATGATGCCAGTTTGATGTGTCCAGTTTGTCGACAGGTAAGTTAACAGTAATACGTGGTGTTACCAAGCCAGTGATTTGATACTGCTTGTGGTTTAAGCGGGACGTCACTGTGCACTCGGCCATCTCGGTAACAGTCGTCTCTGCTGAAGAGATACCGTTGACAATCACACGTGTTTTTGTTCTGTTAATACCTAGGTCTGTTATCAAAGACGATGTGACAAAATGTGATTGTGATCCAGAATCTAGTAGTGCTCGGCATAACACTGTTCGACCATTCTTGCCACTCACATGTACTAATACTGTTGATAATATGACATTCTGAGACGTGGTAGGGTGTGCCGCTCCTAGATGAGATGTTGTACTTAGAAATCCATGCTCCTTTTCCTGATCACTTGTAGTATTTTCACCCTCTGGTGTATTGACCCTTTTTATGTCCAAATGTAATAGTGTATGGTGTTTTAAACCACAGTTTTTACAAGTCTTTTCATTTGTGCACTGATTCGCACCATGTGTTGTGCGCAAACAATTAAAACATATTTTTGCCTTTTTTGCTAAATTCAATCTTTCACTGGGTTTCGACTTCATAAACGTATTGCACTTGTAAATGATGTGGTTCTGTGTACATATTGAACACTGATTGTTGGTTTGACTATCAGTAGCCAAATGCGCTGTAGTTCTAACGAACTGTTTTGTCTTACCAGCATTGATAACATTACTTACAGTGCTTGGTTTGTATTGTAACATATTCAAGGCTTGTAATCGATTCTCAATAAATCTCTTAAGTTTTGTCCATGTAGGTATTTCAGGATAAGACGCAGACTCGATTTCCCAACATCTTCTTACTTCTGTAGGCAAACGTGTCGCAACGATGCCGATGATGATAGCATCCCACTTGTCTACTGGTTGTTGTAGTACTGATAGTGCTCTTAAATGTTTGTTTGTGCTGTCAAGTAATGACTTTAGGCCCACGGCGGTTTCCGTTTGATGAACGGTTTGTGTCAGTAGTTGTTGAACATGGCTCTGTACAATTAGGCGTTCGTTGTCGTACCTATTTAGTAAGAGTGTCCACGCTTCTAGGTAATTGTCCCCAATAGTTGCCATTGATTCGATGATTTGAGCTGCTGCACCTTTCAGGCTCGACTTGAGGTAGTACATCTTACGTGTGTTGTCGATAGAGGAGTTAGAATGGATGATGGAGATAAATTGGTCTTTAAATGGATACCAATCATCGAAATCCCCTTCAAATGTAGGTATATTAATCGGTGGCAGTCTAAGTGTATTGTTAGAGTTTTCACTTTTTTCAGACACGCTTGTCGCAGCTGTCCGTTCATGTAACCGACCTGTTAATTTACCCTTAGCTTTAACATAGTAGTCACTGACCGTTTCTAAATCCTCTATGAGCTTGTCGATCTCCTCGTCGTTGGCTTCCACTATTTTCAAATCGTAGGCTTCGTTGTACTTACTGAAAGCATCTTCCAGTAAGTTCAACTGAAGTTGAGCTTCCTCATCTGTATAGCGATTAACCACGTCTTCGGTCAGCTTCTCTCGTTTTTTCAGAATGAGTTTGCCTTTGTTTTTGAGCGTCTTAAGATCCATTGTGAATGTATATTACCACGATGCGAATGTGTTATAGGCGAAGGAAACGATAACTACGCGAGCGTAACTACACGTACGGAACTAAACATTTCGAGCGCCGCATATAAATTTACTTGTGTAATTCTGCAGGTATCGAAAGCACTTGTGTACGAGTCGATGCGAATGGATGTAAAAACTGATGGATCCGGTTCGAAGGACCATTAATGTTTATAGAAAAAGGTATATGAGTGTAAGAAAGAACATGAGGTTTTGTTCTGTTGAATGTCGAGTGTGGACTGTATATTTTTGTATGAAAAAAGTGAAACAGTATGACATCTAATCAAAAAAATGAGCGCGTACTAGCTACTATAAAATATAACCATAACCTTAAAATTATATAGTTAATAAAACTGATATAAAGTACATGATAAGATATGATAATAAGTAATAACAAAGTTTTATCAAACAAATATATTATAGATTATTAAAAATTTTCAAATCTTAGATTTAAAAAGAAAAACTTTTATGAATTTCTATCTAAGATAATTTGAACATTGCCGTAATTTTAAAGTATTTAGTCAAAACTTGAACTTTAAATGCTTATAAAAAAAAATACTGCCTATGTATTTTTAATATTTTTTAACTGCTATTGTGACAATGTGTTAGAAGCCTTGCATTAAATTTTCAAGCTTTTCTATCGAACACATACATTTTTATCGATATTTATAGAAAAAAAAACTAAAAAAGTTGAAAAATTAAAATGTCAGCAAACAGCTCAAAACAAATCTAAATATTTTGAAAATTTTATCAAATATATAAAATGACTATATAAACATTCAGTGAAAATTTTAAGTATCTGCGGTCATTTGATTTAGAGTTACACCAAAATAAAGAAATCGCTAAAAGTGAAAATCCAATGTTGTAAAAATTTAAATTTCAAATGCTCATAAAAATTTAATTTGAATTTCCGGTGGAATTTTTATTTGTGATAAAGATAGAAAAACTTGTAAGGAATCTTGTATTAAATTTTTAAATCTTAGATTTAAGAAGAAATTTTTTTATGCATTTCTAGCTTAAAATAATTTGCGAATTTTTGTGATTTTTACGTATGTTGTCAAAATTCAAACTTTGAATTCTTATAAAAAAAATTGTGACTGTATATTTATTTTATTTTAAAAATCGAAGCATTTTTACTGCCCCAAAACGTGATGACAGACACAAAAAAAAAATATAAAAACACACATCAATATATCGCTCCGCTCAGAATCTAAAATGAGGATGCTTAGTTCTGAATTTTATAGGCATTAAAATTAAAATTATAATTTACATTTTAACTCTAGAATAATAGTGTTTTATTAATAATACCTATTCTGATGTCTACGAGATTCTTTTGTTATTTGATATGCAGTGATCGTAATACATGAACGCAAAAAATATTGGGGTTGCTATTATGATTTGCTATACTATATAGTATTAATATATTAATAGCAATATACTATTGTTTTAGGACAGAGTAAATAATTTTTAATCGACGCAATAATTTTAAAAACTATTAATTAAAACTATAACTGCTAATAACTGCTATATTCAAATATAAAATTAGAATAATTATGTCTTAGGTATCTTTTGCTAGATAATTTACAACTTATAACTTATAAAATGCTTCTACTTAGTAATTATGTAGGCATTATACAAATTCAAATTAATTTACCTCTCGTTGGATCGTTGCTGTGTCCGAATTGATTAACCACAAATAAATCATTTGAACGATTTTATTGCAGCCCAACTCTCCAGCAGTATGTACATACTCTAAAAACGTATTTTTAGTTGGATTCATTTTATGGCCACCCCCACATTTGAACCTGTAGCCGAGTTTCCGACTGGAATCAATAACTCGATACATTGGTCTTCCACAACGACATTCAGGCACATCAAATTCATTCGGAATAATGTCAAAATATTTAAAAATAATTTTACTTTGCCTCCCAGATGAAATACGTTGCTCTTCAGTTATATCAGGCCCCAAAAAGGCACCTAATGAAAATACTGACAGACAATTTGGTTGAAGCAACGTGTTAATATCCATAGTAGTATAGTATAACAATTAACAAAAGTTAAAAACACTACTTTACGATTAGAAAACTCAAATCGGAATGACGAATTGACGGGATTTCAGTGAATATACACCAAAGATGGCTAAAATTAAACACGTTGTTTTGACTGGGTCTATCACGCACATCAGGCGGATATTCGTATGCATTTCCGAGGATTTTAATAATAAATTATAATTGTTAGTGGATAGTCTGTTCTTGGTTACTTATACATTAGTGTCACGGACTACTAGTACTACTAGTGTATTTTATTACGACGTTTTAATAATTTCATTACGACGTCAACCGATATGTTGCTACCAATCATGCAAAAATATATACCTACACCACGATCATAGGCGTAACTATAGGGGGGGCTATGATATAAGAAATTAAAATATAAAATATAATTATTGAATACAACAACAATTACAGTTGTCTAATATATTTAATAAAATAAATAATATACATTAGGTGGGCAATTATAATTTTTTTTTTAAATATAATTAACGTTATTTGTAAAGCCCTACTTTTTGAATGAAGAAGGAAAGTAATATATTAGTCATGAAAATAATTACAAGTAACGCGAATGTAATTTAAATAAAAATATTTAATGTAGGGAACGACTAACGAATACCATATTTTATTACGTTTTAATAATAATAGTAATTAATCAAAAATTGATAAATCAAAAAACCGACTACCGGATGTTTTTCTAATACGGTATACGAATAAAAAACCTCTTAGACGTTTTTCGATATTTCGACATTTTTTCCCGGACCCAAAAGCCAAGTGGGTCCGTGAAAAGCGGTCGGAAAATCGATAAATCAAAAAACCGACTACCGGATGTTATTCTAATACGGTATACGAATAAAAAACCTCTTAGACGTTTTTCGATATTTCGACATTTTTTTCCAGACCCAAAAGCCATGTGAAAAGTCGATATACACAATTTTATGTGATCACGTAGTATAAAATTATTATTGTGTTATATAAAATTATTGTTATGGCAACACTGCGTAGTATTGCTGTTGTGATAATATTGTGACAGTGATATGGACTTAGAAATTTTTTGACGTTTTTTTCTCCGGACCCAAAAGCCAGAGTTCAACCATCGTTTTTCGTATACAATGATACCTATCATTTCATTCAAATCTAACTTACCCAAGTCAGAGGTCCACCTCACCACATAATGTACAGCAGTCAGCAGAGTGAAACCCACTTTCCCGCTTTTTTAAATTTATGATGATACGATAACTTCCAATAATGCGTATAATAATATTTGAACTTAAGAATAAATAAATAAATTTGTTTTTCATATTTAATGGTATTAAGTTGGTATTACAGTTGAAAGAAAATTATTGGGATTTTTATTTTATAATGTTGGCTGTGTTGAAATTGACAAAATCAAAAAAATTAATTTTTTGCTTATCATTCCGAGAGAACTGGCCGGGGTATCACCACTTCAACCATACGACGCAGGGGGGTATAACTCTATACGGTGGGTCTGATATACACTTTTAAGACACGCGCCATACCAACGTAATATATGTCGCGTACAATTATAAATATTTGCGTGACGGGTCACTCTGTTTTTGCCGTTCCAGCACTCGGCAGTAATTTTGTTTACATCTAGTGACGCGTCATCGAGTATCGACATAACCACATAACGCAACGCCATAACGGTTTTACTAATTTTTCAAAACTGTTCCGTTTTAACGATTTTCAATTTAACTTGCTTTTGTTTTTAATTGTTAAATTAATAGTTTTGGTGAATAATTGTTACTGTTTCGCCATGCCGTCAAATAGTTGTGTTGTGATTGGTTGTGACACCAAATACACTGATAAAACTGTTCTTCGTCATAGGTTTCCAAAAGAAAAAAACACATTTGACGCTTGGGTGAAGAGATCAGGAAATAACAAATTATTAAATAAACCAATTGACATAGTTTATAAATCTTTTGTTATGTGTGATAAGCATTTTGAAGAAACTTGTAAAAGTCCTGGATTTAAAAAGTTGATTACTAATTCATTGCCAACTCTGAATTTACCAGGTAAATATATTATTTTAAGTTTATATAATATGTTGAAATTTTCAATATTTTGTAATATTTGTTTTTTTGTTTATATGTTCTATAGTGATATATGTTTTGTCAGCCTAAATGTTCTTACTTCTTAGTTATTCCTATAACTTAAGATAATAAGATATCTACGTATTGGGTGCATATAGCCAATACTTGACATCAGTTTTAATCAAACGGTTGAAATCAAGTATAAAAATTTAAAAAATGAAGGTATCAATTGCAGCCCAAGTCTTCAGTCAGCGTGTTGGAGCAATCATGAAGAGAATGGCCATAATGACAAACAACTCTAACTTCACTGGTAAGCTATATATATATTTGTAACAAACCATTTAAAAACATGAAACAATATTATTTTCAACTTATGTTATTGCTTGAACAATTAATGTTATTTTTCATTTTATACAGTACTTATAGTTTTTATTAATTGTTATAGAATACAAAGGCATTGACTCTGGGGCAGAAGATACTGGCCAATTATGCCTATTTATTGACAACCTTTTTGACAGTGCCAACGGAAATGTGATCAAGCCTAGCCCAGGTAAAGAGCTTAGTAGTGCAGTAACATTAAATTCACCTCATTGGAAGTTTTGGCCAAAATGTCTTGATGTCCTAAGTACCATGAAGTATGAAACAAATAAATCAATTCCATCAGTTTCAAATTGGACAAGAACTATTAAAGGAATGCAGTTAATTTGTAAAAGACTATTGAAAGATGGTTTCAAGTATGTTTTACTTAGAAATTTCAACCAGGACCCTATTGAAAACTTTTTTGGTTCAATAAGAAGTCATGGAATACGAAATATTAACCCAACCCCTGCGAACTTCATTTCTTCTTTTAAAGCTCTTGTTATTAATAATTTTACATCTAATCATTCCGTTGGTGCAAACTGTGAAGACGACGACTGCGATGGAGTCTTAGATAATTTAAAAGAATTTTTATTCAATGAAATACCAATTGAATCTGTTGTTGAAGAAGCTGATTGTAATGACCAATTACAAACTACTTTAGTGTCAATGCCACCCAATAACGATAATATTATAACCTCTGGCAGTAGAGCTTATGTTAGTGGGTGGATTATTAAAAAAGTAAAGCAATTGACTAAAAATTGTTCTACCTGCATTTCAAAACTTTGTGCTACTTATCCTTTGGATGAACATTTTTTAATTCAAGAACGCCAATATTCACAATGTCACTTATTTTACCCGGATAAAGAAACAATAGATGTGTACAGTTTGATAATAAATCTGTTTAATTCTAATTTCCATAAGTATGTATATAAAAATAATGCATTTGGTGAATTGTATTCATTTGTTTCTCAGAATGTGCCTATCCAAAATTTAGTTTGCAGTGAACATGATTTATTTAAAATTTTTCTCAAAACAGCTTGTAAACTATTAATTTATTCCTATGTAAACCATATAAATCGTATTTTGAGTAAAGGAGAAAAAAACAACTGCACTTCTGATCCTATAAAACTTGCTGCTATTTCTTATCATGATAAATATTAAAAAAAAAAAAGGGTTTTGTTACGGCAAAATGTTAATTATGTATAGACAAAATTATTGCATTAATTTACCTTTAGCAAATACCTCTGTATTAAATTAATTGTATTTTATGATAACAATGACACAATGTAAAAAAATAGTAAATAATTAGTTGTATTTTGAACTAATATTTTGATGTTTTTAATTAAATATTTACGTAGATATTATTATGTATAAATCTATAACCCTGACAAAAATTATGTTTGTACTTTGTAAATAATTGTATACATTTTATGTTTTATGACTTAATAAATATTTATTGACATAATGAATTGAGTATATTATTTTATTTTATTTAGAATATTTGAAAATTTTATTCTTAATTTTTAAAATAATTTCGATACAATAGTATAAATATCGATATTCTATCAGTAATATCGATGGTTGACAATCGATTGTTTAGTAATTAAGACAACCGTCGGGAGCGCTAGTATCGAACTTAGTATCAAAACGTTTCACGGGAGTCGCCTTTCTATTTAATCTCTTTTCTATGATACGACGTCTTCTACCGTGTTATTGTTTAGTAATGTTGGCGGCACTGTAAATCGACGCTTTCTAGTTTCTACATAATATTTTACAGTTCCACGAGTGTAGTACACAACGCCACTACTGCTTAATTTGCTCCATGAACCGTGACTCATCCTTCCCCGGCCACCGGCCTAGACCCATCCTGCTCGTCTGTGTAACGAACTAACGACCGTCGATCAGTGAATATCGGCCGCCATTTTCACGGTCGCCATATCCGCGCGGTCACCGATTCTCTATTTTCATTCTACGTTTTTTTAATCTGTACAGTTTCCGAACGAATTATTGTTGTCATGCGGTAAACCCTAACGCTCTGTATTTTGAGCATATAAAAGTGAATTTTCGTGTGTGGTAAGAACCAGATAAAGCAAACGCGGTATATTCACGATGAGCTACAGCAGACCGCCTCCTCGGATTGAGGGTATGGTATCCCTGAAAGTCGACAACCTCACCTACAGGACGACGCCCGAAGACTTGAGGAGAGTGTTCGAGAGATGTGGAGAAGTCGGAGACATCTACATTCCCCGTGATCGTTTTACGCGAGAGAGCAGAGGGTTCGCTTTTGTCAGGTACATATGGCATTGTTATTCTTAATAGTATAGTATATGATACTGCCACAAAGATGCCCTTCCCTGCATCAAATTGGTTGTGCAAAAATGATTATAAAACTAAGCATTGAGCTCGATACAGATTATTATTCACCACCACGGGTAGAGAATCCCTGCTCGTCAGGTTGATGATCCCTTTGGTGGTAATATAATTATACGCTGTGATCCGTAACTTTGATCTTATCTGATTTGCATAATCTTGATGATATTCTTGTAGTACAGTTTCCGACAATTAATGTGCTAGTAAATGGTAATCATATTTTTTTTCTTTAGATTTTATGATAAACGTGATGCAGAAGATGCATTAGATGCAATGGATGGTCGCATGCTAGATGGTAGAGAATTACGTGTTCAGATGGCTCGCTATGGACGTCCAACTTCACCATATAGAAGACGACGCAGGAGGTATAATTTTCTGATAATATTAAATAAATTGTTTAGTTTTACAGCTTAATATTCAGCTTCTTCAAAACCAAATATGCAGCAAACCAAAACATCGTTTACATATCAACCCTTTCAATGTTGCTTGGCATAAACAAATTCAACTGTTAAATAATATTATATATATGTGTTTCTGTTGGTTCAACTAGTTTACTAAATATTGAATATTTAATTAATAATATATAGGTAAATTATTATTTTTTTATAATAACATTTCGATTTAAAAAATATATTGATATTTTTATGTCAAGCAACAATAAGACAAGATGGTAAAAATGGTAAACGGACAATTGGTTGTCGCATAAAAATGTTGTATGTGGACAATCGGTCTCTGTTATAATTTTATATATGGACAATTTGTCTTTGGTCAATATTTTTAAATAGATATACGATTATATGATTAGGTTTAATAGTCAATATATATCACTATGAGGTATAAATTTAGTTGATTTTTAAACTTGAAAAAATTAAATAAGTTTAAAAAACGTTATTTTGTACTTAACTTTTAAGCCAGAGAGCAATTGTCCATGTATACAATTATGAGGGGGCAATTGTCCGCATACTGCATTAATTCACTGAGACCGATTGTCCTAGATCTGGTAAAAATATTATTTAGGTATTTTTTATTCGAGACATTAAATTTATATTGTTACATTTTTATTATATACTTTTTTATTGAATTAATTCTCCCTTGATTTTGTTTGTTAATAATATTTTTAATTATTTATTATCTCAATGAATTACCTTTCAATTTTGACTTAATATTTCACTTTAACTTAAAATATAAAAAAAATACCTTATTTTGTTAAAAGACTGAGCATTGTTGAAAACCCATTGATAGCAGCGACACTATTTTCAGGTGTGGGGTGTAATTGGGGAGTGGCGGCTGAGTGCTGTGGCTGAGGCTGAGGCTGAGCTAAGGTGTAATAATCGTGCTGACCGCAGTAGAAGGCGAGGGCGTTGTTCCTGCCAATAGCAGATGCATGCTGAGTGCTGACTAGCTGCTGATCAGCCGAGTGCCAGTTGCAGATTTCAGTTTGCTGAATTAAAAAAATAAATAAAACTAAACAAAGCAATCCTGAGTCATCCTGGCAACTCTGTTTAGGGTTAGGAAATAGCTAATTTTTTAATTTTTTTTCAATGCCCACAATTTTCTTTTCATTGCGCTTGAATAATTTAATCCTTACTAATATTTTTAATGAAAAATAATTTAAACCCCAATTGGATGGAATTGAATGTGTTTTTAAACATAAACATTGTTGTATGTTATTTGATTTTAATTGAAATTATTATACAGTCAATCATGTGTTAATGCTATTGATTTAGGTCTCGTTCTCCTAGACGTCGATCATACTCAAGGTCCAGGTCTCGTGGCCGTCGTTCACGTTCTTATTCTAGATCACGTTCACGTTCACGTTCTGGTAGTAAAAGTTCACGAGGACATTCGAAGTCAGCCAGTCGTTCAAGATCATAGGTAAAAACTAATCATTATTTTTAAACCCTTTTTTTTAATTTGTAATATTTATTGTTATAATTAATACACACTAATGACTAATGTCTCAATAATCTGTCAAATTATTCTATAAAAGTCTTATATTTTTATCAATAATTTGTTGTTTTATTTATTTAAATACAGTTGATTCCGCTTTATTGGGACACATTGGTTGTATGTTATTTTGTCCCAATAAAGTGATTGTTCCTATAATCCGAAATGAAAAAACACATACAAATTTATTGAAAAACTGATTTTTTACCTATTAGTTATTAGTTATTACAATAGTGGCTGTAATTTAATTTTGTCTAGAATTTGTAATTTTTGCGCGAGCGATAAATCTTTACGTATACGAGACATCGTTACTACACATGACAAACAAGACTAATTCACTAAATAACATTTAACACATCAAATTTGAACATACGATAAGATAAAATGTATATAGTTTAATCTAATAATCGATTACGCGAGTCAGTCGCGTTTTTCAGACTATTGATCTATTAATATTTAATATTTTACTCAATAAAAATGTCCCAAATATCCAGATTCACGGCCCAGATAAGTGGCGTACTTTTACATTACAAGTATACATTTGCCTTCGTAATTTTAGAATTGTCCCGATTAAGCGGTTGTCCATATTAACTGGTGTCTCTATTAAATGGAATCGGCTGTAATTAAATATTTTATTTGTATTGCATTGTATATTGTCTCATATTTGATAAACTTCTTTAAAAAATAATAATATTAACATTAATAATTAAATAATTATTATTGATTTAATTTTTTACAGGTGTGAATTTTTCAAACGATTATATGGAGTAAAACAAAACAACAACAGTCACATCAATAATTTGTTTACAACCATAATGATGATAAATATTTCATGCCATTTATTAACCTCTGAAATATTTAAGTTCTGTAATAAATATAAACAATCATAATTTTGTAGCCTAAATCTTAGTTTTTAAAATATAACCTAAATATTAAAGTATTGTCCATAAAATCATAAATGTACCTTATATTTTAGCAGTGATTAAGGGTTAGGGTGCTAAATATAATATCTTAATAGTTTACATATATCAATTAGACATTTTATTTCAGGTATAAAGCATATAATTTTAATAAGTATACTTTTTTTTCTGATGAATTAAGGATTAAAGCCTTTATTTTATTATGACTTACTGCATTAATTTCATCAATTGATTACTATATTTTTGGTTCATCCCAAAGTGTTGACCACTCTTCACTATTTAGAATACGCGAATTCATAAATAAATATCAGAACTTAGTAACTAGTACTTTTATGAATGTAATATTTATATATTCTCTGTAGTCCAATTATAAAAGATAAACAATATTTAATGTAATAATCTAAATTAAGAGCTAAAACTTTTTTAAAATCTTTTATTGTATTTATTATTTTTGGAGTTGACATAAAACTAAAATACTTTGGATCAAAGATAATGAATCAAATCTTTGATATGTGTTTTAAGTCCAGTCATATGATTTTATATTCAATTTTAATATGTTAGGCTATATTTTTAATTTATAGTAAATATAATTCATCTGAATCCTATTTATGTATTTATAAATATATTCATTGTTTCATGAACAATTTGCTATTATATTAAAGCTTAATTTTTTACAACTGAATACTGTGTATTTAATTCTGATCTGAAGACAACATTTTTAATTGACAACTCAACAACAATTTTTTTTTCCATTTATGTTTTTATTTAAAATGGTATTAAGAGAAAGTACCACTTGGCACTTGAATGTGCTGTTTCTAACCTACAAAGTATATTTACACAACAAAAAGTCCAAGTAGTTTTCAGAGTACTGGGAAAAACAGAAATTTTTTCCTTAAATCCTACTTCGACAAAATTAATCATGGTTTTTGGTGTAATTCTAAAAATAATTTCGTCGAAAGTTTTTTTTTTTTAGTTTTTTTTTCAAATAGACATTAAAAAAAAATTTGAAAAGTAATCTAAGTTAGCAATTTTAAGAATAGTTGAATGTAAATTCTTAAAAACATTTTGAGCGTCAGAAAATTGAATTTTGGTGTAAAAATTCATAGAAAAAATGTCTTAGACTTTTCTGTAAATGTCAATAAAACGTTTACTGGATCATAAAGTATAAGTACAAATTTGATACAAGGCTCATGATATATTTTTGGCAGTTGAAGATTATTGTAAATTTTGTGAATTGGCTAGATTTTAATTTTTTGTGTTTCACTAGCATAGGTTGTTAATTTTCTAATAAAAAAAAAAAAGTTTAATGAAATTCATTGGTGCATCTAAAAAGCTTAACTTGCCAAAAATTATCAACTAGGTATACCTATCGAATTTAAACAAATTTCATATTAATTATACTTGCCATCCCTGGAACTAAAAGAAATCTCCATTTACTGGGTATTACTATTATCAACCAGACATCACTTGTCATAAAAATATGTACATACTACATGCCTACCTAGTAATAAAATATAGTACATAGGTAATATTTTAATTTATAATAAGAGCTAGGTGCTAAAGGTTTAGTCAAAGCTTACAGCTATTTGAAAACGAAGTCTTACCTCTTAGGATTAGATTTTTATCAATAAAATTTGGTTTATCACAAATTATGCCCCACATGTATTATTCAATTTACATATTATTTATTACCTAATTAGTATTACAACATCACTGTGACTAAATTGAAACACAAAGTTCAAAAATTTTATAAATAAAATATTTATTTCATCAAGCCTACAGATTTCTATGTTTATTTATAAATTATAATCAAATACTGTCAATTTAAAAATATTAATTTTATTAGCTCCCCTCGTCCAAAAAAAAAAAAAATCCTAGGCACTTCTTCGAATATATCGTTACCATACGAGCATACGACGGCAGATATTTGGCAACAGTCGACAATTATTTAGCACTTTAATATTTGTGATTTTTAACTATAATACATTTGACGTTTTTGATTCTGAGCGGAGTAATGTATTGATTTTACCATGATGTGTTTTTTTTTTTTTGTATCATCACGTTTTGGGGCATTAAAAGTGCTTCGATTTTTGACTTCAGTACCTCGTTCGATCAGAAAATAAATAAGTTAATATTTTTCTAAATAATCGGGATAAACAAACCAAAAATTAAGGGGAAAACGGGAAATTTTACGCACAATCAGTTTTCGACAAAATCGATTTTGGTTTTTGATGTAACATTAAAACAAATGACCATGGCATTTTCACCGAATGTTTATATAAGTATATTCTTTCCACCATGCAATTTTCAAAAATTTTCGACTTAAGTTGAACTATTTATAGGTATTTGCAATTTCCGATCATTATTATAGTTTTTTTTTAAATTAATATCGATAAAAATTTATTTGTTCATTGTTGGGTAGAAAAGCTTGAAAATTTAATACAAGGCTCTTAATATATTTTTATAATAGCAGTTGACAAGCAAAAGAAATATACCTATAGTCACAATTTTTTTTTTTATAAGCATTCAAAGTTTGAATTTTGACAACATACGTAAAAATCACGAAAATTCGCAAATTATTTAAAGCTAGAAATTCATAAAAATATTTTTTTTTAAATCTAAGATTTGAAAATGTTTAATAATATATCCTAGACAGATAAACCGTCTATGCTCAGAATCGTTTTTCGTGTACAATGATAAAATATCATTGGATTTAAATTTAATTCCATCCATTACAGTTACCCACTTGTAACCTACTGTACCTACAGCAGAGCGACATCAATGATTTATCCGCTTTTTTTTCTTATTTTTCGTTTTTTATCGAATGAATTAATTGATTTTACAATGATATGTGTTCTTAATTTCAACTTAAGTAAAAAGTGAATCTAGTTGGTACATTTGGGAAGTCAAAATTTAAAATTCCCAGTAGTTTATAAAAGCACCGGATGAAAAAAAAAACAAAAAGAAAAACTACGGGAATTTTTATGCAAAATAAGATTTCCATAAACTCGATTTTGGTTTTTGTTGAAATTCTTAAGAAAAATTAATGTAGGTACTTGAAATTTTCAGTGAATGTTTATAGTAGCATTTTCTATACCCTGAATTTTTAAAATATTTTGACCATGTTTTTGGTGACTATAATTTGTTCTTTATTTTTAAAATTAATGTGTATACAAATTTTTGTTGAAATCACATTTACATACATATAAATATTTAAAAAAACGAGATCAAGTAATGATCTAGAATTCCAGAAGAATAATGTACCGATTAAATTATATTTTATTAAATATTAACAAAGAACGAAGAGTTAGTATATTATTTATTTTGATTCATAGGAGTGATTATTTTATAATCGTGGAATAATTTTTTTCATTAAAATGAGTAATGTCTCATTTTACATTGGCTAAATTGTAATCACCTAAGACGAATAATTAATACCTATTTTTTACCTAATAATTACACATTAGATTATCGATAGCAATGATAGGATTAACATACATATTATTTTAACACTTAATTAGATCAAAGCGTGATGGAATGTATCACAGAGCTGACAATTAAACACACCTCACTAATGTCCAATATATTAGGACTTTTTTTTTAAATGTCGGTGTCAAGACATGGAGGACACCCCCCCCCCCCAAAAAAAAAAAAAAAAAAATACGCCACTGCATGGAAGTTGGATCTTGGTTGCGATTAAGACATCACTACTATGAATGTCAGGACTATGAATTTTATGTCTATTTTAGGAAAACAAAGTCCAAGCTCAGAATCATGAGCAGAACTAGATTGCCATTAGCTATGACTGCAGGTGTTAATTGTTAATATACCTAATGAATTATATTATAATAATTAAGAAGTGCATCGTGTTCTAGACAAAAACGTCTAATTTGGTATTTATACCACAGACATCTAATAATATACACCAGACAAATAAGCTCTATAATAGTAGGCAATTATATATAGGCACTAGGCATGTTATCAAATAATTTCCGTTTAAGACAAAACTAAATATTTCATAACATTTTAAAAGTGTAGGTACCTATTAGTATATTATACAGACTTCGTAATACAGCAACTGCAGATACGCGACTAATATAACATTATAATTTATAATATAGGCATATACGTATAATACGTATATAGTCATAAAACAATAAGTCAACAAATCGAGAGTCAAACACAGAGCTACTAGTTTAACGGGGGGGGGGGGGGTTGTAATTGGCCCGGGACGTAAAATAGTATGGTGTATGATGGAGTGACAAATTTTTGAGGATCAACGTAAAATAAAAAATTAAGATCAGCATATTTTTAGTTATCCCGGGTGGGGGGGGGGGGATGCAACGCGGCATTGGACAAACAATAGTGTTGGATAATTGTGTCAATTGTATTATTGTAATTATATTTCTCAAATTAGTCAAATTATTTAATTTTATCACTTATTGTGTCAGATGAATTAGTATGTTGAATGAAATAACATTTGTTTACAATAAAACCAATTTTAATGTAGGTACTATGTATGTATTCTTATGATGTTAACTAATGTATTATGTTTTGTTATCTACTATAATTTATTATCTACCTATATATGTATTAGAATTTAGAAGTACCTACGTAAATCGCATGCAATAATTACTACCTATTGAATTCATTTTTACAAACAAATATGAATATTATGGTATTTAATTTGAAAAAAAAAACATCTAATAGGTAATATTATGTATTCATTATCCTATAGAACTAAAAACTAATATAATAAAAAAGTATTTTAAAATTGATTAAGTATATATAATACTTACACCCGCCATACCAATACCCGGTTAGTGGGTATAATCTGTCGTCACAGACGAGTTTATAAGTATATTGTTATTTGTTAAATGTATTTACCGAACGTGCTTTTCTCCCTCGGGCATATTTCCCCCTATATATATATCCACGGGTAGTTAAAACTCAATAGGTAGGTACTGAGCTTAGGATTAGATTTTCGTACGATAAATAGGAGGGACATATTATTATAGTATGTTGAATGTAATAAAAGAGATAATAAGCAATAAGGTCGTCAAAATGATTTTTAAGATTTCTTTGAATCCCAAACGAGGGTTCCCTATAAACATGTCGCTTAACCAACTACAATATATGCACCCCTAATAGTGTGCCTTACATATGTCACATAAAAATATTTACTGGTACACAATAGCAACGATACTAACATTTAATAATGCGAAGTATATTATATTGGTTATTGATATTTTAAACCAGGTCAATCTATAATACCATTGAGTTGGTTTGTTGGTTAGGTTATGTTATTATATTAAATCATAATATATTATATTAGGTTACGTTATTAGTGCAATAGTGCTACTTACTTAACAAATTAAGCTGTAATGGAAAGATTGGGAAATGACATTTGCAGTGTGCTTTTATTCTATCTTCATGACTTCCAATATCACTCGCGTGGTACCTACCTAGCTATACTTACTATCAGCTGATATTAATATATTTTGTATTTGTACGAAGTGCGATATAAAATAATATGAACTATTATTCAACTATGATTTTGAAAAAGGCTGTTCTATAAGGTGAACTACTTATATTTAAAATTGTATGGATTTTTTTCAAATAAATATAAGCACCTAAAAGTTTATTGTAAGTGCGCGTAGTGCGTAATAGTAATAGTATACATTTAAACTTAATGTCTAATGGACTCATTAAATAATAATAAGACGTATGAAGATCCTTTTGTTATAGAAGTTCACAATAGGATAAAATATTTATTGGATATACTATTTTATCACAATTGTGACAAATGTGTGACTTAAGTCATAACATCGCTTAAAACTACATATTTTTCACGTTTACAATATTTTAAGTACTACTTATTAAGTAGTATCTACTCGTGTCTATAGAGCACAATAAGAGTGAACATTTGAAATTATTAATGTCACGTTTTTTGTATTTAATAACAATAATCTTGTTCGATAATAATGATGTGCTTTTAGAATTGAGTATTTTAATAATTTCATCATTACCTATCTATCTATTTCGAATAAAATATATTTTTCTATCACCACGAGGATAAAAGCTTCTAGATTCTTTTCAAATAATATGTATTAGGTAGGTACATCGTACATGAATAAAATCTAAACCCAAAATCTGTGTAGGTGCCTATATATCATTTTATTAAAAAAAAAATTAAATCCTGTTAACTCTTGGCGTAGAAAACCAATCGTTCAAAAATTTTGGATCAAAATTTATTTAAAAAACAATAACTTTATTTATGCAGAAAACAATATGTCCTCAAAAATAGTTGATATTTCATCATGGTTTTTTTTAAATCATTTTTTCTATATAACACAGGCGCAGATCCAGAAAAATTTAACAGAGGGTGCTCAAAAAAAAAAAAAAAAATTGTTACACCTTACTATTTATTTAAATTTTACCATTTAATATTTGATTTATTATTAGTGCTAACTTTTTTTTCCATAATAATTGTTATCGGTGCTTTCCGCCGTCGACGCGTGTCGTTACATACGAGTATACTTCGAAAACAATTAACAATAATAGTTATTATTGTCGTATGTGACGGTGATAACGAAAAGCACCGATATTATTATTATTATTATTTTTATTTTGAATAATAATAAATAATTTAATTTATAACATAAATTTATTTTGTTGGTGGCTAGATGACAGGGGGTGCCGGAGCACTCATAGCCCCCCCCCCCCTGAATCCGTGCCTGATATAACAGCCATATAACATATTATTTTTAAAAGTTATTTGAAGAAATTTTCAACCTGCGCCTTCTAATATAGTAATATGTATGACGTAGGTACTTATCACTATCATAAACAGTGTAATTTCCTCTCGATGGTCATTGTTTTTGTGTTTAAAATTGTAAAATGTATTCATTGTTTATTGTGGGCTGCGCTTTACAGTTTAAATTTTACTAAATTACGATGCTTATATAGAACAATATATTTAATATCTACATAAAGATACTTACAATATTTATAGAAATCAGCAGTTTTGAAACATATATAACTGCAAACTGCTGTAACGTGACGTGGAAAAAAAGCCTCATAACTCGGTAGCCTAGTAGTTATCTATAATAGATATAAGTACAATGCGATTAACAATGATAAAAATCGTTTTTACAAATGTTGGTCAACATAAGCATTACACCGCAGTACATATACCACACACACACACACACACACCAATAGACCAATACACCGTATATAGGATCAAAGCGGCAAAGCGCTTATACATTTCTCGATTGGATTCGAGAAATGGCCTGGCGTTTGACGGCCAACGGCTTTTCTGTGTGTTATATACATTAATTTTTATTATTGTAATATATACCTACTTTAAATTTGGCAATAAATAATAATAATAATAATATAATGCGAGCACATTTTACTGTTCGTGTTAAGGAATGCGCGAAAAAATGTCTATAGAGTTGCACTACATATAATATTATATACACTGCACATTATAATATGATATACCACCTACGTTCTACCTATATATAGGAATAGGTTGTAATACATCACAATATTATATAGGGCGGCAAAGACGCGCCGGTTCGTCTGAAATAACACGCGTATAATAACATTGGTGGTAGGATGGTATTATATATATATATATATATATATATTTAGCTACTATGTATGATGTATATCTACAAAATAATATATAGTATTAAAGTATATGTGAGTGTGTATACAGAATTACAGAAGGTAAAAGCAGTGTTAATAAATTTAAAAAATAAATTGTATTATATAATACACACGGCACACATAATATAATAAAATATAATAATATGATATGATGTGTATAAATCGATAAAGATTTGCGGCTACGGATCCAATCGAGTGGCAACGCCGTGATGATCCGGGGCTAATTGTTTGAAAAAGCGGCGGCGGAGGTTGGGTCATCATCGACACACACACACGAATAACGATATAATATAATATAGTGGTGTGTAATGTGTATACCTACCCGCCGCCGCCGAGGCCACCCCACGACAACGGATTTTATGTTCATAATACCGGTTACGGGGCGGAGCTTAAGTTTCGCATATTATACATGATATTATACGAGTATAATAAAACGTGTGTGCTCACACAGACACACAGACACACTCACACACACTACATAGGTACACTCGTATAGCAATGCACACACACATGCTCACAATGAACGGTCTATACATGATGGTATAGGGTGATGTGTATATATCTAACATGCGTGTGTGTCGTGGTGAGTGAGTGAGTATGCGTGTGTGTGTGCGTGTGTACACAAATCCGGGGGGGCCACCGGGGCGCAAATCCAAACTCCAATTTCACACTGGAGCGGACACACCGGATCATTGGATGAAACCGGCCGCCACAGCAGACAATATATAATATTATATATGAAACGCGCCGTGTGCGTACATAATATAATATATATATATATATATATCGGTTACACAAAAGGCCAAACAATGCGCACCGCGGATTAACTTATTTATACAACATGTGTTCTGTCGGCTTTAAACGGTTCAGATGGGTGGTCCCAAGCCCGGTGGCCGTACACACACACACAAATCGCGTCTACACATAATATAATAATGTGATGCGTATACATAATACAAGGGTATATCCTAAACGGCTAGCCACAGTGGCGGCACAATGTAAAATAATAATATATATTATATTATTATTACCTGGCGCGCGCGTGTGTACGTGTGTGGGTGTGTGGGCGTGCGTGTGTGCGTGTGCCAGTGTTCGAATGTAATCGCGGAAATTGTTGAACGAGGAGCGGCGATAAAAAGAACCGTATATATAATATTTTGGTACACATTATTATTATAATATACCTGGCATAGCCGCATATAGGCATCATATTATAACATGATAGGTAGGTATGTGTAGGCACCTCGCAGTACACACACTCGTTTCACGTATATAATGTGATGCACGCGGTCTTACCTATATATATATAATATGATAATAATATACATATAATGGCCGCGTATATTATTATGTGATTCCTTCAGTGAACGCGAGTCCTCCTTCCTACCCCTGCAGGGCTATGCTGCAGCACACCCGCTCAAAGCACTGCTGCTGTCGCTTGTCATTTTTTTTCCCTAAACTCCGGAGGATTATCGCCAATCCAGTTCTTTTTACGCGCATTATGATAAGAATACACCCAGGTATATATCATCACGATGTATGCCCATAATATAAACGCATCACATTGTACAAGACTTATATATATATACAAATAGGGGCACACTAAAATATATATATAATAATAAGACCCCAATCATAAACGCGCGTTGTGCACGAATGGAAAACTTTCGTGGGAAAAATCTCAATGGATTGTACTCATTTATATTATGTATATATTTTTTATCCGAGCGTTTATCATATTATTTTATAATATATATTTGAATATTATTTTATATGGCCATTTGCAGCACTTCCTATTTAATATTGTAAGTATATCTATTCGTATCCATACAAAAAACAAAACTAAAATTCATTTTAATCTCGACTCCCACAGCCCATGCTACAATGACGCCTCTAATTAATTAGGACCCACATTTGAATGCGAAACGTATCATTTTCCGGGTTTTCTAAGTTGGCAATTATTCCGTTGTCTATATCAGAGAATTAAAAACAATTTCTTTGTTATAATAATTGTTCAAAAGGAAATCAGAGCACTATATTTGTTTTCTGTCGGCGACCCTCGCGGATCACACAAAATTAACGTTCAGCGGGGCCACCCCAAATGTTCCTATGTTGATATACTTTTAGAATTAGAGTGAAATCATCTATAATCAAACTTAACATTACCTATGTGTACGCTTTTTTGTGATATTTTTGATTTTATATAAGCTATGAGAACGTATAAAATGTTACGATTTAAAAATGCTTATTTTGTAAATTACATAAAAATTAAAATATCGTAAAAATGCCAACGCATTGACATGTTTAATGATATAAACTCAAAGTTTTAAAATAGGTGAATTTACTTTAATATTAAAATATTATAGGCATCAAAGAGTTGGTTTTTCAAAATTTTAATTTTCTATATGTAGCACGTTGGTCGGAGAGAGAAAACAAATGATGCGCCTATTAATAATAATTAATAGTTTAATATTATATTAATATCTTGTATTTAAATGTTATGAAAACGTGAAGCTACTTTTTGTAAACTATACCTAAAGTTGTACCCAGTTGCGTAATTACGGGGGGGGGGGATTTTGGTGCCGTATCCCCCCATGACCTTTTTTTTAAGATTGATTAACTACATACATTTGTACTTCATTATCTAATAATATTATTTTTTTTTTTTTTATATAAATGTATATATTGAAATCAAATACCTCGGCGAATTAATATTATTATAAATAGCCTATATTTTATACTTTATAGAAATAATACAAAAAAAAACAAATCCTTTATGCTAGTTGTACATAATTACTTCATACCTAGTTCGTTTTAAATGCAGCCACGCAAGTTTATAAGTATCACTATTGCAATATGAATATGTTTTGTGTAAGTTTTGAGTTTGTTTATGTATTGTGTAGTGGTACAAAAATAAACCACCGAGCAGTAAAGTATTTATTTTATCGTGGATCGACGACGATTGAAAGAATATTGTCATATCTGTCCTATCTTATCCTATCCTAATATTTTTCCGTAGTCCTATTGAACTAAAAATAACTTATCGATTTGTACACTTAATCGGAATTTATTCCATGTCTCATGGGTACATAATTATATTACATTGAATTCTGAGAGGTGCTTATGATAAATACTTTTTATTTTTTTTTATGGGAGGGGGGGTATAGCCGTATAGGTAAAATGTTAAAATATTTTATCCCCCCCCCGATAAACATTGCCAGATTACGCCACTGGTTGTACCGAACCTAATGGCTTGATTATTTTCCAACACAAGTTATCGAAAGCTAAAGTGAGCTTTTTAAAGATGGAAGTTAAAAAAAAATTTTTGTTAATTAGTATTTTGTATTGTGCAGACTTGTAAACGTGTTACAAATCTATCGTGTGGGTACATACACGGCACTCGTGTTCATAACCACCACTCAGTATCGAGCTCACAGGGTGATTAAGGTGTCATACCCCTCCCCCCTTTGACTTCTATTTGTCATATAGGTATATAAAATATATTGCAAAGCGACAAAGCAATTAAGGTATTTATTTAACTCTGTATAAACTTAGTCTGAGTATGGTAAACATTTCATATCCTCCATTTTCAAAAAAGCTGAGAAGGCCAATGCCCCCATTACTGCTATACCTCTACTGCAAAGTCGTCGTCGACACAGTTTCATTTTATTTTTATAGCTGACGACTCGTTCGCTCATAGTAATTGTTTCGTCGTCAACAGTAACACTACGACATTGGAGTTGGCTGCATTGCTTTTGATCTCCACACGACTTTTACGAAATTGCACGAGTGTAGGCACTTCTTAGATATTAAAAATTATAAGTGAGGAAATTGTATAATGGTATTGCTTGAATTTAGTCAATATTGATTTTATAATTTATTTTCTTAATATTTTTGTGAGAAATTGTCTACCTGCTTCTACCTAGTTGTAACTTATTACTTATTAGGTACCTATATAAGTATTTGTGATTGTTCTGTTTATTTTTAAAATTAGTTTTTGGTTAAACTAATTTAAAATGGTCAATAAAGTGAACTATCTAGCTATGTTGCAAATGAAATATTATTAGTTTCAAGTTGGTATGCTAAAGCAGTACGCGTGTCTGAAATTCTAATAATGCAGTCTGCATGCAAGATTTAAAATTTTCAGTAAAAAAGTCAGTGAAACAATACTATACTATATTATTAATAGTTAATTTAATATATATTTAAAAAAAAAATTGGATGGTAATTTTATAAATTTTATATTTGTACATAAATTTTGTTCCTTATATTTTATACCTAATGGTAACTGATAGTAACGAATAAATTAAAAATACATCTTTGTTAAGTTTTTACTGATTTTATATACAGGGACATCCGGCAGTTCCGAAGAATTCAGGAGGCGCAACTGGTGTGCGCGCTGAGCATAAATTAATTTTTTTACGAATAATCGTCCTATAGATATGTACACAGGTTTAAGCCTTTTAGACATTCGAGTGATTGTAAGTGCTATACCTATACTTTGCAAACAGAGAGCTCGGGACGAATGATAAATCAATGACGTTCTCTATATAAGCAAATATTGGTGTCTGAACACTGAGCGCCAAGAAGTTCAGGAAGCCACCACAGTCAGCCACTTGTAGTAGGTACGATTGTTGTCTTTCTAGATAATTTGTAAATACTTAACTAGTTACCAGCCCCAGATGGACAAAATATCGGACCATCGAGTTTTAGTTTATTAACTAAAAATTAACCGTCACTAAAAGGCCCATTTTCAAATAAACATTTCTAAATTGACCTAGATTTTAGGCAGCACGCCAAGGTAATTAAATCTAATTAAATTTGTGTTTTAAAATAATTTCCCAAACACTTACGATCGGCCTTCTTTTTAGAGCGGTTCTCATCATAAATTTGCTCGGTAGCTCGCCGCTTCAATTCGGGCCCGTCAGTTATTTTTATCAGGTGCAGGTGTAAGGGGGTAACTGTTTTTCCAGAAATAATAACAATCGAAGGTGATGGGTCCACCGTGGTCGTGAGACTGAGATGGTAAACTAATATTGATAATAAAAATGAATTACATTAATTGTCGTATCACCATAAAGAATGGCATGTGATTAGATCTATACGACGCCTTATTAAATTATTACTATTGTACACACTCTGAGGTTTAAGCTGATGAAGTGATGACTGTCTTTAAAATAAATTTGATTAGCGCGCTGTGACTAAAGTTTGTTGAAGTACGCTCTTGTTGGTTTTAAGTTCGTTCCTTCTGAATCAAAAAACTCATGATTCCATATACCTACCGTCGGTTTAAAGAAACTCATTAACTATAAGTGCGTAACTCCTAGAACTGTTCCTATTTTAAAAGGCAAAAAAGAAAAACGACTGAAATCAAACTCAATTATAGTCTTTGGTCGATAACACTCTCGTTGGTACAAAACAAACATAAAATATTTCGCCCAGTTTGTTTACTTCGATCGTCGCTTATTCTGGTACAATCTTTATCGTATTTACACTCTTGCTGAAGTTTACGACAGACGACAATCTCTGTATATGCTACGTGTTATATATAGTAAAATTTTGATTGTCACCTCATAACATATTGCTTCACTGGCCTGACCTATTTTAATTATTAAATTGATTATGATCAAAGAAAATTGTTGATCTTCACAAATTTTTTTTGGCATGTTTTACATGCCACAGTATGGAGGTTTGAAGAGATTAATATTTCGATTACGGCCCGGTCAGAGTGTTGAGTTGTTGAGTAGGTAGGTTTTTATCTAGATGGCTTTTAATAATTTAGAGTTTAGATCTAAATTGCCGGAACAATTCATTTTTAATATATAAAAATACGATATGGTTTAATCAATTTATATATTTAACTAGCAAAAAAAAAAAAAAATGTACAAAACCATAATAATGCACATAAAGCCATATTACAACTGGTATATTTTATTTATTATAATAATACTTATTTGATAATATTATTGTATGAATATATTATTATACATTAGTGACTAGAAATTGAATTAAACAATATTATTATTTATTATACCTGTTTATGTGTAAGTAATATGTTTATTATTTACGCATCAATATGTATATAAATGATCAATTATTGTTTGAAGTACAATTTTATATATTGCAAAATACGAGTATAGCAAGTATAACAAAAAGCTTACATATTTATACAACATTTTTCTAACTCTTGCATATGCTATAATTATTAACCATACGCCGACAATGTGTCTGAACTACTTTCTATACAATACTTGCATATACTTTAAATGTTCGAAATTCGCTAAAAGATTCCGGAAAATGCATAGGTGCGCAGTTATACAGCTATATGTAATTACAAAAAAGACAATAATATTATACATTAACAATTTGAGTTCAAATTAACATTATGAGAATAATATATACACTAAATTTAAAATCCTTACTGCGGACAATTATTTAAAATTAAGTAATAATTATAATGTTAAATTAACATGTTATGTAAATTATTAAATTTAACGAGTATTCAATTTACATAAATAATTAATAATTTTACAAATCTAATTTAAACATAAATAAATAATTTATAAGGATATACAGCGCCATTGTATCATAAAATAAGTAAATTCCCAGGTGAGATGTGTATAATATGTTTATATAGCTTATATCAATTACACTAACAGTATAATACAAAGCATAAAGGTCTGTGACTTTTTGTAAAATTTTCAAGAACAGAAAATTTATAAGTAAAAAAGCTCAGCAATCATAATACGTAATCAATACCTATTTATTAGTTACAAATACTTTTTAGTATTATACTATCCTAACGTATATGTAATAAAATTTAATTTTTAAATTTATATAATACGAACATTTTTTGTTCAAATATTTTATTTATTTAAGTAGGTTCCTACAATATTATATATTGTATCATATGTGTAATATATATAACCTATGTTACGTTAGATTTTTATAACACATATTATTATAAATTTAAAAAGCATATATTATAGGTAACAAATTATGATATTTAGAGCCGTTAAGGTGTTCAATATTGTTAATAACAAAAAAATATTTACTGATTATCATTATTGGTTTAAAGGAACGCTTTTAAAATATCAAAACACATCTTAAAAATATATATGCATCGCTCTGAGTTAACAAAAAAAAAAACTAGCTCCTCAAGAGATGTATAAAAAAGACAAACAATCATTTATTCAGTCGATAGAATTTACTCAAGCAACTTCCAAGTCCGAAGAATCGGGATCTTCTTCGAGTTCTTCTTCGTCCACGTGCAGATGAACTAACCGCATTGGATCTCCCCCCCTAGCCGCGGCTGCCGCCACTGCAGCTGCTAGCCCATTAGAAACCCCAGGTTGTTCCACTAGATGATGTTGCATTTTCCTCAGTCTATCTTGTTCTTCACGTCTTTGCTTTCTCCACTTTGCCCGACGATTTTTAAACCATACCTGAGGAACACAAGACACAACAAATTCATATTAATACAATGTAACAAGGACTTAATAGTGATGTGAACAAATTCTAAAATATCACACCATGCATTAACACGGGATATTATTAATAAAATCACTTTGAGTAATTTCCAAAATTTAAAATATTTAATTTTATTTATTTATAAAACAATATTCCCAATACTTAGGAATTTGTATAGCTTTAATTAATTCACAAAATTTAAATTTAAATGTTTGAAATTTTAAAATATAATTTATTCAGTCGTTAAAATTTATTAAATATTATATAATGTATGTAGTTCATAAAATGTACTAATAGTTTTATATAAATACCTAAAACATGTTTTAAACTTTCATAATATATAATACACATCTTAAGTTTAAGGATATTTTTTATTTTATTATGCATTTTATGTGGAATATAAATATAATTACTAAATAAGTTTATGTTTATGAATGGAACAATAATTGAATGTTTGCCATAAAGAAATGCAGAAATACGATATAAAAAAAGGCTTCGTAATTGAATTAAAATGTTATATTTCTATTAGGTACATAAAAATGTTTTTATACGTTTTTTGCTAAAATTACAATAATAAATAATACTTTTTAAAAAACTGTGATTTAAACAAAAAATAGCATCCCGTTATACACAGGTACGCTAAAAGAAGACAATTTTAAGACAAAGAAACGTAATATACATGTATATAAAAATTAACCTCATATATTTAAAGGTAACAAATTAGGTTGTTGTTTTTTATTTTGAAACTATTTATGTAATTGATCAATAAAATAAGAATAAATAAATGTTGATGTTTACAAACGTAGAAAAATATATTTTAATAATCTCAAAAATACGCTTTTATGTGTCCATCTCTATATTATGTAACTATATTTTTTTTTTTTTCAAAGGGAATGAGGGGTATTTTTTTATTGAATTTTGCTTTTATTTCATATTTTTATAAAATATTCTTTCACTGATTCAAAGAACTCTGATTATTACCATTGAAAAAATGCCACCACCTCCCTTATTGTCGCATGCACGATAAAAATGTCAAAATACGCTACACGTAGCAACATATAGCTAAATGATAATAAATTGTAATATTATCATATATCGCGGAACATCAGTCAAAGTCGGCCTTTGTGTCAATTATTTCGGTTTCATAAACACACCAACGTGTTCACGGATCAGTTGAATTTTCTAGTGTGACACAGGTAGATGGGCTATATATAATGTATAATGGGGTGCGAATGTGCTATTTTGTTCGATGGTGTGAGGTATGACAAATTTAATACAGACATGATATTTAGTGTTTATATTCATAATATTATATTGTTTAGAATTTGTGAACTGGAAAATATTAATTAACCCATCGAAAAGCGTAAGTGTATTATTCAGTCTACGCCGTACTCTTACTCTACCGCCGCTAACTTTTAACAACGAACAAATCGCATGGAAGCCGTCCGTCAAGTACCTTGGAGTAACGTTGGACAAATGACTAACCTGGTGGCCACACCTCTCATCTAAACTCCAACAAGCCTATCAACGTCTAGGGATGCTCTTCCCTATTCTAAACAGGAAGTCTTCACTACAAAAAAAACTTTCCCTACTTATATATAAGCAAGTACTACGTCCATTAATCACATACGCTTGCCCTATCTGGGGGAATTGTGCACAAACTCATCTAAAAAAACTGCAAATATTTCAAAACAAAGTTTTAAAAACGATTATAAACGCTCCATGGTTTGTAAGGAACTCAAATATACACAAGACCTCAAAATTCCAAATCTTCAAGAACATATCAAACCCTTGGCTGTGAGCTTCTTCGAATCACATCAACATCAGACTACCTCCACAACGCCGCCTCAAACGTGGACGCCCGCACGACCTAATTCCTCAAGAAACATTATATCTCGGGGCTTTAACTTTTGAACACCTAACTTAAAATTGTAAAATTTAATTATCGCACTTAACACGCCTTAACGGACTGTATTACATTTCCTACATCTCTAGGTATAGATAGCGTAAGCTAGGAGTACCTTAATGTAATAAAAAAAAAGAATTTTTGTTTGGCTGTGGTATAATCGTCATCCTGTGTTTTTGAAACAATTTAATCAGGAGGATGTTTATTTATATATTTTATAGATAGAAAAAATAATATAATATGATGCCATTATAAATTTGTATTTAATGCTTTGTTGTATAAACCTAAAGATATGAATATATATATATTATTATATGCAGAATTTATAGCATTTTAAAATATATTTACCGATATATTATATGATTATATGTAGGTAAAAGCCGGGGGGGGGGCAGATCACAGTTTGGGCCCCCGTACTAAATGTTTTTGTGGGCCCTGTAAAATAAGAATTCCTATCAAAATTCAAAATGTTTAAAAATTACAAATTCATTTCAATGGTCTTTAACATAGTTCAATAAAACCCCCCTTGTGGGGTCTCTGTATAGGTACATTTTATTATATATAAAAATTATTATAAAAGGTCACAATAACAACGATATAAAATAATAACATAAGATGACTAATATAATATATAACATGTACCTATAAATAACATTTTTTCTAGAAGGTGATACAGAAAAATGTTATAATGTGAAATGTATGCAGAAAAAATTCAGATATTTCTATTGGTTCCAAGTGTCTCAATTTCCCACGTCCGGATTTGAATGATGACCGGGGATGGCGGTGGCCCTCAGGGAGCTTATTGTATTTTCCGCGTTACAGTTGAATAGCCTTATGATAATAATAAAAAAAAAAAAATACTTCAGCCAGCCATATTCTTATAAATATATGGTATAAAAAAATATTTATTATGTATATAGTATTATAAAATAATAATATTTTATGAAAAAATAACACAGAGCTCGCCTTAGTGCCCTTAGTAGTTGTTTATGTTTCGTTAAAAGGATTCTTTATCAAATTGACGTATTGTTTTTGCGTAATTCCTTCCCTCTTCCTTACGGGTATCAGGATATATTTTATAAAAAGTTTAGGGTTCTTTCTGGATTTTGTATTATTTTTAATTTTCCGTCTGCTTTTTTAAACTTATGTAAAGATGAGGATACTTATTAAATCAACGAAAGTCGACACACAGATGTGCATTGTACACAATCTAAACAAATGAAGGAGAGCTGCTTTATTTTTAAATATTACAACAAAGTATAAGAATATTGATAAATGTTTTATATTTTAATAGTGTGCTTGTAAGAATAAAATAATGATAATATTGCTCCTAAGGAAAAAAATATTTTCTACTACATAATACTTTTGAATTATATTAATATAATGTTGCCGATGAGCATAATATTGAATCCAGAGAAAATTATTAACTTTAATTTAGTTATAAATACCATTAAAGCAGGCCTTAAGTTTTTTTCCATTTTTATATGTCAAATAATATATCTATAGGGGCTACAACTATTAAATATGTAAACATATAGCCAATAACCATAATCTATTATAGTGAATATAGTACAAAACAAACATAAAAATTAAAAAATTGTTTCCCAGAAATAAATTGTTTTAATATATTGTATTCTAAATTATTTTTTCAAAATAGATCGAAATAATTATATCTAATAAAAAGTTACATTTCGTAAATTGAAGATACTATAGTTAATGTTAAAAAAAACACATTACAGCTTTTTAATGATGGTTAAATTAATATATTTTGATGAAAATCTACTATTCTTTTTTATGGGTTTATGAATTCTGCTGGCAAAACAGCTAATAATAATAAAAAGCTTTTGACACAATTGGAGATTTTCATTTATAAGGGTTCGAAGATCAACAAAGCACAGAGTGCCCTAAGTTGGTTAATCATCGCCGATGAAACTGTATAAAAGCCATTTCCCATTAATTCGTCTTGTAAACATGCCAATATTGTTACGGAAATAGAGAAAACGAAACCATATCATGAAATTTAATTAAAATAAATCCAGGAGGTTCATTGTTACCCTAAAGCCATTCGACCGAACCCAATCAAAACACTTCAGAACATGATTTCTCACCCCTAAAATGAGCAGCTAAAGAGAGAAAAAAAACCTCTTAACCCTGACAACTCCATTATATTCTATAGATTTTCTATCAATTACACCCCAAAAATAATAAACATGTGTGAGTTTTCACAATCGTTTATAGCAAGCTTCAGTAATAACCGCATTAGAATATGAGAGAAAAGATAATATACTACATCGATATTTACTACCCATTTATATTTATCAAATTATTAGATATATATGACATTAATTCTCGTAAATGATAAATAATTTTTCAAATGTGTTTTAGTTATAATTTTATTAGCATAGTTAAAACTCAAAACTAATTAAAAATACACCAATATCCGAATATCCAAATCTAAACATAAAAATGATTTACATTTATTATTTAAATAAATGCTATATTTTATCAATAACATATTATGTAATATAGGTACTATTATATACTAATACTAATATGGTAAATATTTATTTGTTATATTATAATTTAATCGTTTTAATATTATAATATACGCTTTGCTCATCTTGGTGCAGAATATTATAGTAAAATATAGAAACGTTTTTTAATATTGCATTTTATAATTATGATATAAATTGTTCGGTTCACATAACTGTGCTTTAAAATTATTCGACCGAATCGGCGAGTTTTTTTTACACTCAAAAAATTATTAGAAAAAAATTGCTTCTATAAACTTTAAAGTACTTATTCACTAAATTAAATATACACCGAGATTCGATTCTCAATTTTTAATTAAATATACTATATATAATAATAATACAGGTATTTTTACTCACTAATTTATTGTGTTCGAATACAATTCGATTGTAAGCTGTCTTTGTGTCTATGTCACTTTAAGAAAAACTAAAGAAAATGTCGAAGAAATTATAAAACAATTAGCAACCACTGGTTTAACTTTTCTCGGCTCAAAACTATTTTAAAAATGCAATCAAAATTTCCAGCCATCAGATTTATAAATCAAATGTACCCTATGTTGGGGTGATTGATGTGAGGCAAGTGATAACCAGTATCCTGCACCTGGTTTTTCTGTACCTATCCTCTTTTTCTAATTACGAAATGCGTGCTTGAAAGTTATATTTAGAATTCATAAATTATACTTAATTGTACGAAGGTAAGTGCTCTCACTGCTAAATTAAATTTCACTTAGAACAAGATTAAAATTAAATTGTCAAATTATTAGGTATAGGCGACTATATTATTATATTATTATATTTTGGTATGCTTTATAAGTATATCTCTATTCTAATGTAGCATACTACATCACTGTTGACACTTTTTCACTCCAAAAAGATTTTGCTAACTATATTACATATGCTTGCAGGTATTTTAAATTACGTACAGTTATCAAAATTCCTGAGGGGGAGGGAATTTCCCTACGGGATTCTCGTGCACGTATAGCAGGTTGAATTGCCTTCAAACATATTGTATAATAATATGCCCCAACTATTCGAATGTGAATATAGCTTGGTGACGTACACCCGTGATGTAAATAAATGCGTAACAATACCCACCCACATACAGTCTATAATTTAAAGTTTAAATAAATAGATACTAATAAATTCTAACCTCTACTCGTTCTTCTTTTAAATCCACCTTCAGCGCCAACTGCTCCCTGAGAACCACGTCTGGGTAATGAGTCTTCTCGAAAGTCGCTTCTAACTGTTCGAGCTGCTCCTCGGTGAATATGGTCCGGTGCCTTCTCTTTCTCTTGGCCGGCGGACCGGCGAACATAGACACGGGACCGTGATGATGGCCGCCAGCAGTCCCGTGGCCTCCCGTCACCGCCATGGCCATCATATAACTGGGATAGATGCTTTGGTATCCAGCCGCGGCAACTATAATGTGACCAATAATGGAAAAAAAACAAACAAACGAACAAATTAGATCACTATAATACCGTGGTTTCCTCAACTGCCGAGAAAATAAAATCGCAGACTGCATGTCTACCGCGGCCGTAGAACAACGTTAATTTTTTTTCTTTTGGCTCATTTAATGCTGTGTAATATGTGCACACTACATTTTGTCATGTCGCGTAGTATTAATTAATTTTATCTGATTAGTTTAACCATGTGGCCTGCATTAAGGTATATACCTACCATATGTGGTTTAATAGATGGATTTATTAGACTTTTGGCCGTGTGGTTACAGAAACAAGATTTTTAAGGAAGAAATTGCAGTGTATCGATACGTATCGATTTAATTTTGAATGTTCAAGAAGTTAGACGTTCAATATGCAAGTGAGACGTACTGACCTGTATCGGGCTTAGACTTCGATACGAGTCGGTACGTAACTATTCTCGGTCGATACGTATAGAATTCTTCTCTTTGAAAATCTTGAAAGTTAAGTGCAGAAAAGTATAACGATTAAAAAAAATTTAAAAAATGTTATCATCGGGTACAAATGTAGGTACAGTATTCATTTCGTTGGTGTTGCATTTTTGGTATATACATTAAAAACGTATGGCACAAACGCATATACGATCATGAAAACACGACACGATGTAAATGTGCGATTAACTGCAGTACCTATATACCTATTACCTACCTACTCATAGGCTAGAAAATTACAGGTGAGGCCATGGCTAATACTGCAGACTGGATATATACATATATATATATATATATACAGTCAGTCAGTTGGCTTAATATAATTTTAAATTTGAATAAAAAAAAAAATGTTTGCTAATTAGAATTGTTTTCCTATTTATCATTTGGCACGTCATAATAAACTTGTATAGAGTCACCTATATGTATCTGCTGATACTGATCCTGCCTGCGCCCTGTAGTGTTTTGGTCCCACACAAATAATCATAATAATAATAAATAACTCTCTGGGTAATATATGGTTATTACTTATTATATAGTATAATATATACATATTATATATATATATATACATAATATTATATAGTATGTTATGCTTTTTCGGTGACCGCGCATATAATATATAGAAACTATTCGGCGGAGAAGTTTAAAGAACAAATACGCGTCTAATAAATATTATTTGGGGCAAAATAAAAAGAAAAGCAATTCGATGAAAAATCGCAAGCAATGTGCAACATATACATAAACACGGGTGGCGGGTAGGTCGACACACACTCACACACACACATTCTATCATCATTTACCTATACGTGAATGTATACACATTACACACTGCACATATTATATGCATATACATAACACAATAATATAGTATTATACCACCGGGCCTGAGGCACCGTTGATCTGATTTGAACCGCAGACGGGGAACAATGCAAACACATACGGCCGTCGTTGTGCATTACTTATTCATGGTTGATTAAAGTTCGATCCGCGTGCGCGGGCATCGGCTTGGTCTCCTCGACTCGAGTAATACACGATGAATATATAGGTGCTTACGTGTGCAGTGTAGACGGGGGAGCGAAACAAAGCTCTTAGGATTTGCTAGATTTAAGCATCGCCCGTGTGTACGTAATATGTTTATATGATATGTAAAATGTTTTATTATGACGTATAGATTTGCACTGCACCACCACGATTCCGGGGAGTCGGAGCGAAACTTCGAAAGGATAGAAAAAAAAGCAACCAAAAACTCTACCCGGAAGCTGTGAATATTACAAATTAAAAACCGTACCCGCCGCGGTCCTAAGTGATTTATTATTTTTTTATATTATTTAATATTTATATTTAATATAACAGTGTATAAATATTATTATGAGAAATGAAAACCGATTGACTGGCGACTGCACATTATTCTACCGGATGTACCTAGCTGATTTTGTTTTTGCAATGCTCACTATGAATTATATATGATTAATCGACAGACATATTACAAGAATATTCTTATATTCTAATTGTGCTATTTAAGTTAGGAGGTCAGATCACCAGTAAAATAAATAAATTATCAATGAATAATAATTAAACGATTACCTACAATGATGTTATTTTTAATAATATTTCACTCATTTGGATTATCTTACGTTTATAATTTTTAATAATATCGGGCTTTTTGAAAAAGTAAATTATTATTATTATTATTGGGGAATATTAAACTGCGCGAGATATAACAATAGTTCATACTATTGTATCTCGAAAAATTGTATACCAAGTGCGTTGTATTATAGCTGATATGTTATTTTCTGATGATTCAATGTACTTATAATTTTTCAGATGTTTTAGCTACTCCAGTAATAACTTAACGGGTTTAAAAATATGTCTAATTATAGACAAATGTTTTTATTAGCACAAAATGTTATTAGACAATACTTCTGTCTAAACTATATAATAGTATGGCGTACAATGTATTTAGTACTATGTAGGTAGTAATACGAACGTTAAAACGTATTTTTTTATTTATCTAGGGATTTGGAAAATCACTGTTTTTTGTGAAATTTATATTTACTTTAAACCGATGCGTTTATAAAACACGGTGTGTATCATGGAAGTCACTGGTTTTTTAAATGATAAAGTATACGAGTATCAACAAGCGATTATTGTCAGCGTGTGGTTTAAGCGTTTTCGTCTACCCCGCGAATATACCTTCGATCCACGAAAACCCCTTTATGATCGATCAGGTGTATTTTCATTACATTATTATTATTATACTTGAAAATATCAGAAATTGAATGTCACACTGCGCACAAAGCATTGCACGGCCGCGCGGCTTCACACGGTCCACAGGATCTTTTCGAATGCGCGAAGCAATTATTTGCGAAGCCTTTGCATATTGCAAACGGATTTAAAATACCACACAAAACACAGATGTTTACTGGGTGATGGCAAAGGGGAGATTTGTCTGTAATACTATCGGCTGTCCACGTGTCGAAAAAACACAGTGCTTAGGAATAAAATATGCAATATTTCATGTACAAAAGCATATATTTTATTATAAGTGAACCAAGTATATATATTTTACACCGCTCCAGTTTCAAACATTGACACCTATACAAATTGTTAAAATATAATAATACATCATATATATATATATATATAAATATTTTATTATATCATTTACTCATTTAGAAATATATATTATTAACATTTCATGCGCAATTTAATAATACTGAATAAGATGAAGCCCAAACCAAGTAATATTGTCCTTATTTTATTCATCTATTTGTTTGTTTTAACTATACAATTATAAAAATTACATTATTCGAATGGCCATAGTTCATTTTCATTAATATTTAAATAAGTCTCAGCACAAGGCAAGATTTGCATATTGACATTTTATTAAAATTTGATGTTGGTTGTTTCAAATGGTCACTATTACAATTTCTTTCGTAAGTTTTCAACCATATCTATAAGTACCTAATTACTTTAATTTAGAAAGAAATATTATACTATATAAGCCATATGATGGTTAGTTCCATACGTTAATTGCGAAATCGTCTATATCAATTAGTATAATAGGTAAATAATTGTCCATATATTAAAAACTGGAAACAGTTAGTATTATTTAGAATACAATTTTTATAGGATAATATATTTTGAAAATTGAAACGTCTAGTTAATCTCTTTTTTAATCAAAATTTTTTTTTACATAATTATGCGAAATAAAATAAAATGTATCAAAATATAAACATAAATTAAATAATACTTAATTTGTTGATTGAAAAAATATGGATAGTTTATAATAATACTATAAATAGCCTATAGTTGTGATGAAAAATGAAGACATAAAAATACAATTAGGTATATTAATTGATTGAACACAGAATGATAAAAAATATATTCATAATGATTATAGGTGCTATATATTATTATAGTCTACTTAGTCTAGTATCTATTATAGTAGGCAGACAGGCAGTAGCTACAAACTCACAGGGCCGGATTGGTTAGGTGAGCTGCCGAGAAAATCTCGGTGGGCCGCTCAAAAAAAATGTCGATCGTAAGTGTTTGGGCAATTATTTCATAACACAAATTTGAATACATTTATTTAACTCTGTGCGCTACGTCAAATCTAGATCAATTTATACATTTTTATTTGAAAAAGGCCCCTTTTAGGGCCGGTTAAAAAACTAAAACTCGGTGGGCCGATACCTTGTCTATCCGGCACTGCAAACTCACTTAAAATTATTAAAAAATGGTAAAGAAAAAATCAGTTACTACGTCTACTAAAAGAAATTCAACACAAATTGTACAGAAATTACACTGACTTATTGTAAAAAAATTATTTTATAGATAGCATACTAAAAAGTTGAAAGAAAATGTAATATTGATATGATATGGTATAGAAAAACTTGTATAGGTACATTTATCAATATTCAAATGCTTGTATAAAAATTAATATAGCTTTACGATAAACTTTTTCTTTAATTCCAGTTAGAAAGAAGTTATAAGGAATATTTTATTACATTTATAAGCTTTACGACAACAAATTTTATATATTACCAATATTGAAAAAAAAAACTTTCATAAAAAAGTTAAAAATGTATGATGCATATTAACTAGCTTAAAAGAGTCAAAATATTTTAAAATATTAATTGAAAATTGAAAATTTCAAGTATTCTTAAACGGTTATTCGTTTTGAATTACAACAATATATAAAATCAATTTAGTCAAAAATAATCATCATTGCATAAATATTCTCGTTATATTTTAGTTATTACGAATTATTCAGAAATGTGCTGGTGATTTTTTGATTTTATTCCCAACTCTTAAAATTCCAACTTGAATTGGCTACTATAGAAACTCGTCTTTCAGAAAAAAAACTATATATAATTTAAAAACCAAACTTTGATCGCTTCAATTAGATTCTAAGAAAACAAATTATAATACCTTTAATTAAAATATAAAATATATAATACTGCATCCTATTATTATTTTTTTACCAATGTAAATAAATAGAATACTCATTAATTACTCAATATATGATTTTTTCATTGTGAATACTTTCCACATTTAAATCCCAATAAGAATATTAATAAGTAATAACATACACGAGTAATATTATGCTTGGTTTGAGCGGAAATCGCTAATTATTCCCTCACAAATTTAAGTACTCATCTCACTTCGCTATAATACCGGGATAAGATAGATAGCCATGATAACACATGTAATATGTAAGTTGTTATGTTTAAAAAACGATATAATAAATATTTTAAAACTGTTTAAGAATATTTTTAGGAGTTTTAGTGAGCAAAATGAAACTAATAATATTAGATACTACAATTCCACCAAGTATAAATTAAGCCCATCTCAAAATCACTGAAGTTTGATACATTTTGTATATTCAGGAAACCACACATTTATCATAGGTTAGGTTCATAAGTAGGTTCAAATTATAAATTAATAGCTATAAATAAATCGATAGATGTTGTTACCTCGCGTGAATTATTAGCTAAAAATATGCACCTAGACATTTTTCAGGCCAAAGACTATTGAGGACATTCATTTGGTCAGTTGCAAGTTATGTATGTAGAGTTTCACTTCTGTGCTATACACCTACCTACCAACCCACCATGACTGCAAGTAATTAGATACTATTATCACATTATTAATACACAAACAGTTGTTATAAGGTATTAAATAATAATAATTGCATTGTTTCAGGAAATATGAATATATGATTATATAAATAAATTAGTATAGGAAAACTAAAAAATATTGATAATGACCAATTGTAAGAAAACATCAAGTTACAAACTTCTATTTTTCAAAAGAGGGAGGGGTTCCCTTTTTATTGCAGATTATTTTGCGAGTGATTTCCTTGAACATTTTGATGTATAGAATATTAGAATATACAGAATATATAGAATTGAAATTCTAATGAGTAGGTAGTTTCTATGTTGTTAAAATGTTTGCACTAAGGATAATAATCGTTAAAAATGGTTTAAAAAAAATACAAACTACATGTAGAATTAGATAAAGTATTTATTATACTTATTACTTGCAGAATCATTTTTACAAATTATTTATAGCGATATTCCGGACTTATAAATTATTCATTAGACTAGGCACGTATATAATATATTTACTTAGGCCTGGCTCCTTGGCTCATTATAGGTACCTACTACAGATTCTATTCATTGTCTTTTAAAAAAATGCTAGTAAATAGTTTATTAATTAAACTTTAAAGCTTTTAAATTTTAAATTAGTTATACCAAAACATCATTTATACAATGCTATTTAAAAATATAAAATAAATAGTTATCAATATTAGGTAATAATATAAGAAAATTCAAACTATAAAAAGAGTAATAAAATAGTACATATTACATAGTTGTGTCAAATCCACCTTCCTTATTTGATAAATAATTTGTGGAAAATAAGAAAAATTATATCGTCATAACAGAGTATTAGAGTTGGATAAATATATACCCATCAAAACACACAAGTTGTAACATTTCTCATAAAAAACGTGTTTTTAGTTCCAACCGACTTGATTATTATAGTTTAGCATATTGCTTATTATATTATAAGTACGTGAATATTCTATGTAAAACACAAATCCTTAAATCCTTAGTCACACACAAAATATTGATTACAAACCAACATTTTTATATTTGTATTTAAATAATACATTGATAATAATATCGCACGTGACCATACATAGTTTTCGATATTTAAGACCAATTAAAAAATAAAAATAAAAAATATTTTTGGCGGACGTAGAAAAATTATAGCCAGACCAAAATTCAATCTTGATGATAAGTATTAAGTAGGTATTATGCGTAAAAGCATACACCTAACAACACCTCAATTGTCGCCTCTGAATAAGTGTATAATTATTTAGGTATAGGTAGATATTAAAGGTATACCTATATTGTACTCGACGTCAAAACTTACCTAAGAAGTTTGCGGCAGTGGAGTGCGCATATCCGGAAGCGGCTGCGGCAGCTGCCAGGTGTCCAAAGCTCAACGGCTGCTTGAAGAACCCGGTGGCCGCCGCCGTGGCCACGGTCACGCTGTTGCGGCCGGATGCTGCCGTGACGGCCGACACGTCCGACGACCTGGACGGAGCGAGTATACTGTCGATGGTAAACAGCGACGAACCGACGGCAGACGTCTTCGGCACGGCCGCGGGACCGGCCGCCGTGCAGGTGGCCATCGCCTGTCCACGGGCGTCGGAGTCGCAATCGCACTGTTCCCGCGGCGACGTCAAGCCGCGCTCGTCCACTGCGGCTGTGGCGACGGTGGTGGAAGTCGGTGGCCGTTCCGTGCAATCGCCGTTGTCGCTGAGACCCGCTGATGCGCGGTAAACAGCACCGCCACCACCGTCGCACGTCGTCCCGCCAAGTCGTCCGTCCAATTTCATCGGTTTCTGCGGACGTGAACGTGAACTATATATAGTTATGTTATACAACGACGTGTGGCCTGTTCGCGGATCGGGTGCAATAGGTCAGCTACGACGGCGTTCACCGTACGGCCGCAATCGTCATAGTCGCTGTCGTTTCGTCGTTTAAATAATGTTAATTTTCGGTACGACGGCGAACACTACTCGCGACAATAATTATATATCGTAGAAATTATCGAAATTAATAAAAATCGGTTTATCTTACGTACCGATATAATAAATGTATATAGTATATATTATACAGTAATGCGATATACCGCGGGTAAACACACACTGCAGGTATATAATTATATGAATTATATTCAGTGTTTTTCAGTATTACGCGCCAACGATAAACGTTTAATAGAGCCGTCAATCGTTTAAGTGCCGCGCGTTACGTTTGATTACCGCCGTCGCGGACTAGCGTGCGGGCTACAGTGGGGTGTCGGCAATACACCGCTTCGGGATCGGGTGTCGCGCGCGATTGGTCGACTGCCCGCGGGGCTGGTACACCCCGGCACCGTTGCGCGGTCCCGAGGGGGCGTGTTCGCCGGCGCTCGCATAATCGGCGTCGTTCGGCATTTATTCGCCACCCTCCAGCACCACCACCACCACCGCCGCCGTCACCCACTCGACGACGCTGACGACACCCCGCCGCGGAATACCGATCATCGCGCACGGCGTTTTACCGCCGACAACACACCACCGGTCCCTGTCCCTATCTATTTACACTGACACATGGGTCGCGCGCGCTCAGTTTCCTCACCAGCCGCCCCTGATGCTATTTTGTGATTTGTCAACATAATCCATCGCCAATGGCATCCCACCCTGCCCCCGGAGACGAAATTCTTCCGAACGTTCGCCGAGTAACGCATAATCATATTCATAAGTCATAATATATAATATAATGATGATGATAATATCGCACGTTTCCTAAACATTATATGATTTCAGGTATTATTTACAAACACATACCGTAAAAAGTCAACCGTAAGATTATAATATAGTTTGTTATTGTTCTACGCGTCTATATCCGGCTGTGCTTTATAATATTATTATACAATATTCGAGTTGATCTCTATTCCGCACAATGTTTTGCTAGTGTCTGCAGGACCGCCGCATGCTCAGTTATAATGCACCCCGCGGAGCACTTAAAAAATTCCACCCTCGTTTTTGGCGGCAAACTATATATATAAATGCATATAAAATTGTACCTATGTATTTCAACGAGTTAAAGTCGATGGAGCAAAAACGATTGGCAAAAATCATTATTTTTTGGGAGTTATATCCATCCGAAGTTCGTGATTTTCTGATTTTACAAATGCGCACGACTTATCTTTGAGCATCGCGCCTTCAACGAATTATGGTTGTTTTTTTTAAGGTTCTATACGTACTTTGACGAGTCAAGAACAAGACATAAACGACAAAGGTATCGTTACGCCTACCATCAAGCTCCGATCGCCATACTTGAAGTCCTACAGACCTTTATTGACTGAAGTCGTAACGATTATATAATATTGCCAATTAAAGTAACACAAGCAGTGACGTACGCATAATTTTTCAATAAGGGAGGGGGCTTGAAAATAAAAAATCACACAAGATGAGGTTTGAAAAATAAAGTAGATACTTTCTTAGTCATATAGTAGTTCAATATATCTTAGTTCAATTTATGAAATAAAGAAAAAAATCATAAAAATAATGAGCAATAAAATATATTTTTATTTTGTCCAGTTAAATAATGTAGTCGCTTAGGTGAGGTTTTTGCGAATTATTGTACAACTTCAAGCCCGGTCATTTCTTCTCTTTTACTGATATTTGCTAATGCTAAGCCATCATTGACGTTCCTCTACAATATCATGGTTGATCTTAAGTACGATTTTATGACGATAATGACTATGCCTATTAATTGTCTATGTGAGAATCATGAGATAATAATATAATGAATAATAATATTATAAGATTACATAGCGAAAAATATTTGTAAAAGGTTATAAATAATATATGACTATCGAAATGTTGGCTAACCTAACGAAACTATCGGATTGTTGATAATATAATCAGTTCAACGCGCGGTATAGCTATAATTTATATTTTTATTCTATGCTTGTAATAATTAGGTAAACACACGATATTTATAAGATAGGTTCTATATTAAATATAAAAACAAATACTCTTAAATAATATGGTAAATTTGGGGGGGGGGGGGGGGTCAGTCCGTTAGCATCCTCCCCCCTTGCGTACGCCACTGAATCCAAATATATTGGCTGCCTTCGAGTCAGTGCCGGATTTAACCATTGTGCCGCCTTAAGCACAAAATAAATTGCCACCTTTTAATATAAATATTTTTCTAGTCTAAAAAATGTTATTAAATCATACAATTATTGATTTTTTCTTTATTACTTAAAATTTTAATGATGAAAAATAAAAATATACAGCTGTTGTAAAAATGCATACATATACATTCATATAAAAAAATTAGTTATAAAAAATATAATGATAAAAAACATGGTAGTAATAAATACTTAAATAGTTAATTATTATATTCAAAATTAAATAGTTAATTATGTCTAGTACTCATCGGCTTTCTGCGCGACTTTTGAGTCGCAAAATCATCTATTTTGGCATCGAAGTCCATTTTGTTCACTAGTGTAGTTTCAATTGCCAATAAACTCAATGAATTTAGTTTATCTCCTACCAAACTTGCTCTCAAATAATTTTTTACACGTTTTAACGTAGAAAAAGACCTCTCGGCTGAACAATTAGTTATTGCCATACATATTATATAACATAATAGAGCGATAAACTCTACGATTATGAAATTGAAAAACATAAAATATAAATATTACCACAATCGGCACAATCCCGTTTGTCTAAAAACATTTTATAATTAAAGTTGCATTTATTTTAGTAAAAATGTAATATTAAAAATTATTTGCCGCCCTAAGCACTAGCTTATAGTGTTTACTGGTAAATACGGCACTGCTTCGAGTGCCGGCTCAGGGCTTCTAATGTCTATAATAAACTTTAGTTATAATGTTCACATTCATTATCAAATAATCACCTGGGTCTTAAATTTACATGCACGTAACTTTTTAGCAGCTTTTTTAATTTCGGATGATGTGTATAGTATTTTCGTATAGCTTCAAAGTAATTAAATATTTCGATCAATTTGTTCAACGTACTAATAAGAGTTTATATAGTTGATAAAACTACAAAATACTCTGAGTACTTAAAAATTAGGTACGTAAAAATTGAGTAAAACTATGATGTTGGGTTTATAAGTATACAACTAACTACTATAATAATCATGGGTGCAATTTCACTAATAAAAACTAAGGGTGATGCTTATGCTTTGCATTTTGTCATTTTAATTTTTTTTTTTTAAAGAAGAAGTTTTTGATACACAAGCACGTGCATTATTATTGAAAGTGCTAGTTTTAAAATTGATGGGGGGGTGCTAATACCCCCAAGCTCCCCCCTATTTGCGCGTATGATAATAATAGGCACTGACGCACTGCGTATTGTGTAAATGTGAAATGTGTAATGTCGCATCATCGTAATCGTTACTCATTCGTATAAGAATGGATTCGAGAGAATATTTAATATTTGCAAGTTAACTAAACACTGAAAAGAATGTTATACAAATTACCACCCACAAAATTTCACAAAGGTGGAGGCAATCAAAAAATTTGAAGTTAAACGTATTATTATAGAATATAATTTACAAAGTTTAAAAAAATAGGATTTACCTAACCAACAGGTACATCGTAATAATATACTTTTAAAGTTTTAACTATAAGACTGCATGAATAATATAGTTTGTAATGAGAATTATCCTCGATGGTTAAACTTAAAACATCTTGTTAAACGAGTAAAAATTATAAAATGTCTTTGGTATACCATACACTTTTATGTCTTATGAAATTATGCCTATTGCGTGATGATTTCATTGAATATGTGCGTACCATGAAGGAACAAAATTTTACTGAAAATAATACGCCTATGCTAAATGATTTATTTATATTTATTTATTTATTACAATTGGTATTATTATTATTATTATTATTATTATATGGGTTTGATGATTAATTTATATTGAGGTTGCTCTGGGTATTAGTGGTTTGACTTCTTTTCTTTTACTTTTTTTTTTTTTTTTTTTTTTGGGGGGGGGGGTAATAAGCCTAGTATATAGTTGCGCTTATTGTTCTGCATCATCGTTTGGATTAGTTCGATCACTGTATTAGTACACATTAATATTGTACACTATTTCTAGCGACGTGAGTATATCAATATTAGAGGCTGAAAAATACTTTCATAATATTATGCTTCGCTAGGGTTAAGAATGGTAAGCCAGTACGGGAAGAGTCAACAGTAGTCGACGTGGCTTTTATTTACATCACTCATGATGTTATCCCAAACAAGACTTTCTTTAGCTACCTAATAACTACTTTATTACTTTAATTCAGTACGGAACGCAGGGGGCCTGGCCGCCTGGGGGCGGGGCTAACTGGCTGAAGCTCCCCCCATTGATAGTATTTTTTATTATTTGTTTTAATATTTATATATGATTTAATATGATATCTAAATTATGTGTTCCTAATTATTACAACCATAGTCTATAAATATAAATTAAAGGTAACTATACTATTCAACTGATATTATCAAAATTCTGAGTATCGTTAGATGATTTTTTTATTTTCAAGCCCCTCCCCCCCCCCCCCCCCCCCAAAAAAAAAAAATCGAATAATCCTGCGTACGCCACTGCTTTAATTTGCGCACTGTTTTTTGTAAACATATATACAATGTCATAATAATACGCTAATAATATTATTATACAAATACAAACTAACTACAATCGTTTAAGCATATCTACTATTTTTGTGGCTTAAAAAATTACCCTGTTGGTCGGGGATAGAATAGGCCATCGGTTGTTCCTGCCTGTCGTAAGAGGCGACTAAAAGGGACTTGTAGGGGGGTGGGGGGCAGCAGCCTCTACAATACTGGGTGTAGGTGCAGGTAACCATAGGGCATAGAGTTATAGTAAAAACAGCTACACACCGGACACAAGTCGACGGATGTGGGAGCCGTATAACTGGCGACTTCATTGCGATGAGGAAGGCAACGGGATACCACCTCATTATTTTCCCTATAGTTAAACAACGGTTTTTAACATCGATTCAACAATGAACTGAAAAAATTATGACAGTTTTGTTATTATAAATACAAATTATAAAATATTTTGTCAATATGGTTTTTGCACAATACCTCATATTTAATGACGGAATGCCTACTATATGACCAAGTTCGTCACAACCTCAACATGACCCAAACCCTGGACACAATACTTGGACCAAACCCGGATCTGAAGTTCTGAAATGTACTCTTTTCTGATTCAGAACAAAATAGTCATCAAATTTCTTCAAACAACCAATTTAATTAAGCTAATATAATTGTAAATATGTAATATATATAATATAACAATATGAATAATTTGTAACTATTGCTATAATATATGTGCTGCTGAGATGTATTCTAAAGATCAATAAAAAAAAAAAATACCTCACAAAAAAATGTTTGAAAATGCGACTTACTAAAAAAACATTATATATAGGTATAGTTACTAGACAACTAGTTTAAAAATAAAATAGATTTAAATGTATTAATTTACTTTTATCGAAGTATTTGGGTCAGGGACTTCTATAGTTAATGTTATTGTATTATCCAGATATTTATGAATAGAAATAAAATAACAGATAGCCTTAAAAAGTGATTAATCATTAATATTTTATAAGTATTGTTGATATTGTAAGAAATAGTATAGCTGATAATAGGTATCATATATTTTGTAAGTTTTTTTTTCTATTTATGTAATATAAATAAATAGTACTAAATACACAATCGTCACAATCTATGTATAAAGAAAATAAGTATATGTGATGAATGATGATATAAGAATAATTTGTCATTTTTAGTGATACTTGGCTATCAATTGGCGATCAGTTACCTACGGTCTATCTCTCGTATATTATATTATACATTACATAATCGAAACACATTGTAGTAGGAACATCAATAGCTGTAATTGGTATAAATTATAACAATTTAAATTTTTTATATGTTTAGTACGGCATTTGTTAAATAAATTAGATTTCATTTTTCGATGACTGGAATAAATTGTGTTTAAATCGTAATCAAGAATTGCATTAGTTGCAATCAACCTTATAAAATAAGATTATATGTATATTATATATTTAAATTCCACGCTATAATAATATGTTATTAAATATTGTATATAATGATTCGTGGAAAAAGACAGAACCTTATGAAATAACAAACTCAGTTAGTTTAATATTTTTTACATTACAGGTTTTTGCGTTTAATTTTATTGCTTTTTAAGAATTTCTTGGAGATTTTACTTAGAAATTTGTAAACTACAAAACGTTCTTGTACATATTACATTTCATACATAACATTAAAATGGAATACATTCGTAATTTAAAGAATATTATTCTTAGTTATACTTATATAATATTGTTTTGTTAGTAATTTTTAATATTTAAACTCTACTATAATGAAAGAAACTTACAGAAAATAATACTAAAATATTTGTTTGTTGTACATTTTTATAGCGATTTTTATTGTTTTGTCATCATTCAAAAAATATTAACGGTATAGAAACTTGAAACATTACACTATTACTTAAATTAACATTTTTCATACATAATGTAATTTTCAAAATATTTGTACTAATTTAAAGCAATTTAATATTTATAGTTATTTAGCATTTTGAATTTTGGTTTTTTTTGTTTTAAATGTTAAAAAAAGCTTACAAATGTAATTCAAAAGTCCTCATAAGTTGTACTTGCAACAGCCTAAAAATATCAAAAATACTAATACATACTAGGTACGCAATGGAATTATTGTCATAGTCATTTGAAATTCCAAATTTTATAAAATCAGATATTTATTTTATACGAAAAATAACGATTTTTGTTATTTTGTTGTAATTCAAAAAATATTATTCAAAGGAACTTGACATTTTTCACCATTACCCATAATATTAATTATTATCTCATAACCAATATCATCCTATTTATTACAGCCGCCAATTTTCAAACCAAAATTTATTTAAAACTTAGATTTAGTACATAATATAATATGCAATTTATAATTTTTTCTCCAAGACCAATGGCCCGAGTTTCCGAGAGTGTATATAATAAAAAAAAAAAAAATTATTATATAGCAAAAACATGGCAATTTTATTCACTAATACGCCTAAACGATGATATTGTCAATATACATCCTATAACAGTGTCAGTATGGCATATTTCATAGATAGGTATCTACTATAACTTTACAGAAAAATAATTCTTCTATTATTACCTATATATTATGTTATATAATTTACATACTTTACAGTTTACACTTACTGTAATATATATAATTTATTAAAAATCGGCAATGCTCTATTTTAGTATCGACCCATTCATTTTACAGAGTAGGTAGTTCAATTGAACACCGGTGACTCTTAATTACTTAATAAAAACACATGTGCAACATTAAAAAATAAAAATATGTAGACGCGTTTTAATTTCATCTTGCTCGTTTATAATGTACTCGAGACTAGAAATATCGTTGAAAATAAAAATCTTTACGCATTTATTACACGCAAAGGTAACAAAATGGCAGTATATTATAATATTATGGTCTGTTCAGCTGCAGCTGCTTCAGTCGGATACAGAACTCTGCATAAACACAAATCGATTTTATCACAGTCGGAAAGATTCATCAAAATGCATACTATTATAATACGCATAATAATAAAATATTACAGCGTGCCGCAATATTATGTACTTTAAAATGGTTTAGGACTTTGGCGATGATCGTTTTATTGAGTATAAGGTAAGTACTTACATGTTCGTTCTCTCTCTTTCACACACACACACACACGAGCTGTACATTGTTATAATATTATACGCACAGCAACGATGTCACGAGGACCGCCGTAAGCAAATAAACATTAATCGTTCGAGTAAACAAATAAAATAATATAATATGTAGCGACAAACGTGACCAGCGTCGCCGCTGCAGTAAAAGTGAGTGCAAAATGCCAAAATACGCCATGTTTTGTTGTGTATAAACCATAATAATATAATATAATGCGCTCTGTACCATGCGTATTGTGTCGAGCTATATTAAAATATATATTGTATATTATGCGTATTATTATTATTGTGTTCGAAGAGTGGCATAGCGGTTTGCGTCGGTCAAAGGTGTATTATTCAATCGACCGATTTGTGTCCCGGTGCGAAAAAGCCGCCTCTCGCGGACGCGCAAGATCACCGCACACCGGACAACCGACCCCAAACGAACAGCAACTCCCTCCTGGCTCCTGCGAACTACGTCTGCAGCGTCAGCCGATGATGTTTCTCGTAGTGATTTCTCATCATCATTCTCCACCTCAAAAGTCTTACCGTTTTCCTACTTATCTCCCTCAACAACCCTCTCATTCCAAACCACTATATAAGCAGTACATCATCATGTCCTCCTCGGTGAGTAGTAGGTAAACCTAAAAATACAAACGTTGCACTACTGCTGCTGCTACTTCAGATATAATATATCCTCAATAGTGTACGCAAATGAATTGCAATTTGTTCACATTTATCCAAATAAACTTTGCCGGTTAATCGTTATTCTGTTGACTGATATTATGGTGAGACAGCTGGGTGGGTGGGAGGAGCTGGCTATAATTACCCATGATAGAAGTTCCATTAAAAAATACTTCTAAATATATCATAAATTAAGTGCATAATATACTAATATCTATTTTAAATTTAAATTGTTAATAATATTTATTAATTATTATACTACCAGTGACAACAGCTACTGGAAGAAAAATATGTTTTTATTCATTAAATCGGTTTAAAACGTACTTTTGAAATAGTAAAAATAAAAACATTGAATATTTTGGCCACGCGTTGAGCTGGTAGATTGGCAATCTCACTCAGGGGCGTACCCTGGAATTTTTCAAATGGAGGTCCAAATTTTTTTAACATGTAAAAAGTATAAAAAAATGATATCATTAAAAAACCAACAAAAATGTTTATTCATAAACTCTTTAAATGGTAAAAGAAATAAGCATAACACCGTAATCTTACAATTGAAATGTAACTTGATGTATTAAAATATAATTTTTAATAGTTTGAAATTTTAGTCTTCTATTTTTTTTAAAAATCTGTTCAATAACTTCTTCAGGAGTTGTAAGTTCTTCTCTATGGATACTTGATATGGCTAAAACATTGAGTCTATTATCAGGCATAGTACTTTTTGAATAAGTTTTAAGTCTTTTTAAAGATGTTGTTACAGGTAAAATACAAACTATTTTTAATAACTTGTACACATTTGGAAATAAGTCTTCATCACACATTTGGTAGGTGTTGCCAAACGAACAGGAGATACCGATAATAATACCTAATGTAAATATACAATATCAACCATATTACGCAATCAGTGGTTTGCACCTTATGAATTTTAAATCCTGTCAATCCATGGGGGGGGGAGTCCAGACCCGAAAACCCTCCCCTTGGGTACGCCCTCGATCTCACTGGCATTAGACAATGATTAGGTACTCATTTAAAACTAAAAGATTAACTTTAGAAGACAATATAATAAATACTTGGATATTTTAAAATTAGTAGATTCATATAATCATACTCTAATTCCCAAAAGGCGCTATAAAGTACCTATTCCTTTTCATCTCAGTCGAAGTCTGTGGTAATTCATCTATAATTTTTTATGCATACACATGGCTTTGTTATCTCTTAAGAATCTAAAGTCTACACATAACCTATCCCAGAGAACTTTATAAGAGCGTGTGGAGACTATAATAATATACAATAAAATATAACACTGGTAGATACCATATTATTTAATACAATAAATATATTATATAAACGTATAGATACACGTACGACGTACACACAACTACACAAGTATTTCACTTGAATCGAACAGTCAACTGCCGTAGGGTCTACTGCATCGGTGGGCTCTGTCACACATAATAAAATAATAATAATATAATATAACGCTGAATCACTAAGCACACAAAAGAGCCAGTCGTCCTCGTGGTCCCCTAAACAACAGAAGCCTAAGTTCGCAACAGTGCATATAATATCATAATATAGGTATATTATTATTTATTACTATTATGTGGAAACTAAATACAGATGCATATTATTTATATATATATATATATATACACATTAGACTACCACGTTCACCGCGTAGTTGTTGTCCTCGACCATGGTTTTTTCTGAACTTATTTTTTTGATCTCCAAATCACAACTTTATTAAAGAAAAACATTCATTCGTCTTATTTATTTTTTCGTAATTGAATAATTTTGGTTTAACCAATACGTGGTCTCGGGGTATATTTACAAAATTAATAGATTTTTTATCGAACTAGAAAAATGTATTCAAATTCATCACAATTATATTCATAACATAATATTCATAATACATTTTATACCATGGTCAAATTAATTGCGCACAATATATAATATAGTGCATAATATAGTACTTCATAAAATGTCCTTCTTAAAAAAAATATTGAAATGTATACATTTTGTAACTTATTGTATATAATATTATATAATAATAAACATGTTTTATATAGGTACTATATATGACATATTTAAAATATAAGTTAATATTTATGAGGTATTACCCCTATGATTTATCTTGACGAAAATAAACTAATATATTATATTACGCATTCTTTAAGACATTTATATTTATTTATACCATAAACACATACATATGGGTCATCATGGAGGTTAGGTTATGTTCCCTCGATAAATACGTATTCAAATTAATAGTTATATCCGATAATATGTTATCTATTATTAATTATGATATTTAAAGAAATATTTCATGGGATATATATTATGTTCCCCTTAGAAATCGTTCTATATTTATACTACAAAATTATTACCTCTATAAAATTAATTGCCAAATATTATACACTTACCATATTAGTTGATATGGTTATAAGGCGTCGATAATGAACTTTCAAATAATAAAATATTTAGAACAATATTAAATTAGAAATTAGAAAAAAAAACACGTGCATAAGAAAAAAAAATATAATAATCAATAAAATGTTTAAATATATATAAATCTGCATAATAATCATTATTTAACTATGGATTTATTTCAATACAGCATACGGTATGTTTATTAATTTACATGCATTATATAGGTACCTACCAACTACGTTGATATACCTATTAAGGCCAATTCTTACAATGCCCGATTAAGAGTCCGTTAACGGTTAACCGACGGGTTAGTGGAATTTTTACCGACAGATCTCTGTCGGTTAACTGTAACTGTGAGTTAACTTTAACCGAATATTACAAGAATGGCCCTAAGACTGATATGTTCATACTTGTGAATGACATGTGATTTACTTGTTTCAAATGTTCAAAAGTTAATCGTTATGGTTGTTTCCATTTTATGGAATAATTTTTTTTTTAACTAAATCTTTTCCAAACTTATACAAGGTAACCGGAGATAAAAAGCAATTTTTATTGATTATGCAAAATCTGAAAATAAGGAATGACAATCATTAAACATTTATCTTGTTCAATGTTTCATATGTTTTAAATTAGAATATATTATATTTTGTAGTCCTTACTCCTTATACAACCATATAAGTCTATAACCTATGTAATGATGTGTGTAATTTGATTATTCATTTAATATGTACATTTATTTTTGAATAGAAAATTTCATAAATGTATACAACAATAAGTAATCAGTTCAATTTGAAATTACTGTTGTTAAATTGTAAATTGGACTTTTAAAAAGTAAATCGCTACACTATATAGGTACCTCACCGTGTAAGGCAGGCTATACTTATACGCACCTATATTTTGATATTTTAACATTGAATTTTAAGACTTTTTAGGTACTCCCTATATTTCCAAATTAGTTTAGCTACTACATTGTATACCGAATAAGTGAATTATATACACACATTTTAACTTCAGCTACAAAGTACAAGTAATGTATATTTTAATGCACCTGCATATCTATATGTTGAATGATGTATCGTAAAAAGGCGTTTTTCGAGAAAACTCTTTGATTTTATTTAAACAATGTGTACCATATATTCGTGGATCAGTATACTCAATTCATACGAGTTTTATTTTTTACGCTTTTACCTATACGACTACAGTTAAAATAATGATTTAAAAAAAACTTGTTCTTTTAAAAATGTATTACCTACATTTTAAATGTCTGTTTATAAACAGCTCTCTTGTTGTAGGTATTAAAATATTTAATCGATTTAATTTTGTTTACATAGGACAAGAGTCGAGAATATCAAAGAAATTGTCTTGCGTCTAGACGACGACCAAATCATGCTCATACATGTACGCTCGTAGGATTACCACTTATATATATGAGTCATCCTTTTAACGTTGAGTGCCCACGCACAATCGCGCGCACCTCACAAACATACACCACAAACACCACCACATACATGCACACGGGGTAATAAAATAGTCATTGTTGTCGAATTGTCGAGTTTTTATTTCGCTTTCCGATCTCGAGCTGTTTGTCTTCGAAATCCGCTGAGTGCTGCAGGTTAAAAAGTTTTCGTTTGTAACGGGTAAACACATGGTGGGGCGTGTGTACGCCCGCGGGAATGACGAACAGAAAGGGGGGTGTGCGTGTGTGTATGAGAGAGAGAGACGAAGAAATAGGTAAATACACCGGACCGAACACTGCAGTGCCGCAGCGAACGCAGTGGAAGCTGAGCATGAAGACGTGAAATTCGAATGGCTCTAAAGATTGGGTGTTGTGGAGTGTGATGGAATAAGAAAAAAATAAATACAAGAATAAAGCAAAGGAGACGAAAGAAGCTTGCGATAAGAGACGAATGAGTAAGACGAAAATAGAGAAAGAGAGAGAGAGAGTGAAAAAAAAAGAAATGAAAAAAGTAATACTACAGAACATACGGAGAGCACAGGAGTCTGCAGTACTATATAATATACGTACGGTGTATGTGTGTGCGTGTGTGGTTTTTGTTGACACGGGAACCCGGTAGTCAAGTGGCCGATGCCTTTTATTTGTTTTTCGAGAATCACTGACATTATCAGCTGCCATAAGCCAGGCGTGTAAAACAATTAGTGCTCGCGTATACAGTTCGGGGGTGGTGTAGGGCGGCGGCGGCTGGGTTGAAACAAAAGGGGATTGCCGCAGCTTGTGTTTCCATTAAAAGGGACGCGCAACCCGAGACCCTCCTCTGCGACGCCACCCCTGTTGCCCCGGCGCTGCTATTATATTATTGTATTTATTCGCCGACCTAACGCTCAAAGTCCGCGATATTATCTGGCTGAGCAGCAGCAATCGTCGTCGCCACCGTCTCTAACGACCGCCAATACTATGTACACATACACACACATACACACACACACACACACATATATATATATACTCGTACATGCCATAATATACTCGTGTGTAATCGGACACCGATTGCCGGAGCCTCGGGACATGCGATATATATGACGTATAGTACACACACACACACACACCCTACGATTTATTTTATTGCCGACGTAATGGGTTACAAATGTATGATAAAATATATATAGGCCACCACCCCTACCGCATCAAATGGTTATGTAGTGGAAATTAAAAAAATAAAAATACAATACAATAAAACCAACAATAGTATATACCAAATGCTTTTCGGGGTGGTTTTTGCAACGTTGGAGGTATAGTGTCTAATGTGGTAACATTTTACGAAGAAGGGGAGGGTGATGTACGAGAGAGCAGAGAGTAGCGAACCATGTCCCTCGTGTGATTTAATAACACACTAGATATTTATATATATATGTGTACATAATATCATTAGACTTATATTATATGTATACATTATATGCACATCACTGTTATAAGTGTCAATTATACGCAAATGACACGTCGTAGTTATTATTATAAGGACTAATGGGCTACGTATTATGTATGACAACGAAGCCACACTCCATATTATTATACCGTAAATACTCGATTATTATTATATTATCACCGCGCCCCGGAGAAAATAACAACATAATATACGACTTATTAAGTATACACGTTCGATTGTACTAATATTTGTTCGATTTGCACATTCTTGCCCTCGTCGGCTGCAAAAACGAATTAAAATAATAATAAAAAAAGTAAGTACAACATTATCATCAATCATAATGATAATAATATTATATAGTTCGGTCTGAGACATATATAATATATTTGATATTATATATTATAAATCCAAATTTATCATATTATATAGGTAGGTTGGTAGGTACATACAGCACACGAAAGACGAATAAATAATTCTGTTGAAAACCCGTGTAAATCTCAATACCTGACGTAGGTACACAATTTGGTAATATATTTTTTTTATGGGATTACATGTATATTATAACGGTATTGGTAGATATGCGTTTACCAGTTGCCATATACCTACTATTGAACAATGGATAATTTATTTTTATAAATTAATTCATTTATATTAACCTATTTGTTTGTATTTTATCGGAAGGGTTCAATATTGAAAATCGCACTGTCCGAGTGCTGAATGTCTTTTATAATATGTATTATGGTTCCTAATATCTTCGAAAAATTATTTTTCATCTCTATTTAATCCAAATAATTCATTCACCCGACCATCCATGCAATATTATAAGTTTTACTATATAATATGGTTATATTTTATTTTTAATTATTATTTAATATGTTACACACTGCAGTTGTAATGGGAAATCGTGATATTTCAACAATGATAAATTTTTATGAGAACCTAAATATATATATATTTTTTTAAAGACTGTTGAGTTTTATAATTAGCATGCGGTTGTTTTTGGATGCGAATAGAATAATATGTATTTGACTTCTGGGAGATTGTGCATTGAAATTGTAATGCTACCGTTAGTATGTTTTTGACAGTGGTTTAAAAGTTAATTATAGTTTGATACCATTTGATTGTGATGTTAATGAGGTTATTGTTGTCATATGGTGTCAGTGCCAGGATCCAACACCCTTACAATTCAATCTCATTCACCCTGTTTTATCACCTATTGTGTTATTATCGCCTACACAATGATCGAATCTACCCCAAAACCTACACATTATGATTAAAATAATTCATTCAGCAATGTTATTCGTGCATGCAATTTATGCTGTTTTAAGTGGCATAATATTTATATATTATTATAATGGTAGGTATTCTTTCTAATGCCGGATTGCATAAAAATTGGTCGATTTAATGACTCTCTAAAATTTAATGGACACTAAATATCATGTTTAAAGGACCATTTCAGCTCTTTGTCGATTGATTGGACGATCAATGATTGTTTTTAAAACCCGGAATACGTTGTATAGATATTTTTAACTTGATATCTCAAACAAAATATCTTGTATGTTGTTATAATGAACGATAACACGCAAAACAAATATTAAATTGTAAATAGTAAAACATAAATATAAATATAACATAAGTTATTATATACGTGGCAGTTTCTATTACCTACTTTTAATTGTTTAGTTAGTCACATGAGCTTAATTAAATTAAATTAAATTATTTCCCATTACGAAAAACATGTAAAACTATTAACACTTATAACAGTGTTTGTTGGTTGTTTATATGCCTATAAAAATAACGAGAACGGTGAAAACGTTATAAAGTAGGTACATAATTAAATATTTTTCAATAATACATACAATATTAAATAAATAGGTTGTCCTTGAGGATTTACCCATTGCGATCATGAGATAATAAATATATATCATAAATCTGTTTTTTATTAGACTCACATATAGGTAGACATTGGTTACATGTATTTTATTTGTTAATTTTTAATTTTTGAAAAATATGAAGATAGCTTTTTTAAAGAGTTTATTTTGCTGAAAATGTTGAGCTTTCAACATTTTACTCTCATCGGTCTCATGGTTTTTAATAATTTTTTTAGTTTACCGGTAAAACGGCGTAAAACTCGTTATCCGGGCGGCGATGAGTCTCCCTCTACGGCTAATGGGCTAATATCCTCACGGGACACCTTGTATGTATATATTATGTACTGGCCAGTATTATTGTAAAGGTAGGTAGTACATATTTTACTATTTAACTATTTACCCAAAAATAATTAAAAAGCCAATCATGGATTCAATCAAGAGAGTTTGTATTTGAGATGCAAAAAAATAAAAAATAAATGTATTGTATAGATTTAATGAGTTCTATGAATTTATTGACCAGATAATATACACTCATGGTTTATGAATACTTTAGCCAGGTGTATCAATCGGAATATTAATGAATCTCATCTCAAAGGTACCACAGATTTTTTTGTTTTATAATGCTGTATTTAGCTAAGCACACTTTATTGTTGTGTTGCTTATAGAATCGTAAACTACCCTTATCAAATGAGGCATTGTTCGTAATGACTGGTAATTAGTAATTACTAATTATAATAATCATAATGATGGCTTCAATGACGGGTAGTTAATAAATATATCAGGTTATACATAATGTCGTGATATTATATGTATCATGGTTGAGTATATTGCAACAAAATGCAACTTTTATCATTCGCCATGACCGACGGCTTTTACCGTGAAACTTATTTCTAACTTTAATAATGTTTATGACATTGCTGAAATTCTTACAGTGTATTGCCTAAAAGTCGGTAGACTACTATCTCGAAAAGATGATTATGCGGGCGAAAATGGTGACGGAGAGAGACATTGACAAAAAGCGGAATTACGGGACACATGACACAGTGGGATCAGAAACTTTACACGTAATTCCCGGCTTCCGTGTTGTAGGCCTGAAGGCCTTTTTTTTTGCTCTATATACACCTCTAAATTACGATCTAGAGGATTTGGCTCCATTTTCATTTTAACAAAATCCGGGATAACGTGCTCGAAAATCCCTATATGCCCTCAGGCTGGCCTGGCCCGTCTTAACGTCGAACAGACCAAAATCCATTTGTTACGTGTATATACATGCAAAAACATTACGTCGTCTCGTTTTCATTAGTATAATTGACTTGCAAACGACCCGCGGCAACGGCCATAAAACGGATTAAATCAGTTCTACATAAGTATGAAACGTGGGGTGTCACCTGGTGTAGGTAGGTTATGATATAATATAGCAGGGGTGTCCAAACCATACGACCTGCGAATGAGTTATCATCGGCCCACCAGAGAACAGTAAATAATATAAAAAATATGTATAGTAAAACGGTTGTCTCACGCACATGTCTATATTACCTGTATATCTGTGTCATAATAAAATTATATATTTAACCAAGTATATTTAAGTATATTATATAAATACATTTTTTTAAATATTTATAAATATATATATATATTTCTATGAAATAAAAAATTATAAATAGATATATTTATGTACTTTTGGCTCAATAAGATATTTTGATATTTTGTATGGCATTTGCAGAATAAACAAGTTTGGATACCTCTGCAATATGGTGTATGAAAAAATTGTTTTCGCATTTTAATCTCATCTATCCCCGTGGTGTGGAAGAGTCGAAGGACGGAGTGTATCGTTTTTGGTGACCAAATGTGCGTGTTTTATATACGCGCACTCGCCCCCCAAAAGGGCGCGCATCATGCTTTTGGGGGAAAAAAAAAAATCAAAATCCGTCATCATCAAAGGAGAGTGACGGGACATTATACTACGCATTATTATATTTTTGTCGAAGACCTATATAATAATATCTATATAGTCATAAATATTATATATATCAATTACTCGCGTTGTCGGCTCAAATCATAACGCACAAAGGAGATTGATCAGACGAAAGTTTTATAAACTTGGCACCCTCGCGAACGGCAATTTCTGCAATGTTCTGCCGCCGTTCGGTCTCCACCTTAATTAACGCACAAAAGCCCCACGGCCAGGGGTCGAGTGGGTGTCGTACGCGAAACGTTGGCTTTTCACCTTTGTCCTAGATTACAACCGGCCCGACGAAATGCAATTTTAATAATGCGACAAACGAGCCGTTAACTCACTTGCCAACATTATTTGTACCTGCGTATTATTATTATTATTATTATTTTAATTTTAATTATTTTTATAGTATCTCATCGTTTTCTTCTTTATTTATTATTACGATAATTATAATAATAATAATTATTATTATTATTATGTGACCAATAATGTCTTTGAGGAGATAACTATTTAAATTACAATATAGCTTTCATTCACTATATCGTCGTTTTTATTACTTGCGAGTTTTTTTTTTTTAATAATTAGGTATACTTGGGTACAAACTAATAATAATTTCATATTCGTTAAACACTAAACATGATACAGAGTTATAAAATCATAACGTCTTGTTATTTAGGCACTAATTTAACAAACTAAAAATTAAATTGGTTATAATTTTGTTGAATTTATAATGATTGTAGGCATGGTTAATAAATTACTGTATTTATATAATGTATATTATATTGTGCTTTATTTTTAGTCGTAATAACTATTACCCAATTTATTGAAATAAATGTTTCTTATGAGAACTAGATTTTAGCAAGTAATAATGTTTTATCTTTATTCATTATACACGCTTACTTATATTTTCATTTGATTTATAATATTTAGGTACTTAGTGGAAGGCGGGGCAGTACCGTATGGTTAAGCTTCCATGGCTTATAAATCATGCAATTTTTAACGAAATTAAATTTTTTAAACTGGTATATATAGAAAAACTTATGGTCTATAACATTTATTCGAAACTTTTTTCTATTTTTTTTTATTAAATTTGTTTAATTTGCGTTTTACTTTTTTTGAGAAAAATACGGATTTACCCCAGGTGCGGGGTAAATCCGTACGTACTCTAGGGCAAAATCGTATGAGGATAATTGATATACCAAAACACAGTTCATTATATTTATTGGTATTGGACTTTTTTTTAATTAACATGTAAAGTTTAACTAAAATTAAGCAGTAGGTAGTAAGTTATGTTTAATTTCATTTTCATTTATTAAAAATGTACCTAAACATTGTTTTCAATTCATCAAAATGTCAACAAATTAATAACACAACACAATATGCGATAAAACCTACTCCAATTGGCAGTAGTACAACAAATACAACTTACCTAATTGCCTATATAGTTATTATATAGCAGTGGCGGCTCGTAGGGAGTAAATTTGAATCACGTGATTCACAAAAATATTAATGGGTAGTTGGGTGGGTAGGTCTTATAGTTGGAAAAGGTAGATTGGACCATTTTTGTAGGTTGGTATTTAAATATTAAATTATAAATAATAAATATAATTTGTGTACTCAGCAGATAATGTACAATAATAAGTAATAACTAATAACTATATTTTAGGGTTGGTGGTGTAAAAATATTAAACGTGATTCGAGGGAAAAAATGTTCAAGCCGCCACTGTTATATAGTGTATAACCATACGATTTTGCCCCACAAGACTATTAAAAGTTATCGAGCTTCATATCAAACATTATATTAATAAATGAATGTATTTATACTACAAATGTAAATTACACTTAATTAGCTATTGAATAATAAATATGGCATACCTAAACAATTTTTTCACATATAAAAATTCACTCTTTGAAATTTTGATAATATTTTAGTAATTGAATGTAAAAATATAAAACGTATTTATTTTAAAAACGTGATATCAAAACACGTGTACCATCATATTCAATAAATAAACAAACAAAACGTTTCAAATCGGTGTATTCAGTTTACTTCCATGATAACAATTATTGATAATATTCCGATAATACGATTTTGCCCCGCATACGGTAATACCCGGTCTTCCCTTGACGTCGGTTCAAAATTATTTGATTCTATCGCTGGTTTTCTAAGTGAGATTTACATAAACGAACTAAAAAAAAAAGTATATTTTGTTTAAAATTTTCCTCGGCGAATATAGAAACAAAAATATATCGTTTTCAAGAAGTGAAAAATTCTTATTAGAAACTTACTTCCCAGCTCAGATAAAAGTTCATAGTAAATCATAGAAATCTATGAATAAATAGTTTGGATTTTTGGAGCGTATATGAGGAGCCCATGTGAGCCGGCGGTCTAGGGTTAGTCCAATACTTTTATTTAAAACAATTACTTAAGTTTTTGTCCCATAAATTCATTTATTTTTAACTTTATAGCACACCAATTTATGAATTTTTAACAGTATATTATGAAATTATAATAAACAATAATAAGTAACAGAAATTCAAAAAAAGCACTTTTTACTGAAAAAGTTTAATATTCAATAAATAGATAAAAATAATACATAGGTATATCGTATATGTTGAAAAATGTATAATAAATATATATATATAATATATAAATATATAATAATTAAGTATTACAAGGCCTCGAAATATATGTTGGGCCTGTGGCCTCATACAACCTTCAGATGGCTCTGAATCTCTAATAGTTTGAATGAAGCATTGAAAGATATTATAATTGTATTACAATAATATAATGTATATTTAAGTAGGTATCTTATATTATGATAGATATATTTCATTTGCACATATAAGTGTTTAATCTGTAGATACAACGTACAAGTTTCGTACAGATAAATAAAATAAATAATTATAATAATAATAATAATTATGTTTATGCACATTTTAATTATTACGTCATAGATTGAAAGTTATTATTTAATTTATAGAGTTTATATTGCCTATATGTACTAGTCTGTAAATTATTGAGGATAAAAATAATTTTTTGTAATTTATCAATAAAAGGAAATTTACTATCCAACGATAGATGAAGTTTACTTTAAACCTAAGATTAATTTTTATTATAGTTTATAAATATCCAAAACATTTTTTTCTTTGAACATTAACTATGCGTCATTTTCGTCGTAAAATAAATTATTCTGTAAAAAAACTTCATAAATCAATTTTTCATTTTATTGAAATCCAACAATATTAAACAATTATTAAAATATTTTAATTTATAACATATCTATTATAATAAACGAGTAGCTATAAAAATTAAAAATCAAATAAAAAAATTAGATGTCCTTTTTAATAACAGTATAAATATAATGATATTCCAAACATCAATAATAATTATTTTAAACTATATTTATTATAATAAACGATGAAAACATATTTTGTAATTTGTACAAAACAGTTCATTTCGTATCATATAAATAAAAAAATTATTATGATTACAATTACCCAAATTAAAATAGTATATAACATAACATTTTACAAATATTTACCTTTTCTAGAATGATAAGTATAAAATATAAAATACATATCTATGTTCAAACCAATAAATGCACAATAGATTCTTGCATTAAAGTATAAAAACCGTAATAACAATAAAAATTTAAAAAATTTAAATAAAAAAAACGTTGTCATTAAATCGTCACAGATTATTCTTTAAACCTAAATACATAAAATGTTTCAGACAAATTCACAACAATAGGTATATATAAATTATATATTATTATGTAGGTTAATTGTATTCATACAAAGAAGTAAGCTTGATTTTATAATGACACTCTGGATCTGACTCTAAGTCGTAGCAAAAAGTATGCAGCTACCCTAGTGATCAGCAGCGTTATGACCAGCGCGTATACATCGTAGTTGAATTTATCAGTGGTCATTGCAACTTCGTCCAAAAACTTCGTTGGGTATTTGTAATGGCAATACAACGAGTAACATGGCAAAATGCCACGTTTATCATAGATAGCTGCGACCAATGCATCCAATCCGTATCTCAAGAATGATATTTCTGTTCCCCACTTTAATAGATATGGAATGTCACGGAGATTCACGCCAAAGCCACTGAACACCATCAACAAAACGACGATAATGGGGCCAACGAAGTTGCCGTTCTATATGAATTACATAAAAAGTGAAATTTTTATTCCATCTGTACTGATAGGTAATGCATTATTTTATTATTTTATTAAAATATTATCATAATTTATCTACATAATGTAATATAAATAGGTACTTCCAGCGAATATAATATTATGATTAAGCTAACAACCTTAGTAGTTGAAGCTGTACCATGAACAAAAATAAATAAATAAATAAATATTATGAATTTATAGATTATACTATTATCATAGTTGTTAAGCACTTCGGCATATCTATACAACAAATAAATCGATTGGTTGATTTGGAAAATGGTTGATCTATCATTAATATTCTACATATTAATATTAGAGTAGAAATTAATTTGCTGAAATATAGAATAGGTTTTTTTTTCTTAACAGCTTATCATTCTAAAATGTTACGTTTAGACTATTCGCTAAGTGTTATGTTCATTTTTTACTATGTTAGGTATATTGTATTTGAGAAAAATAGAATAAAATAATATTTGTATACTTTGAACCTTTCACAAAACTGTTTAAAAGCAGTTAAAAATATTAAGCCCGATTGGCAGTAACATTATTACATCAGTACATCACACATGAACAGATTAAGGTCACTAAAATATTTATAATATGAACATTCGTTTTATTACTTACAATAACGCTAAACCAAGCGCCAATAATGAATCCCAAACTTTGAGAAATAAGAACCATCAACCAACTGATGAATGTAAACATGCCAAATCTATTCCATTCCAATGGTTGTCCTGTCATTAAATAAATGATTACGGAAAATATCAAACAGCCAAGTGTCTAAAACAGAATAATAATAATAATAGTATTACTAACACTGCTTACAGTTTAAAACAAATAACAATTAGTATTTTCTTACCGTTATTGGAATATCAAGTATGTTCGTAGCGATATAGTATGATTTTAATGAATACCATCTATTAAAATGTTCTTTTGTCAATATAGAGATTTCAGCAGGAACTTATGAAACATGGTTAAATTAAAAAAGATTAACGATCGTTTAAAGATTAATATAAAATATATTAAGAACTTACAGTTAATGATATTTAACATCAATGTTGATCCAACGTGATGCATGAGAAGGGAAAAAAGTAAATTATAGTTATCAAATATTTTACTGCCGTCATCGCCAATTTGTAAAAATAGTGTACCTAATAATAAGCTTACTATTATATTTACACCTATTCGTAGATAAGTCAAATCCTAAAGAAAATAAATTATACAATTATTCGTAATACATATAAATAATTTATATTTACTTCTTATGTTTATAAAAACAGATTTATATTTAATTTAGGTATATAAGAAAACATAGTAAATAAAAAGTTAATACCTACAATATAAAGGAAAGTATATTATATTAGCAATTATTACTAAATTATAAAATTTCAATCATATTCAACTTAATAAGTCAAGATTATTTTAACTCGACAAAAATTTACTTATTTTTTATTAGAATATAAGTGTATAGTTGGTAAATTACAAAAAAATTGTCCTCTACGTTTAATATTATTTTTAATTGTTAGTAAATGTATTTCTATCATACCGGATCTCTTTTGCATTTTAAAATTCCCCGATATAACAAACATTTCAATTGGTTATAAGCAGAAGTTTCATGAACGACATCCACCTCTTTTGATATTTTTTTAGGTCCACCTGTTTAATAAAAAGTATTAAAATATTTAATATTTAATTAATCATTATTTTTCATGATAAAGTAGGTCATGTCCATATTTTGAATTGTGTTTAATTACCTAGAAAAAATATAAACTAAATACTTAGATTTTTAATTCGTCGTCTTTAATTTTTACTTTTTATTTCAGTAAAGGTTAGGTTTGATTATTTTATAATAACAAGAAAACAGTGCTCAATACCCAAAGGTGCGTCATTATTGATGGCTAGCAAATCAGAATGTCCCGTCCATGTTAAACACTTCCCATTTTCAATTTCTTTTGCCATTTTTTCGATCTTGTCGTTTCCATGATCACCGCAAGCCAATTCGATCACTATGTTATACAGCTCATTAAGATAAATATAGAGAAGGTGACGTACTATTGTATTCTATTATTTTACCAAAATCAGCTGGATTGTGATAGATGGGACAGGGCAGTTCGAGTTTTGAGAGGTATGGTATTAAATTTCCAGTAGATCCTTGGTACAAGCATGTGCCTTGCGATAGAATATATACTTGATCAAACATCTGGAATAGTGATGCACTAGGTTGATGGATTGTGCATATTATGGTTCTACCCTGGTGAGCTAATAATCGTAGAAGTGATATACATTGAGAACATGAAGAACTGTCTAAGCCTCTGTTCAACAAACAAAAGTAATAATAATCAGTGGTGATAGCAATGTAAAAAATTGTTATTCTTACGTCGTTGGTTCGTCTAGGAACATGACCATTGGATTGTTTATTAGTTCTAGAGCTATTGAAAGTCTTTTCTTTTGACCACCGGATAATCTCGCGGTTCTAGTGGCCTTACATTTATCAAGACCCAGCGTAGACAATATTTCGTTCACCTACGTAAAACAAAACTCTACCCATCATTTTGTAAATGTTTGTATTTTAAATCTTAAAAATGTCTTACCACAGCATCTTTATATTTTTGAGTCTTGTCCATAGAGAGCTTGAGATTCGCAGCAACGTGCATGTTTTCATCCACTGTTAACAACGGTTGCAAACGATCATCTTGTTGGATATAGCAAGACAATCTTCGGAAACTATCCAAACGCCTTTCTTCGCCATTTACAGTAACATCCCCTCGGACACCCTTTAAACTTAAATAAAAAAAAAAAAACGTATATTAAAACATGATTTTATTTTTATTGATCGTAAAGTTTCATACTTATATCCGGATAGAACGTCCAGAAGTGAAGATTTACCAGCTCCCGATGGTCCCATAATAGCAACCAATTGGTTTGGAGCAAAAACACCATTAATGTTCTTAAGAACATCTTTGGTTCCTACAGCCATTATACAATAAACATAAAAATTATTTATTCTAAAACTATTTGAAATAAAATAAATTATTATTATTATTATTTTTGAAATGTTTAAACTAAACGGTGCTTTCAAAATTATATGTTGGACGTAGGTGATAAACAAAATATGAATACATGTTTAATTCGAATAAAATTAGGTATACAATACTTTAGTATTAGTATTAGTATTAAATATTTAAATTTATTGTGTGAGAAATGAAAACAGTCAAAAATCAAAGTAATGTATTAATAAGTGTCCTATTGACTTGAATAAACATCGGTTACCTCTACCAGCATAATATTAATTAACGATTTCAAATTAGTACATACGTTGATTGTTAATGTTTTTATTTTATGAAACTTAGTTAACCATTAAAAAAATTCAAGATATAAGTTTAACTCTTAATCTTGGAATTTAAATAATATATTATGTAAACGAAAATGCTACAAGAAATTGTAATTAATATTTAATTGATTAATAATACTTAATAATCAATCATCACATGATTAATATTATAATTGTATGGGTTAGTTTGGAATAATTATTCAAAAGCTAACCCATCCAAATTATGTTATTATTTGTTTGCATAAATAAAAATTAATATTACAAGGTATAGTCAATACATTGTATTTTTTTATACAAACATTAATAAACTGTCCAACATTTTATGATTCTAGAGGATTCAACTATTTAATTAATTCGACTACATTTGTGTGTACAAAAATTACACTTATTAAAAATATAATTAAAAGAAATTAAATTACGATTGAAACATTATCAACATTTAAAGCAGTCTTACCTTTTGTAAAGCCAAGTGACACTGTATAGTATAGATTTTTAAATCTCAGCTCGACTTGATCTTGTTTCCTGTCTTTGATGAACAGCCCCTTTGGCTCACATAGCCCTTTTGAATCATCCTTCGACTCCATAGACTCACAGCTAAAACATTTAAGTACCTATGCACATAAATAATGGAATAACACACACGAATTCACAAAAAAAAAAAAAAACAACTAAAAATACACAATTATATTGTCTTAAATCTTTAAAGTTCTTTAATCAGTTTTAAATGTGTTGATAACGAACCTAAGGTCGTCAAGGTATAAACATACACAATGGACGGATATGTACTAATATACAAGTTGAGATTTCATATACGACGTCCCCCACTTGGCCGACAAAATATTCGGTACTGACAGCTGTTGGCGCGATAAAAGGGTTTGAGATTCCTTTGAAATAACCTGGGCATGGACAATGAAATGCTTATCGCGGACCTGTTTAAGGACACTAAATGCAGTTGGTTTTTGTTGAACCGTTTTTTTTTTTAATCTGTACAGAGTGTTTAAAATAAACATGACGAATACGATTTGTCATATTTATTTTTCAATAATAAATATACCCAATTTTCGATACTAACTGCTTATTTAAAATTATATAATTATGTTTCCGTAGTGCGTTTTATTTGAATGACAATTTTAACAGAAAATTATAAATTACACAACTCAAAATCATTTACTATCTGCTTAAACTTACACTAACAAAATAAAACTAAATATTAAATTACAAGTTTTTTTTTTTATTAAAGAAATAACCCTCGGCATTTGGCCATTGGGACAAGATACATTTTTTTTTTTTTTTGAAAGGTAATTACAAATTTAATTTTGATTTCAATGTATATACCGCGAATGATAAAATAGTAATATATTATTATGTACATTTATAGAATATAATATGTAAAATATAATCTTCTTCAATTTAATTAAATTTAATGTTTTTACGACTAAAACTAGACTACAGCATATTATAGACGATTTAAAAAAATTTCCTTGCACATATCATTTTAATGCTTGGTTGAAAAAATAAAATAAGTAATAACTAGTTACTATACTTACCTATAATTAAATACTTATCATTGTACCCAACCACACCCTTTTATGTGAGTCGTAATCATCAATAGAATATTAAAGGATTTAAGTTTTAACTTAATTTACCTGAATTACATAATAAAGATATTTCCTTATTACTTCATCAATCTTAATTTTAATTAAAAAAATATTTTATGTTTTAATTGAATAATTTAATTACTGCTATTTAATACTGCTAAGTTAAAACAAAATAAGGAACAAGTAGGTACCTAATTACGTTACTGTATACTGTATAGTAGGAGTCAAGTGTACCTCGTAATAACTGAATAAGTCACTGGAATGGATGTATTAAATTTGAATTCAATGATAAATCATTACATACAAAAAACGATTCTGGATAGAGTTGGTATGTCAGCCTATTATCACATTAATTTTCTATTAATTATTGTTGTAATTTATTTCACTATTTAAATTAATATGGTATGAGTTAAAAATAGGAAATAGCATAAACTACAAAAATTGAACTAAAGGTTTTGAGAATGTCATAATATATACCTATATAAATATATAATTAGCAAAAGTTTTAAATATCAACGAAACATTTTTGAATACAAAAAAATTAACCATGATTTATAAAAAAATAATACACATCCATTTTTAATATGTTTGAATATAGCTATAACAAAAAGGAACTTTTATAAAATTTTCAAGCTTAATGATCAAACAAAAATATTTTTATCGACATATATATTTTTAAAAAAAACATCAAATGTTTACAAATAATTTAAATATCATACAAATATTTTGAAAATACAAAAATTCTAATATAAACATTTAGGAAAAATTTCAAGTATATAAATAAGGTTGTTCATTACGTGTCAAACGGAAAAAAAATAAAATAAATTTCCAAAAATTCATTTTGCATAAAAATATATAAGTTTTTTTACTTTCCTGATTGTTTTGAAAAATACTGGGAATTTTATAGTTTAGCTCTTGAAAGTACCTGTTTATCAGAAACCATGGACAATGCTAAAAATCAAAGCATCTTTTCTACTACTTTTCAAGTATACAGACACAAAAAATAAAAGCACATATCATTTCAAAACTAATACATTCATCCCGTAATTTGTTTTTCATCTAAAGCAAATGTTAGGTTACACAGTTAAACGTTATAATCTTATAATAGTTATATTTATACCATATTAAACTATATCACGTAATGTTATAATAAATCATTTTAAAAAAAAGATAAACAATAAATTATACAAGTTTCGTAAATGAAATATAAACAAACAGTTCATATAATATTAATAATTAAACATTTTTCTGTAAAATAAAAATGGGTAAAAATAAATAAATCAATAGATAAAAAATAAAAATAAAAATGTGTCTATGCAAAATCAGTTGCTAGCGTTCTTACCTTAGAAATAATTAACTAAAAAATTACTTTATAGGTAAATGTTTTATTACCATACATTTTATATAGTATTATACTACGGCGACGTAGTTATCTGATAAATAACTAACTTAAAATGCTATTACTACCTACACAGTAAGTAAATAATATTGTACCTATACCTAACTACAATGGATTAAAATTTAGCAAATACTTGCCCGTGCAATTTTTTTTAGTATCATACAATTTATCGCCGATAAAATGTAATTACTACAAATTATAAAATGTGAGCGCAGTACATTTAGGTGGTTAAACAGCTCTTTAAACAGAAAAGAAGAATCGGTACTCAACAGATTGAGAATAGGACACACGCGACTTACACACGGACACCTAATGGCTAAGGAAGAACCACCATTATGCGAAGTATGTGGTGTCCAAATATCAGTGAAACACATAATAACAGAATGCCTAAAATACCAGCAAGAACGTCAAAACACCGGATTGGACACGACCCTCGACATCGCATTGGGACCCAATGCTGTGGAGAACAACAAGATGATCCTTTTTTTGAAGTCAACAGGTCTTTACAATTTAATTTAATGATTCACATTTGTTTTTTTTCTTTCTTGTATAAATACTTAGAAACCATACTGTTATAACTTATCTTTAATATTGTAATCCCCTTTAAAAAAAAAAATGTTGTAAAAATCTTAAACCATGTAAACATACCACAACTGTAACTAATGGCCATGTAGTTGCCGAGTTTTTATTTGATCAATAAAAAAAAAAAAAAAAAAAAAAAAAAATGTGAGCATGCACTTTGTATAGTATTATATACTGTTCTTGGATTTCTAACTATGACGTATTTTTATACCTAAACAGGTAATTTATACTTAAAAATAATATATAGTATACCTAGGTACATACTTTTAGTATAATTTACATTTATAATTTATTATGCTATTTATTACTAAAACTTTAATGTTCTAACAACACATCAAGGTAAATTTAATATTAGTTCATAAACTAATAACAAATAAAGTCCATCATAAAATAATGTGTACACATAATTTAAGCCAGGAGTTTCCAAACTACGGCTCCCGAGCCAAATGCGGCCAGCGAATAAGTTTTCACCGGCCTACCAAAGAAGAGAAGGTACAAAATCTTAAAATTATATGTAATATCCAAAATCGTTATCACGCGAACCTGTCAATTATCTCCTGTATCATAATTATAATAGAAAAAATAAAATTATAAGTACCTATATTTTATTATATTATATGAACTATTTCTTAAAAACATTTATAAATATATACATATATAGAATATAAAATTTAAAATTATATACATTTATGTACCTTTGGCCCACTAAAAGATTTTGATATTTTATATGGCCCTTGAATAAAAAAAAATGTTGGAGACCCCTGATCTAAGCAATTAATTTTACTTACTTTTTATAATTTAAATATAATTTAGCTCTATAAAGTTATATAATAATGTTTTAGAATATAAATAAATTATGACATTAAGTTATTTAAATTAATTGTGTTTCTAGCAAACGTCATGAGAATATTGAGAATCAAACTAAAACATTACAAAATAAGAATCAAAATCCTATACACGTGGAGTACCTATTTTTTTTATCTCAACATTGGAAATAAAATATAATTATTCTATAAATATTGGAACAATTAAACTTTTGTGAAAAAGGTAAGTTAATAATTTATTAGTTTTAGAAAACAATAAATGATTTTTATTATTTTATAATAATATAATATGTCTTATGATTTTAGTTATTTTAAATGTTACTAGATATTTATGTTTTTTATATAATATATAAAAAAAAAAAACGTATCATAAGATACTCTGAAAAGTATTAAAATCAAAAAATTAGCAATAATAAACTTGCTTAATATTTTATTTATAACTAAAATAATAGCTAACAAAACGATTTGTTATGTTAATTCAATTAGGATAAACGTACTTTTTATAAGTGAATGCATTTTTAAATAACTTAACTAAAACAAATTGTTTAGCCATGTAAGTATAACATACTATTATCCATTAGGTACAAAAAGTAAATATACTATATAGTGTACCTACTGTATTTAACTAATTAATTAGTAATGTATCATATGTATATATATATATTAAATGATTTACCTTTTAAAATTAGTTTATATACATAATTTTTACAAAAAAATCACCATCATAAAGTACCTACCTAGTAACTAATTTGGTATACAATTATTCTTAGTACCAAGTTAAAAATTACAAAAAAATAAAAATATGGCGGTAATTCCTACAGACCAAGAAAATAAATGGGAACCTTGCTATTCTACAAACAATACTTCACCCAAACTATACAAACTTATATTTTATTGTTCAGATCTCGATTAAGGTGTTGACAAAATTCTCACCAAAGTTCATAATTAATATTCCAACATCAAGATAAATATAAATTCTGCTATGTTTTACATAAATCACAGGTACCTGAAATCCTTTGATCAAACCTATATCTCAACTTATAATCATACAACAAAGGTTTATACTTCTATATTATTAAATTACATAATTACAGTAACATTCATATCTACAACATAACAATGCAGTTCAAATACCAGTATAAATTCAAGTGTACGAATTTTATATGTAAATATTTGTACATGGTACAATGATTAAAGAGCAAGACAAAAATGTTTATTTTGTTTTACTTTATAATAGTTTTATATATATATAAATATATTACACTATTATACTCCCATACAGGTTATGCATATTTTTTTTTTCGTAAACATTAAACATGGGTCAATATGTTTTTAGTGCATCTATATTGTATATACATAAAAACAAAAAAAATTTTTATTTATATAATATGCGTCTATGTTGTTTAATAAATCTCAGGATAATTAGTTTTTACTATATTATTTTCACTACTCTTGGGGATAACTGTAAACAACAAAGTAGTATTTACAAAACAAAAGAATTCGATATTGTAGTTTCAATAAGGCGTCGATTATTTAATGATATGTAGTTATTCAATTGTTTAACTCTCTCTCCTGTCTGTACTAGTCCTACTAAGTATTTTTAAATCGCCATAGAATTACAGTTCACAATCATACTTCATAGTCAATGTTCTCAAAACATTTTTTTGTATAATTTAATGCTATTTATTTAGTTTCCGTGTAATATTCATAAAAAATATATCAATAGTTGTGTACATATATTACACATATACCGTGTGTTCACCAATTTAGGGAACGCTGAATTTCTCGGCTGGATTATTTTGGAATAAATCGAATTTTTTTCAAGCTAGTGGTATATAAATACACATTTTCAGATAAATTTCAAATTTTTAATGCATGCGCATTGCAAATTATTTATTTTTTTAATAGCAACGAGTATTTTTGATACCGAATTCGGATAAACTGATTTTTTAAAGTAATTTTGATCAGTTAACCTTGGCTCTAAAACAAAAATTGACTGAATGAGAGCCATTCAAATTGTAATAAATAATACATTTTTACAATTCATTATAAAATGCATAAAACCATTTATAATTACTTATTATTGGTTACTTTTTGAATAATTTTACGTATTTTTTTTTTATATATATTCGTGTTATAAATAAGATTAACATAATATGGATATAAAATTTTTTAATTAAAATTGATTACAATTGTATACGTAAAAATATGTTACTTTATTCGATTCCAGTAATAGTTATTGAAGAACTTAAGTTTTAACTCAATATTATTTGCAATAATTAATAAGGAATTAAATCCATTTGACCTACCTATCACGAATTCACAAGTATAATTTTATGTCTAATGTTTATGTATAAGAGGACATTTTTTTACGAATCGTATATATATTTTTGTATAATCTAAGCTAACTTGTACAAACTAAATATGAATTATTTACAAATTATCATTTTGTTGTTGTGATATTAGTATAAGTAAGAAACACAATTTCATAACATATGACTTTTGTATTAAGACATATTTATTTTTTAACAACTGATTTTTATAAGAATTCATTTTAGGAGGCTCAATTGTATGTCATGCGACTTTCAGATACTTGGCTTGGTACCATATATATATATATATATATATCAATATAATAATAACTTGATTTTTTGCCTATAAAAAGATTGAAAAGCTATTACATTTCATATGGTATGAGCTGTGTAGCATTATTTTTATTTAAACTATCGTTTAAGTGACTTTATTTGCATATTCAAAATTAAATAAAGAAATACATTGTTTTGGCTGTTTTATATATACTAGCATTCATATTTACCGACTGTACCGGTGTGGCTGTGCAGTTACACAATAATTATCCAATTTGCCGCGATAAACTTGTAAAAGTGCGTCATGTAAAAATATTTAAATGCATATAAAATACTCAGTTTAACTACATTATACTAAATTTTAAATTCTAGATTTTTATAAGGTACTTCAGATTTTTGAAGGTTACCTATACCTCCTACTCATACACTCTTTCTCAAAACGGCAAACATTTTTATGAGCATTTATAAAATGTAATAAATTATGCCCAACATTACGCTAGAATGTCCACTCAAATTTGTTTTTCAAATGCTTAAAATTTATCATTGCTTTCACATAATTACAAATATACAAACGTTATGTATACTGATTTCTGCCGATATGTGCAAATTAATAACTAAAACTAATATTCTGTAGTATGTATGTGTTATCTGATTATTTTTAAAAAAGAATTATGATTAAAAAATATATTTAATACAAAATTATAAGACTGTTAAGTATCGATTTATGATTTATTTAGTCGTAAATAACATAGGTATATTTTTTATTAACATCTTCATGACGTGGGTATATTCATGAGAAAAGCGTACCAATATACTAAAATATAAAAAATCAATAATCTAAACATTCTAACCTATTACTTTAAAACGTTATTAAACTGATAATATAATGATTACATATATAATATATACAGTATGATTGTTTTATTTAAATTAATTTTACTAATTTAGTAGATTTAATTTTGCAAATACAGAGGAACCTTAACCTTTTAAATTTTATGTTAGGTTGTGTAAATTCTATAATATTTATCGATCGAATAATAATTTCGGATCATATAAAATATACGCTTTAGCATGTGTATCACACGATTTATTTATATCGTACTTTATTTTCAAGCTAACCATTACGGATATAACTCATTAATGGACATTATTTAATTTAACAGTAAAAAAATATTATATCAAATTATATAATAGGAAGGTATCCTACTATTTGTAAATATTTAATCCATTAAAATATTTAAATTATGTTATGTTCACTGATCATATTTTATGATATCAGTATGATAGTATGTAAAGTCTAAACATTTTATGAAAGTATCTATGGTGGTATAAAAAAAATAATTTGGAAAATAGTTTATTAGGTAATTGATAAAAAAAATATTCTTGAAATATTTATGATTGTATGTATTATATAGGTACATCTACTAAAGTTTTGTTTTTATGCAATTATCTCAATATAAAATACATAACATTTTAACAGCACGTTAAAATTCAGTAGTGGGACTATTCTTTAATAAAAATAAAAAGCGACGAATAAAATTTCTAAAAACTCACTTCCTGCAAAAGTTAAACATTTAAAACACTCTGTATACTAATTATTAACAAAGTTTTATCACAGTTTATCTTTTTTATTGAAAAGTCTACATTTGTAAAACTTAAGTACATAAAATATACCAAGCTGTTTAATAGATTAATATCCTGTATTATTAATAATTACTTGAGGTGTTGAGTTGTATATATTTTTTAAGGTGTGAATAATAGAAAAATGAAACATTCATTAAAATCTTAATATGAATTGATCCGTGTCCTTTAACTTTTATGGATAAAATCACTGCATTTTTAGGTACCAAAAATAAAACAAATTATTTATGAACAAACTTATAAACAAGAATTGATGAGGAAAATAATAATTGGTCTTCCTAAATATTATTTTCTCCAATAAATCGAATATATATTACACATAAAAAAACATACATATATATATATACAGCTAGTTTGAGCATTTTTAAGTACAACTTTTATTATAATTACTTTTTTCAATTTTGTGTAAATTAAGAAAAAAGGTCTAAAAAAAAATTGTACGATAAACTATCGAATATCAATTCTTGAAAAAAAAGTCATACGCATGAGTTGTGAGATGAACTCTAAAAGTTTCAATTTAATCAACGTTATTTCCTTTTAATTTTTACATAATAAAGTATTTTCTCACAAAATTAATGCATGTATATAAGTATACATTTGAATAAAGTATAAAAATTCTCCGCAGTAAACGAACAATATACATTTTATTATTACTCTCAATATAGGGTTGATGCAGAAAATATAAAAATACGAATAGAGAAAACAAATATAAAAAGTTTATGCGTTAATATTTATAGTAACAATGCCATTTAATTAAAAATGACTATTTTTAATCTAAATTACCTTGTTAATGTTAAGCCAAGCAAGCGATCGTGGGTAAGTTTTATGTTTTACGCCTTGAATAATATTGATGCATCGACGTAAGTATAACTATTGTTTGAATGACGACTGGTCCAGCAAACAACACTCACACGCGACTGACCGGAATATAAAAGATATCGGTTTATTACAATTTAATGTACTGACAAAACATATTATTAGTGTTAAGAACAGATTAATCTAAACGGTTGAATTTTGACCTCTGAATTGTATTTTATCACGAGAGACACGTTTCCCACTAGCCAACAACGATGCGCCAACATTTCGAGTACAAGCGATTGTAGTAATAATAAATAATAATAATAGTAAGAATAATATATATATTTTTAATTTTGTATATAAATGCTATAAATTGCATAAATGTTTTTTTTATTATGTTGAAACCGCTTAGTAAATAAATATTAATATACTATATTATACTCTTTTATTTTGTAGACTAAATCGTGATTTGATAATATTGTATGTATATGCATATCATACATTGGTGGTAACTAAAGCGAATAACAAATTGCTCCCATCCATTGTGTTGTAGTTAACTGCAAGTTATTGCACTTCTATACATGTATATTATATAACTACTGTGCGGCGTATATAGATAAAGAACCTACAAATATTGAGAAAACGACCTAAATATATATCAAAAACGTATAAAACAAAATTGTATATAATTAATACAGTCATGCAGATTTTAAATATATTTTTTTTCTCTATTTTTCAATATATTTTATAAGAATGTGGAATTCTTTTTGTTAAGTTTACTTAATAATGTAGATTTGGTGGGAAAAGAAAAAATTTTAACTATCAACCAATATTTTTGAAAATTTGTTATATATTATAAATGTTACCGGCAAGGTGTTAAATATAGGCATTCTATAAATGTCCTAGGAATTCTATAGAATTCCTTGAACTATTTGGCAATGTATTAAATTTGAATGTTTATTATGCTTAGGCAATCTATAGAATTCCCAGGATTTTTATAGAATGCTAATACTATGTTAGGTAATGTGTTAAACCAAAATATGTTTATTATTATTTATTGTTTATTATTCATTTATTACAGTAAACAGACGATGAATGGCATTTCGAACTGCTTAAATATTATTCTTTACACATAAACATTTTTTGGATTGATAATTTGGCATTTTATAAAACCTTGTCCAATTCTTGTAGATTGTCGAGTTGCAATTGTACGTAAAACAAATTTATTTTTTCTTGGAACTTGGCCAATTGTTATTTAATTTTTTTTGGTATATTGTGAATTAAGACCTGGAATATAAAGATTTAAAAAGCCCTTCCTTAGTCTTTAATCTGTAATATCTATCAACTGTTACCTGCAAAAATATTTTAATGATGATAAAATAATAAAATATAAACAGTTGAATTACTATAATATAATATTATGTATTATGTTTACCTCCATAACAACAGGTAAAATATTTCGAACATCTCCGCGACCTTTGTCCACATCGGAAACTGGAACTCTAACTGTATCCATGTTTTTATTTTAACTGCTTGATTTTTAAGATTTTCTTTAGCCTTTCTTCGATTATCTATAGCATTTGCGTTATTTTATTGAATTGTAGGAATTGTATCTTGAATTGAATTATCTTGATTATTTTCACAATAATTGCTATTCTTTGGAAGTATTGGATCATCATATTTAAGTTAATTTTTTTCAAATATTTCAAGTAATTGTTCTTCGTTATTTAAATTTTCGATTACTTCTTTTGGTAAATTTTATGTGCTAAGCCCAACCTTGACTTTACAACCAAATAATACCTCATATAATGACATCTTAATCCCAGAAATGTAAGGCCCTATTTTTCATTAATTGAATGAATCTCAATCCTTGATTCCAGTGAGAATTTTTTGCTGTTTGCATCCATGTTGTGAGCATATTCTTGGCGTCTTGATTTGCTCTTTCAACACTCTCCTGACTTCGGCTGTGCCTTACCGTGAATAATTTTAAGTTCAGGCCACTTGTCTTTTAAGTTATTGGAAACTATATGTTATTTGAAAATTCACGTCCGCTATCAGATTGTAGGATCGATGGAGCTCCTATTACCGTAAAAATATCTATGAGGTTAAATGCTACTTCCTCTGCTCGTTTTTGTTCAAGTGTCTTAAAAATTATAAATTTGGTAAGGTAATCTTGGTAGTTGGTATACTATTATAAATTTTTATTTTCCATCTGGATGTGACTGAAAATCAATGAGGTCAACCTGACATCGATAATTGAATTCCGGTGAAATAATAGGCTTAATCACTACTCCTTTTTAACGCTTTTTTTTGTTTCTGTTGACATGGTTCACATAACTGTAAAAAAATACTCTATATCACACCAGTAATATTTTTATATTTTCTTGAAAGTTCAGAAATCATACTGTCACGAACTCACGACCACCATGACCAATTGGTTCATGTGTAGTTTTTAGAATTTTGTAAAGTTCATAATCATTAACATAAAATAATATTTTGCTATCAGCAGTTACCGGAAAAATTAATTTTTTTATTTGCTGTACAACCAGAATATTGTATCAATCAAAACCTCAAAATTACATATAATATCATTAGAAAAATATTTTAACTGAAAATTATATATTATTAAATATTACCTATTGACATTTTTTATTGTTAATTAAAATTATATTATAAAAATATAAGATAAATTATTAATCTTCTGAAAAAACTTTTTGACACACCTAACATAATATTTTTTACTATAAGTACCTATATCGACTAACATAATACAGCATTAAATAAAAATTAAATACCTTTGAAACATCCAGTAATCACGCGATGTTTTCTTTTTCTTCTTACCATCTTTAAGCAGCAGTAACTCGTGTAATATTTGTTGATATTTTTCATTCGATAAATAAACTATATTTTTCGAATTTTTCCGACATTTACTTAATTCGGTATGGAAACGTTCAGACATTTTTATAGTACATCTCAACATGACATTATGACAACACGACAAACACTCTAAGAGTGAAAAAAAAAATATTTTTAAAAACGTATTTTGAATTTTCCCGTATAACACGAACAACATAATATCACCTACCTTATGCTATAAGATAATCGTCAAGATAAGCAATAATCATTGATTTCACTAATGTGAAGTTTTATATTAATTATATGCTTTTCCTGCTCATTATTGGCATCCTATAGAATACCTAGGATTTCTATATAATACCGGATTCAACATTTTGCCGGTAACATACATATATATTAAATGTATTATACTATTTTGATGTATCTTACTAAGGATTATAATATTTACTATTGGTTTTACAATAGGATGCTTATTTTATTTGACCACAAGTCAGCGATCACATTTTTTAGTTACTTATCTCATGTTTTTCGGTACTTTTTAAACAATCATTATTATTTTTAGTATCATAAATTTTAACTTTGGATGTTAAAATTGATACGATCCATTTTAGTTAATTATTTTTAATCAAAATAGGAGGTATTCATATTAATTATACAGCCGTAAGTTATTAGTAACTTTAAATGATAATAGCTGATAAGTGATGAAAAATATTAATTACTCAAAATTACCTAACATCATTATGGTATGTAATATATGTTTTTTTATTTTTATTTAAATCGCTGTTTACCGCATGTGCGATGTGCAATTCAATGCAATTTACAATAAGTACAATGTACATACATTTGTGTAATTTAAAGCGAATATGCCATAAATACTTTACTTAATAACTACTGCATTGGAACAAAAGAACTGTAATTGATGTGTTATGGATTATGTATTTACATAAATACATTATATAGGTCTTGCTTTAAATAACAAAATAATTTAGTTGCATTACTAAATTGATTAGTTTAATTTGTTTAAGTAGGCAACTATTATAACACTACAGATGAAACTATCCATTTATTTCATATTAACATATTAACATATGAAACATATAATAATAGATAGATCTATGATTTTTAACAATCTATATTTATACTTAAGGAGCTATAATTTTTATTTAATTATAATATAGATATACAAAATAATCGATTTATCGGAGTCACTCGGTCAAAACAGTTCTTAACTTTCAGCTGCCATCAAGTTCATCACAGAGGCAGAACTACAAAATAAAATATATGAAAATTGTAAATAATATAGTTGACGACAATAATGCAATCTTAAACCAAGGAAATAAAAATTTTGTAACCCAATGGCCTATGTCACCGAGGGTATATTTCGTTTAATAAAAAAAATAAAAAATAATCGAGATTATAAAAATAATTATTGCAGACAGAGATTGAAATAGTTTTTTATTCGGACATTCCATTAAGAATGTTAGTTATAAAACTAAAAAATAGTAAAATAAAATGTATTAAATGCCTCAAAAATCAACAACCTACCCAAAACTTATTGTAAAAAATAAAATACACAATTTATAAGTACCTATATAACCTATATATAAGATAAAAATTTATTGAGTCTGGCAATTGTTTATTACACAAATATTGAATTACTTTAGAGACGTTGAGTGATTTCAAATGTGTAAATCTATATAGATTAAATTATTAAGTTTTTACTTCTATACCTATGTTATTACACACTTTATTCGAATCAGATTGTTTATTTTCATCATTCTAAATAATACATATTATATATTATATTGTAGTAATAAATAATATGTTATATTATATATAATAGATGTGATTATATTAATATATATATATATATTATATTATATCATTATATTATTCTACAGCACGAATTTTGCCGCCACAGCATCGTAGATGACGGTACAAATATATTATACAGCTATATTATAATATACTCGGGGTCATAGCGGCGCAAACCCGCGAGAAATACATTTTGATCCGCCGCCCGTCACACCACTCTCCTGAACCCCTCCCGCCATTATAATAATATAATAACACACGGCCCTCGTCCTATTTCTCATCCTCATCCTCCTCTTCGGCGCCTCTCTTCGCCATCGTCGCTACCGTTTAAACGCTGCAACGATAATATTATTACAGTAATCGCAGTACAAAGGCGGAAGGCACGCTGTAATGGAAAAGTAAGTCTTATTGTAAACGAAAACTCTATATGTATGTTTACTAACTATATATATATAAATATACATATAATGTGTATTATGTTTATATGATGTGTCTCTCCAGTTTAATCCCACGAAGAGTTAAATATCATGGTATAGCATCATGAAAGCGGTTATAAATTATAATATATATATATATATATAATAACAACTCGGGTGAAATTGACTAGTGTTTATTGTTTCAAAGTTCTTGACGCCGGCTCGTAATCTAAAAGCGTTATTATCATGGTATGTTCAAATCTGCATAAATAGGTATACGGCATTCGAATAATATACACGTCGGGAAAATAGTGTGTTTGTATGTATCATTTATTATTCATATTATACTTATATGTTCACGAAAAAACTAGTTTACCAATCTTCAATACAATTCAAAATAATTATAAATGTTTTAAGACTAACAACCACAGTATGCCTGTATTTCATAAACTTAAACATGGGACGATAATATAGCCGTAGCAGGTGAAACCATTATAAAATGTCAAATTTAAAACAAAATGTCCGAAAGCCAATTTTACTTTCGTTTATGAAATTTAGTTAATTCGATGAAAACATATACTGCAATATATATATAAAAAAAAATAATAGAATATACTTATACCTACTCGGTGTGTCAATGATTTAAACAAGAAAAATTCGATACGTATCGATACAAAATAATTATGTCTGATATACTTCTTATAAACTCGATATTAAAGTATTAAACCAATATGTTTCAATAAACTCCAATAAATTTATTCATTGATAATTTTGAATATTTTTAACATATAAAGTAGTTGGCACTAGTGTACTCCCTCCTGTCAATTTAATACTACCTAGCACTCAGTAGTAAGTGAACACTGAACGTGCCACTCATATTATTATGGCTTAGTTGGATTTTAATAATTATGTAAATAATTAGTGTTATAATTCAATAAAACTATGTACGCCATTAACAAGTAAAAACTGCAGCTTAAGGAAAACAATAACCGAGTTTCGGAGTTTGCCATTTGGACATTCCATCCATTACTCACCAGAGTTCACCTTGTATTATAAAAATGTAATTTATTGAATTTAGGATCAGTCCTAGCGGAGTGTACGCAATACTGGTATAACAATTGTTTTGATATTCATAATAATTGATTAATTACTATCTATAGACACAAAACAAGAAATATAACAAAAACGTACTGATTTAAAATGTTTATATGTACAGTATTGCGTAGGTAACTACTTGTTGTTGATGTTATCGTCTACCGATATCGTCAGAGAGATTCATCATCTCTATCTCGTTTTATGTATATATACGTTTATAGTTACTTTTTTTATACTTATTTACATAATTATATTTTGTAGCGATGCGTCGAAAACATCCGATAATAGAATATCAAATTCTGAATATCGTCCTTCCTTCATTATATGTTTCCCAACGCAAAGACGCAAAGTAAAAATGAAATAAAAAGCAGAGACAGTATAAGAGTGCTTATAAGACTTCCCTCAATAGCTCCATATGGCTCCTCTGAGTTTAACTTCTGTAATTTGAAATAACTTATACTAGTTACTTATAGATGCTCTCTATACTACGACCATCGTAAGAACGGTAATGTGTGACGACCAAAATTCGCACGATCTCGCGCATTCCTACCACTTAAACCTTAGCAGAAAGGGAGTTACCTATTAAATTGCAATGATATTTGATTGAAAATGTTTTACTAAACGGATTAACAGAAGAACTGATGAATGTAATAACTTTTGTTATAATGAATATTTTTAAATGTGTTTTCTTTTATATTATTTGTAAACACTTACGCTGTATTAATTATAGTATACATTTATTCACTTTAATTTCTTGAAACTGAAAATAAAAATTTTAAAATTAGATTCAAATTATTTAGAAAATTTCAAAATTTGATTATAAGAATAATGGTGGTGGTAAAAATATTTATCTGAGTCAAAAATTCTGTTTTAAAAAATTTTAAAACTTCAATATTTTTTTAAATAAATTAATGGCGTATTTAAAACATGATTACTTTTTTCAAAATGTTATTTTTAGGAATTCTCTGGCACTATATTTCTTAAATCATCTATTTTTATAATTTTTTTTCATACATTTAAGTACCATCTATTTTTTCAGATCATATACAACCCTATTTATAGTTAATATTTTAATATTAGAAAAACATTATGCACTCTTAAAAATTTTAATTAAACAGATAGAATAAGCCATAATATAAGCTGCATATTGTCTGTTCTTTGAATGACTTCTGAGTGATTAAAATATTTCAATGTTTTTTAGTATATAAAAGCATTTTTGTAAATAATTCAAAACATCATTAAACATCATTATTTAATAATTATAAAGTCAATTTTTTTTATCAAACTCAACAACTATTACTTACAATTCATTATTTTTAATATTTATGTTAATACTTTGGCCTAAGGCAATTTTTTAGCTAGTATATAGTTAATATCGACTGTAAGAAATAATTTTTAACAAATTTTCATCTTTTGTTTCAACTATTTAGACAACTCCAAATAGCTTTTATCATTATATTTTGTTATAACGATAATAATTAGTAACACATTACAAACGTCGCTTACAATTACACACCTGTGTGTAGTTATTTTAAACGATATGAGTTCAGCATACAGGTAAGGTACCTCGTTCCTAATGACTAATTTTAATAATTTGATAAGTAAATGTGTCAAATAACCACGTAAACCCTATTTTTATAAACATGTGATAACGTAGAACGAAGGTCGCGGTCTGCGTAAGAAAAATTTCAATTCTCGCGGAATTAAAAAAAAAAATCAAAACAAGTTTTCTCCATAATATGTCATATATATAAAATATAAATATATTATAATATAGATACTATATAGGTTTTAAATATCAATCTGTTAATAAATCGTGAGTAAAAGTTACTTGGATAAAAACACCGTGTATAATTGTATAGAAGTTTATTAGGTAGGTATGTATAACAGTTTTATGACCTCATTTAAAATACGAAAGCCGATCTATAAGACCTTGAGCTTTATCCGCGTCTATATGACAAAAAAAAGTAAATATGTTCATACGATTTGTAAATAATTTTGTTGTGAATGCATATTATTATGATCATGCAATCAAAATATTACTTCATTACAAACCACATTGTTTTTTTATCGACGTTTTATTGTTCCATTATAAAAATGAGAAAAAGAGAAAAATTATTACAATAGATTTGATAGACATTGAATTATTGAAGATGAAAAATTATTATGTTTAGCCCAAAATATGTGTTACTACTAATTGTATGTATTGTAACAGTATAGAGTACATATCCAATCACGATTTTAATATTATTGCTTGTGAATATTTCAATTTAGTTAAGCTAATTAGTAAGCATTTAAAATGATTTAAGTGGGTAGGTACTAGGTATAATGCCTAGTGCCCCAAAATTTCAATAACCGTAAAAGGTTAAGTTCCCTACACAAACACTTCTATTTCATTTTTTTCAACTTGTAATAATTATCTATTGATTCAATAATTAAAATTTTCTATACGGAATATGAAGGTTTTAGGGAATATTAAAATAAATTTTTCACATAAAAAGTTAATCATTACCTATGATTAACAACAGTAAAAATTGTTTAAATAAAATCGTAAAATATTCTATTAATAATTTATAGTTAACTTAGGTAAGCTAAACTAATAAATTTACTTTATGGTATATAATATACAATGTATATACTTTATATTCTATTGATACATAGATGTTCGTAGATGTTGAAGAAGTGTAAGATGTCTGCAAGCCTGCTTACCATTTTGTAAATAAACATAAACAAATAGATGAGTTAAATTAATAAATCAATAAAGAATTAATAAATAGTTACCTATTATAATTCAAAATAATGCACAAGTTTAATTTCAAACATGAAATGTTAGTATAATGGTTTTCAGCAATTATATTTTTCAGTCATATAAATCCTATAGATATCCATGACACAATTACATCATAACAGCTTCGTAACATTTTGTATGTATTTAGTTTTTTGGCCTATTTAAAAAATATTTTAAATTTATGAAATGAAAATTCAAGTTTTAAATTAATGATAAAATAAGATAATCAAGCTAATATATTTACACTTATAAGTTATAATTCACTTTAAAGCTTTAAGCCTTAGTAAATGTAATGGTTCGTATTTTAAAGTTAAAATCGTCTTAGTCTTACACAGATAGTTATTTGTTTAAAAAAAAGAATATATCAGCTGGGTAAAGATAATAAATAAAATACATATAATGACACAGAATATGTGTATTATTGAACTCGATATATTATAAATATTGAGTAAATGATTAATATCAATTTATATTTAGAACTGATTGAGAAATTACCTTCGCGGTTTTTTAACTACCTATCATAGTGTTTACAAGATATACGAATGAAATTCCTTGCCTGTTTGTTGGGAAAAAAAAATTAATTAATTACATTGTATTATATTATTTCCGTTAAATGTATTCATTAATATAACTTATGTTTATTGTTCAAAGTATATTATAATAATACAGTATGACTGTATGAGGCATGAGTATAGTAAGATAGAACACAATTCAATACCAAGTTCTATAATTTGATATAATGCTGCAGCGCATAGAAATAATAATAATAATAAAAAAAAACAATACTTGATCGTTAATGATAGATAGTGATGGCGGCGAATATAAAAGAAACTGGCAGTCAGGACCACAATTTTTATGATAGGTTACATACAATAACTATCTAAACATATTTATAAACTGTAATACATTAATACATCATATATTATATATCTACTATTATTATGTACTCTGCATGTGTTTGTATGCCCAGGTTCGACGAATAGCGACCAGTGGATGAACTTTATCGGTCCCACAGACAAAAAATTAATTTTTTGAACTATTTATTATTAATTTTTTTTTTTTAACGATGAATTAAACGAGGTTTTCATTGATTTTAATTTTATTTTGCCTTAACTTTTTTTGGTTAAACATATAAATTAAAATATTTTAATGTGCCCTTCTCCCCGAAAACATTATATAAATTCCTTTAAGTGGCGCTCCAAAAATATTTTTCGACGACCCTGCAGCCTTGTCACTAATAGAGAATATCAAAAATTTATTACAACCACATTCCTGTATACCTGCATATGCACAAAAAAATAACTGACAAACAAAATCTACTTAATAATTAATTATTTTAAGTTATTATAACTTAATTTTAATATTGTATTGGGAATACATGCACGTATGTTATAAGAAGTCTCGTACCTACCTACACGTTGCTATAATATTATAATTTTATATAGGTACAGACACCTACCTAGTGATTAAAATCCATTTATTTTACGAAGATGCTGTAGAGTCACAACAGTACCAGGACAATATTATTATTATTGTGCATGGTGTTTCTTGCGAACGATCGATCCTAATTATTTTGTTCTTACGATAATATTATGTTATGTTAACATCATCTCGCACACTGCAATATACACAATACACACGTGCGCGCGCACACACTCCTATAATATTGCACGCGAGCTGCACGCTTGCACAATAATAATATTATAATATTGGTAGGTATAGGTAGGTACCTATAGGTTACCAGCATTAAAATAACACGCGAAACCGACCGCTGGAGATAGAGTACTGATTTCTCGTGGTGTGCACATTATACACGCTAGCCGGCAACAAGACGACGACGGCCAACACAGTATTCCTACCATAATATTAAACATTATATAACCGTGGTATACCACCTATCACGTATCTGTGAGACTGTGACCATATTATTATTATAACGCGCGCGTTTCGCCACTACCTTGGTACGCGTTCTTCGTTCACCTGACCATGTCATCGCTTCATCCGCGGACCAATATTTTTCGTCCACCGCAACAGGAAAATTAATTTACTGTTCGATTGTCGAGACGCGCACCGGCGGCGTAATGTTCGCAGCAGTGGCGCCGAACTAATTTTTTTTAGGTGTGGCAATGGACATTAATTTATACCCACCCACCTACCTAAGCGCTTTGAAACCTAAGCCGTGGGGGGCTAAGCCCCCCACACCCCCCCAAAGACACTACAGATTTTTTAACTTAGAAAATATAATTTTAATAAATAAATATATAACCCATATATTATTTACTTTATTTTTGCATTATTTCAGTAGGCTACCCCTTTATAAATGTACACCCAAAAAGTGGGGGCTACCCCCCCCCCTTTTACAGCAATCAATTTTTATTTTATAATCAACATTCATACATTTTATATTTGCAAAAAAAGATTATATTGGTACAAATAACAATTAATTATATAATTTAACAAAAGTGTAATAATAAAATATAATTAATATATACATTATAAAATTAAAAAAAAAAAAAACCGTTAAATAATTGTCTTTTATAATAGATTTTTAAGAACAGTACTATACGTTGTAAGGGTTTTTATTACCTCTTCATTATCAATGTTAATATCTTTTTCACATGATATAAGCATAAGTGGTTCTAATCGATCTTCTCCCATAGTACTTCTCAATCTACTTTTGATTAGCTTCAATTTAGAAAAGGCTCTTTCAGGAGAAGAACTTGAAACCGGTAAAGTTAAACATATACATAATGCAATATAAATTGATGGAAACACTTCTTTTAAATCATTTTGGTGACACACCTTAAAAAACAAATCTCTTAGAGACTTAGACCTAGATGATAACCAAAGACTTGGAATTTCGAATGTAGCTAACAACGTAATTGAAAAGGTTGGCGACCCCTTGGCTTAGCTGGTGCTTACAGTTAACTCTTAATATCATTAATTAGTTCTCAGTTCTCAATTTCTCATATATAAATGCCACAAATTACAATTACCTAAGGTACAAAATGTACAATACCATTAGATACAGCTGATATGCTAAATGCTAATACTAACAGCCTATGTGTTACATGAAGGAAAACTCTTTGCTCTATCTTGATAACTATACAATGACTACTCTTCTACTGTTCCAAGACTGGTTTTCTATCACAGAACTAAAGTTTTAACTTTAAAGTTCCCAGTCCTCGGACCACCCACCCCCTTAAAAAGGTGTGGCGACTGCCACACCTAATACATGGGTTCGGCGCCACTGGTTCGCAGGATATGACGCGTGCCATGTGAATATGTGATATAATAGGTGCTATGTGATTTTATGATATTATCGATGATGCCGAGTTTTCCAGTGCGAGTGACTATCGATTTTCAGAAAGTCGTAAGCACTCATGTAACAGGCGAAATGAGTGAGTGCCGATACCTATTTGGAATTGAAATTCAAATAATTCAAATAAAAAATATTTACATGATTCAGAATGCTTTTATTATTACATGATAAATTCACTACACTTAGCTAGGTTATTATGAATTTATGAAATAGAAAAACAACAATTTCAATTTTAATTTGATTAAATTTTCTTAATTTAAAGAATGGAAATTAAACGAGATAAAATATTCATTATCAAAGCAAATATTATTTTTGTATCTTACAATAAAATATAAGTACATATATTATCGTTTGTCGTTTGATTAGGTATATTGGATTTCGTTTCAATTCAGATTAATGTAAAAATTTTATATCTACAATTTAATAATTTACTTAATTTCTATAAAAAGGTTGTGTTTTGAAGCAAAGATACGACACATATCTACCTACTAACAATACTCTATGAAATTTTGAAGTCTAAAATATATATATATATATATTTTTTTTTTAAGTGTATTTACTTGCATAACAATATAGCATTCAATTTAGCAAAACAAATGGAGGAAATTAGAAGTAATTTATCACATATTATACGTTATGCGTACAAATTACAAAATACAAAACTGTGAATACAATAAGTTAACATCCTTATACTACTTAACAATTATCAACTCATCGGACAATGATGCAATTAGACTTCTGAGTTCTAAATATAACGCATTATGACTTATAGGCAAAGCAAAGTAGACAAAATAAAGAGGCTATGCCGACCACTGAAGTGTATTACCTATTTGGTGCACTCATGTCACTTTGAATATTTCCGTGCAAAGCAAAGTATTGTAACCTATGTATAAGTAAGTATTATATAGGTATATTATTTTAAATATGAAACTAGCGATAATATCCAATGCATTCGAAAAGAAATCAGAGGTCTGTTTATTCGTTAGTATTTAATATTTAAATAGTTTTCCATTCTTCAAATTTTACTTTAATCATGATTTATTGTATTACAAGAATATTTCTTGTATCTAGTAGGAATGAACAATATAGCATTATAATCTAAAACGATTTCAATTACCGCAGTATTGAAAAAATGATCCAAGATTACAAAATTAAAAAATAGTTTTCTCATATTTTATCGAAGACTACAGTACAATTTAAAAAGTTCCTTTTAAAGTGCGAACCTGCGATCAATTTCTAATTTATATTCTATAGAGGTTCTGAATGGAACTATTTGAGCTTTTAACTGTCTCGAAAAGTTTTTCAGAAAAAATACACACTTTGTTATACACTTGTACAGGCATTGCCCATTAGTTACCTACATGCCTGTCTGTGAATTTAAAATGCACCTATTAATAATACTTGATGCACCAACACCAATCTATTTTAGACATTAAAAGCAAGTAAAAAATTATTTTCGATGAAAAAAATTGAGACTGTTTTTCACGTTTTTAGATTTTACACATTATAGTTAGTATTTTAACTACATGTTTTCGTCTAGTTTTTACAAATTATAAAGTGCATAAGTTTATCCTATAAATTTTAATTCAATCTTTACAATAAAATTTTCAAATAAGCATTAATGACTAGTAAATAAAATGTAATGTATGAATAATTATTAAAAAAATGAAAGAAGTTTATCCATACGCCACTAGAATTATTACAGTTCCAATTTATACTACTATTATAATAGAAGAATATGTTATAATTTTCAAATATTGCCTACTTCATAATTAAGTAAGTCACTGCTAGAATGTGTTAAATGTTGACGAAATTGGATACCTATCTGGCTATCTACATGTAAAGTATAAATAGTTTATTTAACAAGTAAAAACAAAACGGCACACTGTGTGATTTATATATTGTATCTTTTGAAGTTATATTTTGTTTTACAATGTCTATATCATCTATACAAAAATAACATATAAGATCAATCTTTATACGTAAAATAGACTCTTGGATGTATACATTATGTATAGGTATATAATACTGTTATTAATCGTGTAACTTTTGAACGACTTGACTGATTGAGATAAAACTGATAAAAGTATACTAAAATATATACCAATAAATAATAATGGATTCCCTGAGTCTTAGAGTGTGTTTATAGAGTATTTTTTGATTTTTCAACTTCTATAATGATATTAGTTAAAACATTTTATTTTGGATCACGCAAATCGAATATTTTTTTGTTAATTTACAGGGTAGCTTTTGGTTACATATAAGTATGTAATAATTAATAATTTATTACTATTACGATTATAATATTACAAGTAGAAATATTGTATATACATTTTTTTGGATGCTATTGGTTACAATTTTTTTATTTGATTTTTTAATGTAACACACGATTTATTTTTTTAACTAATTTAATTAACACACTAAATATCTTTGGATGCTTCATTTTGTCGAAAAACATAAAATACTAGAAATTATTTGAAATGCTACTAAAAAAATCAAACATCTGTAATGTCGAATAATATGCGCTGTTACTGTCAATCATCGGAAGATTTTCTGAAACATCTAAAAAGCGAGTCACACCCGGAAACTGCATGTCAGATGCCCAGATCACTTACTTCGAGAGCTGCTGATAAAGTGATAACCAATGACAACCCAATCTATTATTTATGATACATAATCCATATGATATTATATGTGTTGATTTATCTTGAGTTAATAGACTTAAAAACTACTAGACCATCTTCAATAATAAAAGTTATATCAATAGATTCCTTGAGAATCGAAGGGTGCAGTTTATATGTAGGTAACTTATTCTAAGACTTATAAGAATACTTTTTTATTTATTTAAATCGTTCCCGTTGGTTAAATATTATGTTACTGTCGTAATTAACAGTGGCTTGGCCAAGGGGGGGGGTCGAGTGTATAACCTCCCTCGCATTGCTCTTTCCCCTTAATAAATGTATTGTTTATATATTCAAACTACCTATAAATAATTAATTAGTTTAATTTATGCTTTTAAAAGAACCATTTCGTAATCCAAACTACACCACTGATAATTTTTTGTAATACCTACGTGGCATAATAATTTTTTTTTTAACAAATCTTCGGGACATGGAAAACGAGTAACGCTGCGCTGGACAGAACAGATACTTTTCTTATATGATTATATCATCCATGATCGTGATGATCGTCTATGTCAGCTAATGGACTTACTTTCATCTCGTGTAAAAAGTTTGTGAATTATGCACACATATGTTTTCTCGTTAATCGTCGTGCATGTTTGTAATTCAATTAATATTATGTTGTAGGTAATACAAAAATTATTATTTACAGATTTGAAACTTTTTGCTATTGCGCATATGACAACGTTAAACGGTATGTGGTTATGACTTATCGTTATCTTGAAATACTTAACAACAAACGACAATGTAGATAAGTTCCACCTATGATATAATATTATAATAATTATAATAACTACCTATTGTCTAATGTACAATATTAGATGTTATGCAATATTTTTGGAAAAAAATAGTCCAACCTACCTTATGGTAGAACATACCATTCTTATTTAATTACTTTCACACGAAGAAAGGTTCGTTAACAAGTCACACGTTTTCTCGTTAGACATGTTCTTAATTGTATTTATTAGGCGATGGGCCCAGGTTATATCTTATGTACCTATTCATCTTAGCAATTAACGAACGCAAAGAACGTATCGCAATTATATTATGTAGACGCGTATAACTAAATGGCTATAAATAATTCTATAGGTACTTAATCACATGTGTCGTGATGATAAGTGATAACTAAATTATTAAGTAGCTTTTTTGTCGTTTGAAAAATATTTATTTTAACAACAAAAGTTAGATTAAAAAAAAAAAGGTGATTTGATTCCTGGACCGAACCTGTGCGGCTCTCTGGATATCATGATTTAATAATTTTTTTTTTAAAATGGCTCTTTCCTATTAAAATATTCCTGACCCTTGGGTTAGATGATTGCATGATTGAGTACTGAACACTGAGTGGGTAACGTATACAATATTAATTATTAATTATAATACATACACGACTGGTGGAGAGGGGAGCCTCATAACTAAGCCCCCGTGAGTGTGAATGAAATTGTTGGTATCTACCATATACCTCATAGAAAAAATATATGACACTGTGACACTATTAAAAAAACTTTACATTCTCACTTTTTTTAGATTCTGAACGAAGTGATGAATGTATTGATTTTACAATGATGTGTGTTTTTTTTTTTTTGTGTCCGTGTACAGCATAACTAGTCGAAATAATGCTTCGATTTCAAACTTTGGGGGTGGTTTCCAATGTAAAATTGAAGATCCTTGGTGCATTATAGAGGTCAAAAGTAAACATTTTCCAACAGTTTTCAAAAAAATCGATATTTTTATATGGTTGTAATTCAAAAACTAATCACTGTTAATACTTGAAATTTTCACCAAATATTAATGTTAGTGATATCTATATACAGTTTAATTGTCAAAAATGTTCGACTTTTTTTGAGTTATTTATAGACCAATGAAATTTTTGATCTTTTTGAGAATTTTTTTTTGAAGTGTCGGTAAAAAAATGTTGGACGACCAAAAAAACTTGAAAATTTAATACACGGTTCCTTATGAGTTGTTATTATTGTAGCTAAAAAAAATTAAAAATCGTTACATATGCGACATTAAATGGACGTAAAAATCGGATGGACATTAAGTGTATATGGTCGTCAGCATTGACAGCATTAGAAACAGTGTCGCAACTAAACATCAGAGGACGCTAAAGTCAAGTTTAAAAAAGATCATCTACCCAAAAATGTAAACGATCTTAAACAATCTGAGGGGCAATGTTTTACTTGTTTTAGGTTTAAAACTTCCCTCCCAACAGCCAATCAAATCCTTACCATAATTACTAATTTCATAAAATTTAAAACAATTTTATTAACCACGACATAAAATATTTATAAAACATAAAAAAAATTATTTGGATGATCCATCATTAGAACAGCGGATCCCAACTTTTTTAGTTCTGCGGACTATCAATAATGTAAAAAAAAAAACATTGAGACTCATGACTCGCTCACCTAATATACAGGTAAATAATATAAACACTCTGACACTCACAAATAAGACGATGGAAGAAATACATCAGACATGAATAAAATTATATAAAAATCTCGATGTTTATTCCAAAAAAAAATTTCAGACACTTGACCAGTGTCCACGTCCCAGTACCACATTGGTCATGGGTTAGCAGGAAGGAACCTTTAAACTAGTGTTACTGTCTCGATGTCATGATAATTGAAACAAAAAACCATTTTTTTAGTTTTTTAGTTTGATTAACAGCAACCATGACGGTCGACAAGTAGTACCTATGCTAATGCTATATAATTACTGTAATCCAATTTTCAATTTCAGTATTAAAATAATTTAACTCTGTCCGCTTTATATTAGCTAATAAATAATAATTAAGGGAACACAAATGTACTAATAATAAGCTATAAAAATAACTATAAATAATAACCATCTCTCCTGACCCCATCCTTAACTGAAGTATATATTAGAGTTCTGACAAGTTTTTTTTTAAATATAAAGTTTGGTGAACAATGTCGATAATGTTGTAAATAATTACTTAAGTTTTAAAAAACTTGTGTTAAAGATATTTTTAAGGAAAAGTTCTATTGGAATCTCTTAAAAGAATAAGACTTTTACCCATTTATGTTTACAAAGACGTATTTATGAAATTTAATTCAACTCTCCCTTCTAGAGCTCCAATTGAGTAACTATAAAGTATTGTTGAACACATATTAACTTCAAAAAGAAATTCAATTGAAAAACTTTTTGAAATTTTACTTTGTTTATAAATATTAACAATTATAGATTCTGAACAATGCTTGAATTTTACAATGTTGCATTCGTTTTTTTTTTTTTTATTTGTATCTGTTTAATATGTTTTAAATATTTATTTAAAAATTTTTAATCTTAAAATCAATTTACAATAAGTTATTTAGAATGTAATAAACTAATAATAGTAACAGTTGATAAATAGAATCACCCAGCTGAAAACTTTTCCTTGAAAATTAGTTCAAGTATTTTGCATGCTCAAATATTGTTTGAGGAAAGAACTCTGAAATTTTAAATTGTAGCCATTTGTATGTACCTATTTATTAATGTACTGTGATTAATTAGAATTAATCAATACACCATCAATATTTTTCTAATTTTAACCAACAATTTTTTTTAAATGTAAAATAATTTTACAATTATATCTCAAAAAATAACTATTTACTCTACATTAATTTTAGCTTTTAAAATAAAATCCTACGCAGGATGAAATTATCTTTACTTAATTTTATGAAATAATGAAGTATTGTTATATTACACCAAACTTTTCACTTCATAAATTATGATATACCTACTGATATGGAAATTGGAAGATTTTTATTCTCAGGCAAATGTTTATTACAATATGATTGTACAAAAATGTGCCTAAAGAACATTGAAAACGCTCTACAATTATCAACTTCATAGTTTTGAGTGACAAATTGCAATTGTATTCCATGTTATGCATTTGAATAATCTGTATTTTATTTGTATAGAAAAGTATCTACAACTTATTAGTATATTTAATATTGCATAAAAATAACTTAATTTCTTTAATGTATTGCTTTAGTATAAAAGTTTAGAGTTTAACAAAAAGCTAAGGAATTATTTTGTTTAAAAATAATATAAAACTAATAACAATCAACAAACTTTAATAGCTATGATTTATGAATAATTATTATTTTAATAAGAAATTGTTTTTATAAAAATAATACAATCCTTCACCTTTTCATTTATTAGGTTTATAATTAATAGATTAATATTTAAAATTACTTAACAGTTTAATTATATTACTAATGAATAATGATTTATTATTGAATTTACCTTATCTATTCTCATGATTCCCAGGAAGTGTATTTGCATGAAGAGCATTTTAAAATAAACGTATGGTAAAATATAAATCGTTTGAATATTTCTCATGATTTTTGAACTTTATACTTTTCAATTAACAAATAATATGAGTGATTAATAGTTTTGTGTACATAATTTACGCTAAAACAATATTTTATAATAAATTTAATAATACATACCAATCATTCATTGTACTTTTGTACTTTATAAGTATATAGTCAATAAGTTCTCAATAAATCCAACATATATATCTCAATGTTTTTTTTAAATAGAAAGAAATTCTTTCCTATTTTAAATATTTGTATGGTTTCTCTTGACCTTATTACGAACAGCAACAATACTATAGATTATTAGTAATATAAATTTTTCAATAAGCATTTTTTAGCAGGTATAATTAATTATAATACCTAATAAATTATTCATTGTCTTCAAAAAATTTGATGTTTTTATAAAATGAGATTTTTCAAAACAATTTTTAAATAAAATACCAGTTAAATTTTATTTTTATTTCAAGTCAGTTAAAATAACCAACCTAACATAATGAATGTTCAATTATAATTATACAATCAAAAATAATACTCAAAATAATCCTGAATTACTTTATAAGATTCTCAAAATCTTCTTGTTCCAAACCTGGGTTTTTTAATGGATTTCCAAATTCATCCATCCAAAACCATATCTTATTAGTTGTACGGCAGTCCCTATAGAGAAATTAATATTTCGATAATTTCTGTAGCACATGATCAGTAAAGTAATATTTTACCTAAAAGGAGCATATGCAGCGACCGGGTTTCCTTCTTCATATATAGCTGGTTTTGATGGATGACCATAGTACATTGTTTTATAGGTACGTGATAATGCTCTCACCCATGGACCTACACGAAGTTAACAGCATAAAATAAATTAAAATAATATAAGAATTATTAATTAGTATTCTACAACAAAATAGACAGTTTAATATAATAACAATATCTGAAACAATTTTTCATCATTTTTGGCTTAATATTATTATCAGTATTGATTTTAGTCTGATATTTTGTAACAATATGGATATTAAAAGGAAAATTCATTCATAATTAAACGGATAAATAATATAATTACTTAATGTGGCTTTAATAAATAATATTCCAGAAGCACAACAATATTTTTCACTATCCAACATGTACATCTTAACAGCTTTACGATGGAACTTCGACCATCTAAGGTCAATTTTTTCAAAAATGTCAGAAATGTTTTCTAAGTATATGGGTTCTTTTACTCTGATCCTTGTTTTATCCGATTCTATTTTATTCATGGACTTTGCGAAATCTTTACAATAATTTATCCTAAACATAAACTAATAATTAAAAATTCCTTCAAATATTATTTGAATTAATTATAAATGTTACCTTGATAAATAATGTTCATTACTAATATCAATATTACCAAGCTTATAAGCATCTATAATGTGCAATACTCTAACTCTAAGTTGTCCTAGATCTTCTCCTTCTAATTCAATAGCTAGCTCACCATATACAAGTGTGCCAGGACTCATCATTACACTCTTTAAATATTCATTAGAGACCCATTGATTATTAACTAATTCATATACTTGGCTACCACCTAAACCTATAAGAATTTTTAAAGAAATTATTTATAGTTTATAATATTTTATACTAGACATACTCAAAAAATAAGTAGGAGGTTTAGAATTATTGAGCAAAACACAATGCCAGTCATACACAGACTTTACGTGCTTGGGTAAATTTTCTTTGTTTAAAACTTCTGGTGATGACTGTAAGAAATCTGAATACAATAAAATACTAATTAAAATAATTAAGTAATTAAATATATTCTAATAATATCTAACACGCATAATATGATTACCTTTTGTTCCAATAATCAGTGAATTACAAGTATCCTTAGGATTACTTCTAAATGGTGCACGTCTTACATCATCTTTAACTTCCCACAATTCTAAACATTTTTTTCTAAGATCTTTTTGTCTATCATCAGCTAACCGTTGATCTTTAGTGTAAGCCACAATTTTTGATAAACTCAATGCTTGAATCTGTCCTAATCTTAATTAAAAATATTTTTATTTAATTTAACTTAATTGATGATTGTATTTATAAATAATATTATTTAGCATTTAATTAAGTGTCAATACATAAGTCTTTCCAACCAAAAATTATTCATAAGAAACATTCAATATTGTTTTTTTCTAATTTTAAACATTAACTGACTTGTATGACTACTATCAGTCAGCTGATTATAGTCACTGACTAGTTATATTCTTCATTTTAAATATATTTAAGTATTTACATTATGTATTACATCTAAAGTATAAAGATCTTAGATTATCATCTTAATTCATTTTCTTACTTATTATTAGAATCCCAAAGGTATCTAAAAAAATTTGAATCTTTTTGAATTTCATGCAATGGAACAATAGACAAAATATCTTCTTTTGAATCTAATCCATTCCAAGTTAAATTCACATTAAATAAATATTGTTTTATATCTTGTACATCATCTAATCTCCATTTACATATCACATATCTAAATGCAAATATTATATCTTATTGATCAATATGTTACTTAAAATATTTTGTTTAAAATTACCTTTCAGAATTTGCAGGGCGACTAGTGACTGGTTTGTAAATACTAATTTGTTTAAAACTCTGGTATAAAAGGAACAATAAACCAGCACTAAATTCAGTGAATATATCAAAAAGTTTACACATAAAATGTCCACCTGGTTGAAGAATACTTAAAGCAGCTAAAGCTTGACATAAATACAATCGTTTAGATAAAATTTCTTGAAAACTTTCTTGACCATCAACAGAGAACCCCTAATAAACAGATGTAAATAAAATTTGCATAAATATATTTTTAGCTTTTATATTACTTACACCATCAGCCATAACAAAATGCACACCATTTCCTTCAGTCATCTTCATTACATACCTTTCTAATGACAGAATATTTTTAGGTTTATATATATCACCATCTTCATCATGACCTGAATAAAACAATGTATAATTTTGATTTTAAAACCTAATTTATAATAAAATATCTAAAATTAATGCAAAACACTTTTGCATCCATTAAGTGTTTTTTTTTTTTTTGAAAATTAAAAACTAAATATTCACATCTCTGTCCATTTATGAAAATTAAATTTGGTATTTATAATACAATATATATAATCATATTTTTAACATCTAAGGATATGACATATTATTCAGTATAATGATATAGGTATTCATATCAAAAGAAATATAATAAATCTATAGTTTTTAACTATTTATTATTTATTATTTGTATATACTTAAAAGTTAAGTATTAATAATTATTATAGTTAACATGAAATAAAAATATATCAAAATTAAAATTTTCTATAAATTCTTTTAAATGTATGTAAAATAATGCATTTGAAAGTCAAATCACATCAAACTTTTTTTTTATTATTTATTTATGTATTGTATAGTTATGCTTACCATAAAATGCTTCAAATGACTCAGGAGAACCAGCATAAAAGTCATTCAATTTGAAATCGTTAGCATTACGTAGTGTAAATCCTACACCTTTTGCTTTCCAACTTTTTCGCCATAAGACATATTCGGAAAAACCTCCAGGTCCAGCACATATATCAGCAAAATAGAGTAAACTACTTGGACTTGTTAGCATAGGTGACTAAAATTATAATAATTATCATAAGCAAAAATGTAACACAAAAATATAAGCAAACATACACCATCGTTGTATTTAGGATCAGTAAACATGAAATCGCATGCCCAATCAATATTAGCCATTTTCATTGCAGCTCGGTTTTGGAATATTCCATTTTTCACTGTTTCAAATGGATTTGCTTTAGTTCTAGCATGACGGAAATCATGATCATCAATATTATCCAAAACATTCTATATAATATGAACAAATTTTTATGTTATAGATAAATAATAAGATACTTTGAAAAACATAAAAATATACCTTGCTACAATTAACAACTTTAAAAATTTCTGAATCAGCAAACTCTGTTTTTTGATTATACGTCAATTTCTTCTCACCAGTTTCAAGCCAATAATTCATATCCTCAATTGATAATGTCAGAGGATCTTCATTTTCTAACCATTCATTGACTTTTAAAATATCTGCCGACTTTAATTATAAATTAAATATATTTAATTTTCTATAAACATTGATGTAATATTTACTTCTTCTTGTTCAGGATCCCAGTCCAAAACAAAAGATTCTCTTGGCTCTCGTGATGCAAAACCCAAACCTCTACGACCTTTTTGAGTAGGTAACTGCACTGGATTCACCAATCCCTGAGCATTTTTCCCCAATCCTTCACCTTCTTTGTAACCACTTTTTTTCTAGAAATGAAATAATTATCATGCCTTAATGTTAGATATTATTTTCAACAAATTAATTATTTTAATTAGTAATTAATAAGTGTCTTTAATAATCACCATTAAAGACATTCCCTTGTTGCTCATTTCATTATCTTCAACAGTTCTATAAGTCTTTGAAGAATAATCATCTGATGCATTTGAATCAGAATCAACTGTTCTTGAACAAGAAGCACCGTCATATTGTTCAGTCTTCAATTGTATGCCATGATTAGAAAAACAGTTAATGCTTTCACTGTCTGAGCTATCTTCAGAAGATAAACTTCTATTATTTTTAGGTTCTAATAAAAAGTTGAAGTTTAAATTATATGATTTCTCTTATTTAAATATTTAAATACCTAGCTTAATATCGCTCTTCATAAATGCAACTGGATTATTTAAATATGATTTTTCGAGATTATTTGGAGCATAGTTGTTAGCATAATTTATTTCTTTTGAATCATCTATAGTTTTATTCGACTACAAATAATAATATTAAGTGAACTGATGATAAGTAAACAAACTAACTTATTAGTTACTGTAAGACAAATATTAACTTTAGATGATGAATGGCCTTTGGATTTAAACTTTGTTTTATTTTTTTTGCGTTTTGTTTTTTTAACTTTAAAAACATTATCAGCAACATATGGAAGATCTTCTTGGCTATCATCTTTAGTATAAAACTTTGATGTAGCACGATCTTCGATTTGGCAAACTTTAAATTTTTTGCTCTTATATTTAAGTACCTCCTCTTCATCCGATGACGACGAAGATATATCACTGCTGTCAGACAAATTTCTTGCCCTAAATCATATTAAAAGTGTATAATATAAGAGGAAAAATAAATAGTTAAATAATAAAAAACTTAAATACTTACATCATGTTTAATATTCAACAAAAAATATAGGTAAATTATTTTCAAAACACGTCACTTTTATTACTGAAAAATATTCAACTATTAACATCATCCAAATAGTATTATATATATATATATTTACGAGTTCTCTAATATAGTAAGTTATAGAATAAATTTAAAAATGTTACCAACATTTTAGGTACCTAATATAAACACCAAGAAAGCTTAAAAAATGTTTTATAGCACAACGGCCTATTGGCATTTGGCAATTCACAAAACTATCTAATAAACTTATTGTTATAGACAAAATACAGAATTGTATTTTTTTACAATTGGACTATTACCGCTATTTAAAATGTATTAATTATATGGCAGTTTAGCACCTACTTGATAATGAATTAATACTATATATATATAATAGGTACTAATTAACTAATTAACACCATATTAGTAAAGTCTTAATTTCTTTAATGGTAACTAGTTGATTATGACAAACAATAAACATAATTTTGGCAATCTCAAATCTCAAACCAATCATATAAAAATTCACCGAGATAGATAAGAATATAATATACTATTTATCATGAACACAGATATATAGAATATATAGATATATATCTGTGATCATGAACGAGATGAACTAAAATAATCACAGAACAATATTATCACAGATTATATGATCTGTGGTGTTAATTTTTGCCAGGAATCAGGATGCATATTATATCATTTATATTATATTTCATCTTATGTAGTTTTTGTTTTGCGCTATTCTTCGAGAATTTCGAATTTCGAATTTTTATCGAATCCAGATAAAGAATATTATGCTAAATAGTGTATCAGTGTATGATCTAAGCCGGTCATTCTTATCTATTTCAATTTTCAGTAGGTTTATTTTTTAAGAGGACGCCATACCCGTATATTATGTTGTCTTCTTCTATCAAATGTAAAACATCGCAAAAACTATTTTGCGTGGGAAACTGGGAAAGGACCGAGAGGGCTGTATACAGAAACAATGCATAACTAAGAAACGAAATGTCTACCACATAAAAAGGAAAATTCTGGCTGTGAGATATCGTCTTTATTTTTTCGACATCGGAACTACAAAAAGACAAAAAGTTATTCATGTTTAAAAAACACAATAACAATGGATTTCGAAACAATAAGAACTTTTTTCGTAAAAAAAGATGTCGAAAAAACAAAAACGATATTTCACAGATAATGTCCTCAACTCTATCATATATCAATTTGGACTCCTTGGCATCACTACAGCCTATATAAGTAGTTCTATTCAGCACAAAACAGTTTTGGCCATGTTGTGCATTTGTTAGACGGAGACGACACAATATGCAGTTAAACATCCTCTTAAATGTAACAAAAATATTTCATTTTTGATAAACTGATAGACCATAAAACATTTTGTGTTCTAGATTTTTGAAATGGAAAATAACTCGTTAATTTTTTTAAGTTTTTGAACCATGTGTTCTAAAAACCTGTAGAATCCTAGAGGCACGGAGTACAAGTGAAAAAAAAAGATGTTTGGTAAAAAATATTTATGAAGACACACTTAAGAGGATATAGAATACAATATACAAAATCAAATATCAATAAAATATAATATCTATATTATGTCATTCCCTTAAAAACAATATTCTCTTTCTTTTTTGTGATTGGTGATTTTACTCTCAGATTACTTAAAAACATAGAAAGATTGATTCTAAATAAATGAGTTTTGTCTATGTTGATCATGGTCCAGGGAGAGAAAACATAATAAATAGTGCGCAGACATCCTTTTAAGGCAAAAATACATAAAATATATTTTAATATTTATTGTAAAAATTGAATTTACTATAGACAACTAACATAATCAATTTAAAAGAATATATAGTAATAAACAGTGTGTTTTGAATGTTTTGATATTAAATGTGAGTAATGTAGGTATATGCTTAGGTGTAACTAAGAGGGAATGATTCAGCACATACAACCTATAATTACCAACCATAGGCCCTTATTAAATAACACTACTATAATTACATACATACAACTGTTTTATAGTAAATTTTTAAGTACTAAATCTGCCAGTGAATCTGGTAAAGGTGTGTTCTTTTACATGCTGTAAACAGTGTAAACCAGTACACCGCAAAAACTAAATTGAATTTGAATGATAAAATATTTAGAACAGACACATTATACAATGTCATTTAAATCTTTGCACTGAAATGTATATTTCAAATATAATATTATAAATCAATAATAAACTCAAGATATAAACCATTTTAAAAATTACAAAATATACTTAGTTAAATAAACTAATTAGTAATTACTAATTAACCAATCAATTATGGTTATTTTTTCCATATTATTAAAATCTTTAATGATATTAAATTGTTTAATCAGTATACATTTTATCTATGAGATGTTGCTATATATTATATACCCAAAAGGATTAACATTTTTAGTTAATAAATAATAAGGGCTGCATTTTCGACTAGTTGATTATACCAGATAAAAAGGGTATATCTATACTAAGTGCGCCGAGAGAGCGCAAGTCGGCGGCAACCAAAACTCATCGTAGTCAGCACATTGGCTCACAATGTCTACCGCCACGCGTCGGTGGTTTACATACGACCAGTTCACTTGGTGGGAGAAATTAGACCTCAAAACCACGGAGCGACTTCATTTGGAAGCGCGGCCCGACTTGTGCTCTCTCGGCACACTTAGTATAGTATAATTAAATTAACCTCATAGTCAATTATTAAATATTAGTGAATAGGTTATCAATCTTATTAAACTTATTCAAATGTATTCAGTGAAAATAAATATGAATTAGTACAAATGTTATATTATGATTAATAAGAAGGTAATACAATAATAACAATTATAGGCATACTGGGTAATATAATTATTTAAGTCTTGAAAATATAATAATTAAAACACTACCTTAACTACTCTCTAATTTTAAAGTTAAATTAATATAATTTTAAATAATAAGTATATGCTTTAAATCTATGTTGCTCTTATTCTTTAAACATATTTGTAACTGGCAAACAAATAAAAATCTTAAATCACTAATTAAATGGACTGAAAAAATGTACAAATAACTAAGAAAAGTCATACGCTGGTTATATACTTATATTAACTATAATAATTATGTTACATTGAATACTATCTCAAATTAAATAATAGTAAAATATATTACATAATTATTTTATGAGTTACGAATACCCAACTGATGTTCAAGTTCTGCCCGTTTCTGTTGAACTTTTGAATAGAAGTAACGATTAACAGCTTCTTGTGTCCATGGTTGATAATAAAATTCTGCTCTTCGTTCCTCCTCTGGATTTCCAACTACATCTGTCATCGTCTAAAATATTAACAAACATAATAATATATTTAGTTTAATTTAATCAACATTCAACATAATGATATTTTCAATTATTATTAACAAATATTGATGATTAAAAAAATTAAGGAATAGAAACCTACACATAATATATAGGAAAATAACTATTATTTGATATTAGATAGTGATTAAAAATTAATATCTACTAAAGATTAATATTTGTAATGCGCTTATTTTTTAACATCATTACCTATGAGATATGGCATAGGCCATAGAGTATAGACCTTAAAGTTTATATTAATAACTAATAAGTAATACTGTAGTAATCCATAGTAAAAGCCAAACGTGACTGCTCTGCTCAGGGTTGGTACTTAAAAGACTACACATGTGCAAGACTATACAATTGTTCAATGATTTTTAAGCTAGGGTGCATGTTACAATTCATACTATAAAGTAATACATTTGTAAACACAGTCAAATGTTGAAAATTCAGATATTTTTCTAGCCCCTTACATTTTTTTTAAAGTTATGTTTGAGGTATATAATTCAAAATTATTATTGTTCCACTTGAAATTTGACTTTATGGTAATAAAACATTAAACGATTCCATGTTAAATATAAATACATAATGTAAATGATTTTTTAAAATTTTTTTAATAGATATAAAACAATATATTTGATAGTTCTATATTGGGTAGTAAAAATAATTGTTTAATTCAGCGGGGAATGGTATCACGGCAGGCTGTGATAGGTAAGACTGTGCCACCACTCGCATCCAGCCTGAATGTTCTGCCTGTTCGTATAAGGTTTAGAAGTATTACAGTTGGTATAATCAACATATAATAAAAATGGACGATTTGGATATTGTTAAAGATATTATCTAAAATTCTTAACAGTTCATATTAAATTTAAACCTTTAAAATTTTATAAATACCTTTAAATCTCTTGTTTGTGAGATAATCCACTTATATATAAATTGTTGAGGATCTTTAGCAAAGCTCAAAAAGAATTCTCTATTTGTCTTTAACTGATTAATTGTTTCAACTGTTTCATGAATCTTGTTATCTAGGCTCTAAATAAAAACACAATATTGAATTATAGGTATAAGAAATAATATGTTATATTATATGGAAAATTACCTGTATTTCTTGTTGACTAGCAGTGGATAGTAAGAAATTATTCATTTGTGCTTTTAAAGTATCATCTACTTCAACATCAATATCATAACATGCAGTTTGTTTTTGTTCAACACCCTCAACACTTAAAAGTTATATTTAATTAGTTGGAAAAAAATACCAAAAAATATATTATTATTAAATTTTACCTTATGATATGATTAATAACAATAGGATCAGGAGGATGAAGTAAATTATTAAGTCTCTGTGGGACTTCAGCAAACTTCATACGAGTACAATTAAATATTTGTTCCAAATACTTGTCACAGTTGATGTATTCTTTTTCATGAGAATCCTTAAAAATTATATTCAATTTAGTTTGAAATATTTGCACATATAAATATATATATTGTATCTTACTTGTAGCTTATGTGTTTTTATAAACTGCCAAAGAGCACTTATAATAACCGGTCTGGTTTGAGTATGAACACCTAACAGTCTAGCCAAACGTTGGTCCAATTTAAATTGTAATGGTTGATAATCAAGAAGCAATAAAATAGTACAGCGTACATTTTTATCTCCAGGCCGTTTCACCTTAAATTAAATAATATTATTTACCTAAAAAAAAAGAAAGAAAGTAAATACATACTTGAAATCCATCAGTTTCCTGAGTAGTTGCAGTTCGATGCCATTCAACCAGATGATTATCAGGCCCATATAAATCTTTATCAAGTTCAATGACCAGTGATTTAAAGAAAGAAGAAAATTTTCTTTTTATCTAAAATATTAAAAATTAGTAAAATTTAAATAAAAATAAATTATTGATAAAATATTACTTTATTTGGCTCATTTTTAGAATCTTCTAGTAAACGCCCTTCAACTCTTAATTCCCAAGAAGCAACACTTCCTTCTTCATTTTCTCCAGGTTCTTTTGCCGGATAAAATGTGTTTGATATAAATATACGTAATTTACGTTTTTGTTTCATTGGGCGCTTCAATGCTTCCTATAATTATAATATTGAAACGTAAATATTCATCAATTACTTAAGATGATACTAAGAATATATTACTTGTATGTCTAATCGTTTTCTCATGATTGTTGAATCTAATTTTCTTTCAAATGCCAAAAGATCCATGTATGCTTGTGATTCTGGAACAAGATCCCTTACTTTTTGGGGTAATATTTTATCAGCCAATTTTTTCTTCTTTTTGCTCATTCCAATACTGCTATTTTGAACTTGTATGTTGTGAGGAAAATCGCTGTAAAAGTGACGTAATATTAATATCCTTATACATAAAATACTATATGAATAATCTTATAATGGGAATAATAGATTTAGATAGTTAATTTTAACTTTTAATAAGTTTGAAAGATTTGTACGCATTTTATTTATAAGTAATAACTAGAAGTCACATTAATATTCTCCTAAAATATGATTTTAATTTTTATGTAATTCAAAATAGGCAATATATTATAAAAAAATTTGAATTATTCAGTTTAAATTTATTATTAAAGGTTGAAACCTTTGGCAGAAAACATATCAACATTATTGTTTAAATTCTTCATATTAAATTTAAAAGGTAGGTATGTAATATGTATGTAACCTAATAAAATGTTCATGAGGGAAAAAAATATCTATATTTTTAATATTTATCATGTATTTAAGTTAAAGGAGCACCGAGTGTTACAGCTGGGTGAATTTCTCATATTTACAGGTCTTTGTATAATATATTAGGTATATATATAGTCATTGTAAATATCATTAAAGATTGTATAAATTCCAATAAATAATAAAAAGAAAAAAATTGAAGGAGCCGTTTTAACTTTTAGTAATTTATATTAATCTAGTATGTCTAAATAGCTCCATACTTTGAAATATACCTATCTGATAAGTTTTAAAAATTAAAACTAACAAAAATTACTAAATAAATAGTTGTAGGTATAGGTAAATATATGAAAATAAATAATATTTTAACTTTTAACCATAAGTAATTTAAAATACTTAAAAATTTATTTTTTATTTTTAAATTGACAATACAAATTTGAGGCTTTAATTTTGGAAGGATATAAATTATTCAGTTCTACAGAACTAATTACAACTAAAAATGTATATTTCATCCATATTTTTTTTTTTAAAAACACATACCCTTTAACCATAGGCGGTGGATTTCGATTATCGGCAGGTCGTTTGCCAGGTGTCGGCTGGTTTGGTACCATAGGGCCAGCACCGTGCCTCATAGGGCTAAATCCTTGAGTGGGAGGTCCACGAGCTCCCATCATAGCATTAGGTGGTACACCTTGAGGTATTGGACCACCTTGCTGGTACATGCCAGGCCTTTGCTGCATCTACAGTTAACATACAATATGATAATATAACAACGGCCTTTACAGTGAAATATATTATTAAAATAAACGCATACTAACCGGATACGTTTGATTCGGGTATTGGCCAAATCTATTTTGTACATTCGGGTTGGGAGGAGTAGGCGGAAAATTCGACATTTTAAAACCTTCAGTACAATAATTAATTTCTAATTGCTTACGAAATTACTTACGAAATAACATTAATATTAATTATTCATATAAATATTTTAAAGTTTAGATAAAATACTAATTCCAAACCGCCAAGTGTAAACTGCCTATGAATTTCTAGTTTTCTGCAATTGTAAACAAACTAACTGCAATACAAGTTATTGTGTTATCATCGGCATTCGCTACAACAATGAACAAATTAACCACGGTTTCAAAATGGTAGAATATTTTATACCTTGGTATATAAGTTAATACGTTAGATTAGAAAGTCTTGATAATATTAAAAAGGGGGACAACTGGAGTGATAGCAGCCATTAAACATTCAAATATTTCCCGCCTTTTTTAAAATTTAAACACTTCAGCTGGAGACATTATACACTAATTTTTTAGCTAATAATCTTATTATAGCTAGTGTTTTAAAGTATTTGAATATTGATATTCAAATACTTTTACAAGAGTATTGAATAAGTTCATTTTTTAAATACAGTTTATCAAAAAGTATTCAATTGCATTTTAAAAACTATTTTATTCTATTGATTACTTTCCAATAAAATACTTTTTTCCAATTAAAATCAGAACCAAATAAAATCAATAAGCCTACTAAAATTATTTGGAATATATTATTAACTTAAAACGTATAAATAATTGTGATGAATTAATGTTTTTTTGATAATCATTAAATTTACATAATTGATGTAAGTATATATGTTTATAGTTTGATAAAGTATTCACCAATAAAATATGTTTTTCTTTATTGCTATTATGAATATGAATGTAATAGGTTTTCATAACATTGGTTACCTACCAAAGACTTTAGGTTAGATGGGTTTCCACCATAAATTACAATTTTAATTCCTGGTTCCACTGGATCGTTTTCTGTGAATGTATCTTCAAGTTCTGAAATTTATTATACATAAAATAAATGTAGAATATTATACAATATTTAAATATATTTATTTCTATGGTCCATATTCAGTATTGTCCTGTGCAATGTGGATAATATCACGATTGATGGTATATCTACCTTTATTTTGTGGCCGGGATAACGAAAAGTGGCCGCTGATGCACACGACCCTAGTGATGAATTTCTGTCCTAGTATCACTGTTGTTCTGCAGTATAACAAAATTATAAATCAAAGCAATGTGCAGGCATTTTGAATTATTAAATTGAATACATATTATGAAATGTAATACCTACTTGTATTACAGTGTAATGTGGCAATAAGAAAAAAAAGATAATATTTAGATTATTTAATTCATAATTCATTTAAAAATATGTACAAGTCATAAAATACAAGTTGAAAACATTATAAAAATACCTACTTGGTGTATTGACACAATTTAATTAATAATTAAAATAAAAAAATACCTACATGTTAAGGTAAAAATATACATAATAATAGTTATAATATACCATCATAATATATAGTTTAAGCAATAGTTACCTGCTATATAACTTATTTAGTATCAGTCATAAATTTCTAGACTAATTTACCTATTACCTAACCTCGAGTATAGAAATGTAACTTAGTTTCAAACCAATTTTTATAATTAGTTTAAGTCGAGTTTTCTAATGATATAAATCAACTAATCAAAGTTAAATTGAATTTTAAATTTTAAAATATAAATTTATTTCAGTATCCATGTTAAAATGTCATACTTCTAGAGAAATAATAACATAAATTAAGTTGAGTTCCTTTTTTCTTTAATATCTATAACCAAACTCATTTACATATTTTGTAGTCCACGAGTGGAAAATAACTTGTTTTGTATTATAGGTATTTGGAATAGGATTATAGATTAAAAACAAACACAACTGAATTTCCATTGGCCATAGAGCATTTTCACGCAGGTGAAAAACCTTACGCGTGTTACGTTTGCAAAATTTCATTTTCGAAGAAAAGTATGTTACTTCAACATTATAGAAGACACTCCGATGAAATTCCATACATGAAAAGCGACATAATTAGTGAATCATAATATACACAACCAACTAATTTGTAAATAAATGTTTATATAGAACGAACACAGGTGAAAAACCGTATTCTTACAAGTGTGGCAGATTATTTGCAGATTTAATTACCTTGATTGTGCATGCTGCGAAGGAGTATTTGAGTGCAGTTTGAGTAAAAAGTCGTTCTTGTCAATCATCGATCATACAAGACATATTATGCGGCTTATTCATTGCAAAAGCTGTTAAATTCATTACCGGCGGTATTATAATGTAGGTAGGTGTTTTATTCTCAGTTTCATAAAGGATGCCATAATAAATCTTTTCTACCGAGGATGGCGTGATTCGAAAGAATTTCGTAGAAAATTGTTTTTTCTTACATTAATAATAATGTATACACTTTAAGTATTACAGTACTATATTGTTACTACTGCAGGTATTGTAAGTAGTATAGCTTTAAATTTATTATTATTATTAAGAGTTGATGTATAAAATTGTATCTACTATATAATTTAGAATTTGTTGATGTTCATTTTTTTTTCGTAAATGAATATATATATTCTATTCATAATAAATTGCTCTTTATGAACTGCTTGTATTAGTGTATTTACTGATGAAGTTGGATAAAAAACTATTTCCATGTTCCTAATACAAACAATTGAGTTGAAAAATTAATAAAATTTTTCATAAATTTTTTTGAATTTCTTATATCATATTAATTTTAACTAATAAGTTTCAACTTCCAATAATATAATTTTAGATTTGTATTTATCATATTTATATTGCTTTATATTAAAAATCAGCTCAACAATAACAGCACCAGTTTCCAACTATATCTAATATTTTATAATTGTGGTCATCATCAAGTTATACACTACTTACTGTATTATGTTTCTATCCTAGTAAGTAGTGAGTATACTGTATAATATAATGTAATATAATTTTATTAATAGATTACAGTATATTAGTTCTAAAACTTAAAATAAACACAAATTTATTTAACATGATATTTTAATTTTTGGTTTATTTAATAATTGTAGAAAATAAATCATTAACATATTATCCTCATCAATTATATTTTCTCCATAGATATTATTAAAAACGCTGCTGGAATAATGGATTTGATTTACATATTGGATTTTAAAAACGGTTTCAAATACAGCCCAAATGAGCGGTTCACTGGTTCTTTGTTCAGAGGGCTTTTATTGGCCTCTGACAAAAGCCGTTCGTATACGTTTCCGTCGTAGCAGCCTAATGCAGAGTCCAATATTTCGTCTTGAATATCAAAACTATCTACTAGACCTACTGCGTTGGGTCTAATACGTTTCAAACAGTCTTCTAATAAATGTTGTATTGATTGTACATCGTTGGGTTTTAGGTTGGAATGCTGAAATTGACAATAATTATAATCGTGGTAATGAAACACAAAAGCGTATAATAAACGAATCAAAAGTTATATTTACTTGTAGAAAATCCCCGAGTCTATTTAGTATCCACTGCGCACAAATTAGCTCACCGAGTTGAGTAAGGACGGCTGTCAGCTCTGGTGAAAATTGATTCGTTTGAAGTGTTTTTACGTATACATTAATTACAAATGCTCTGCAATGTGCCTGTAAAAATATAAAATAGTTTTCTGAAACTAGTTAAAATCATTGTAGTAACCTACGACTTTTAAATTTGTTAAATATTAACAACCTACCAAAAAATCAGATAAAAATTCATTTGGACATTAAAATAAATGTTATGTGTACTTAAATTTGTAGATAAACAAAAAAATTATAATGAAACCACTAAATACTGGACACTCTGGGTCACTGGAATTTTTTCCCCCTAAAAACATCCTTAGAGAAGTTTCACTACAGTGTAACGTTTGTGTGCATAGTTTGGGACTTGGATAAAGTAAGATTTTTGAAACAGTTAATTATAAACTTATGATAAATATAGTGTTGGACCGCTATAGTTTTTAAACTAAATTCGAAAAACAATAGGACTGCAACTTTTTTTTTGTAAGTATTTAAAGTTTAAATTTTAATGATAATAAGGATAAAAAAAATTACTTTATTAGCTACCTATACAATATCGTGGAAATATACTTCAGTATATACACTAGGTATTTAATACACTCTAACAGACCGTCTAAGCTCAGAATCAATTTTCTTATACAACATAATTTATCATGGAATTAAAAATTAATAAAATAAACCTTACAGAGACTTCTTCAATAACGAGGTACGCTTCAGTGGTTCCATATATTTACTACAGGTACTTACAGCAGAATAATTACTTCCCTTTTAAAAAAAATTAAAAATTCAATATTAAGGTACCAATATATAAGTACCTACCTACTACTGTTATAAATGTATAATCAATCCTACTACCTACTCATGTTAATTAAATAAATGAATTATGAATATTATATTTTATGTTTGAATAAAAACATAAAAATGTTAAGTTTGTTTTAAAATATGGATAGTACTATTTTAATTATATATATATAATTCATACTTCAGAAGCTTGAGTAAGTTTAATGGATGTTTGATTCCAAGCATCTTCTTGAGCCGTTCCAGAATCCAACAGTCGTTTAATGGTGAAGTAACAGTCCTCGATTTTACTAAAAATATAAAATCTAGTGGGTTATACCTTTTATACCATACTACAAATATAGGTATTGTTTTCAATTATATAATATTACAATACTATAGAGTATAGATGTCTTGCCCGTCCTTGCCAATATCAAAGTGTTATATTTTTATAAATATATTTCATAGATAGATAGGTATATAAAATTCAGAGTCCTAGAGAGTAGTTTGAACCACGTTAACCTAACTGAGATATACAAATATAACGCAGTATTTTGTATCGATTGTTCATTTTTGCCCGAGCCAAGTCGGGTTGAACATCTATTATTAAACTACGCGATGACATTATTGTATCTAATCCGCTTTAGGTTGGATTAAGTAAAAACGACGAAATTGGTATAACTTTAAAACTTAAGAGTTAGAAATTATATACTATCGTTTTCAATGTTTTCATATAATCAAGGGCACCCGCAAAAATATAAATAGGAGAAGTGGCAAAGACCAAAATCTTTGATAATGGAGCACATATAATTAAAATTTTTATTTTGCAAGTAATAAGAACGAAAATAACAAATAGTGGAGAGACCTTACGCTTAATCACAAGCGAGTTTCACAGGCTCCCTATTTGTCGCAGGCAACGGTTGGGATTATTGGTTACAGACTATAATGAAAAAATAAAAAAATTTAAGTTTTTAACACCATTACACTGAATGTAAAATAATGAATTAAACAATACTTTAATCATAAGGAGTTTGAAAATTTAACAGACAACGAAATGCACTGGGTCAGCTAGCATGTATACAAAAATATAATTAATAATATAATTAATTAATTAATATATAGTAATTTAAATCCTTGGATATAATGCTATAGATTACTATACATAGTACATACCTTCCGGCGACTTGGAAAAACGCACTGACCATACAATCTAATGTCGTCGTCCAAGACGATTGTTTTAAGCTGTTGTATTTTTCCAAGTATGACAGGGTTTCAGACGTAGACACTTTGTTTCCCATTTGCACGGTTTCGTACGATTTCATCAAAAATCTATTTGATTAAAAACACGTAATAATTTACAAGATAGATACAGCTATTAACTAATAAGTGGGATTTGCTGGTATATTTTTCCAATATAATTTTCACAACACTACATTGGCATAATTGATATTTAGGAATACTCCTTATATATATATGACAATAGCCACTAGGTATTAATTATATTTAATATTAATATTATTTAATAAAAACGTATACATTTGGATAATAACTCGATATTAGTGTGTCAGTATGTGTAATAAACTAATAAAATATATAATTTAAAAATTAGTATATTAACAGTATTATGAGCGATCCCTTAGAACAACGGTTCCCTACCTTTTTAGTTGTACGGACCTTTAGTACTAATAATATTACAGTAAATAAAATATAAAAACTTAAGCAATAAAAATGCACATGAAAAAACGGGGCAAAGCTCAGAAGCTAGTTCAAGCCCACCATAGATACAGATAATTATATCATCAAATCAGTGCCAAAAATATAATATGAACCACCATTATTTACAGCGTGTGGTGATAAATATATTATTTTTATTTATTTTCTATTATTTAATTTTTTTATCAGTGGTATTAGGCATTCATTTCTTTATTGAAAATTCTTATTATTTGCAGATGATCTTAAACTGTATATCGTATATGCCAGTTTCAACAGTTGATGACTGTATATAAAATACAAGATTTAAATAATTATTTATTTGTATTTACTTTATATCGATTTACATTTCTGTAGCTATGATTGTTACTTAATTTGTTGTACTCATCTACTCTATGCCCTTGGTCGTTTATAATAAAAATAAAAATAAAATAAATATACCTATAGAACTTGGCTACTATTTTAACGCGTGGAGAAGCCGCCCCAAGCATGAGCAGAAACCGAAAACTTTCAATAACGGTGACTTAAAAATCTCACCAGTTTATACAAACAATGAAAGTTATTTGTATGTTATAGTATGTCTGTTTTCGGTGGGCTGATAAATTACATTGCCTTGTCGATTGGCTAAAATTTAATCATGATGCCATGATAATGATAATCCCATGATGCCCCCCTCCTAGTAAATATTCTAGATCCACGCCTGGATCATCCCAATGCAACCGCAAAATAACTTCTAGACAACTTGCTAGATATTAGGCGCCTCAAACACGTAAAGCAATATGACTTATTTTAAGTAATTTAGGATAAGGAAAGGGGTTATCTCATATATTCTCATTAGAAGTACAACCCCAAACAAGTTTACGTATAATTTACATTTAAGTAGTTATTGTTATTATTATTAAATGAATAATTATAAATTATTATATTATCCTTAATCGACCACAATGTATTGTATATTTATTAAGACCTTTGGTCGTCTAAATGAAGGTGACACGAACAGTTAAAAAAATCTTAATGTAATGAAAAAAAAATGGATTGTCGGGAAATTTATATTAGACAAACATATCAGACTTCTAATAATTGATGTTGTATTATTTTGTGAACTGCAAACAGTTAAAGAGATGAGTGGAAAACAGTTATTTTAGTCGAAATATACTACAGTAGAGCCTTGATAGTCCGGACCCCCGATAATCCGGTGAACGCGGTGATCCGGACGGCAAAATTCCATTTGTTCGTAAATAAATTTTACGAGAATTCTTGCAACCCAATTAATCTATAAAATATTGTTATCGACAAATACAATTTCGTCATTTTTAATACCTACTGTTCCTAGTAAAGACTAATACATGTATGTAGGTATATAATAAATCGATGCTTCTTTCAAAATTTCTCCTTCAAAAGCTGTGAATGCACTGAATAATGTATGCAATGGGCGGAAGATGAGAACATGTATAGTACTGATATTTTGTTGGTAGATACGTTGATTAAGGGGACTTGCTTTTGAAATTAAAATTAAAAGTATTATTCAGAAAAAAATTACCGACTACAGTAGGTACCTACATAAAGTCTACATATTATTATAAACATTTTTTTTTGTAATTCATTAGTTTAGTTTTAATTTAATTTAATTATTATTCTTGTAATTTAAAATGCAATAAATATAAAGATAGTGAAATTCAAAATAAAATCTTAGTAATTTGAGTAGGTAATTTTGAAAAACCTCCGGTAATCCGGAAAAATCGATAATTCGGACGATTCTCGGTCTGAATTCGTCCGGACTATTGAGGCTCTGCTGTAGTATTTTGTCCATCATGCCGGTTACCCTAGTATTGCAATAATACTTTTTATAACTGATTTTAATTTGTAATTATGTCTACTTGAAGTCGATTAGTCCACTTTTTCCAATCCTCCCTCCCCAACAACTATAAACTTAGTTTGAATATTTTGAAATTTCGTAATCAAACGTTGAATGTTGATTTATTCATAATTTAAATCAGAAATCTTAAAATGTGGGCTGATTGATCTCAAGCAGATATTATAACGAATTCAGATAATTTTTCTGAAATATTATCGCGTTATCAGGTTGATCGATAGGAATGTAGAATGGACAAAAAAGATTTACAAATTAGTATAAATTGTTTATCCTTCGTGTGCGCAACGCCGAGGTGGTAACTTGTACGTACATGTACGTATTGCACGTATATGGAAGCGCTCTGTTATTTCTTTTACTAACAGTCACACATACTAATCATCACCCTACACACACATTTAAAAGGACTACATGCGTGCAAATTTAAAATTGTTTGATTCATCCCTTTAACTTTAAAATACCTCACCTCGCGGTTTGCAAAAGCAGTACTGTGTTTTCGCCTTCATAAGTTTCTGTTGCAGTAGACAGTGAATAGATGTTCGGCAGATTGCTGCAGTTCATGTATCCATGACCTCCACACGCCAAACGACAAGATGTCACGCTAACAGACGCATCGGCCGTTCCGACAGCTTTCAGACAACAAGCCATAGCATGTAACTGCAATAGGTATATTATTATGTAATAAAGGATATGATATACCTACAATAATTGCCTAATAGCTTATCAAAGACTTGCGTATTATTTTTTTTCATATGAACAATTTTTATTTACAACATTCCTATACCAATTTCTTTCTTAATTAAAAATGTATTTCGAAAACCTACGTATATATTAATGAATCAATTAGTACCAACTATTAATAATTTACATAGAAGTTTTTTATTATTACACAGAAAGTGAGGTTATAAGAAATTTATAGAGACATAGAGTATAGGGATGTTTTTTCCAAATTTGGTACCTCTGATATATAGATGGGTTCCTAACGGTCAAAATGAGCTATCAACAACTATCAAGCCCCCCCCCCCCGTCCGTTACGGGATGTTCGCAACATCCTAAAGTGTTAACCAATTCATGCCATGTTACTGACTGAATTTGCATTTATTTAAAGTTATAAAAGTGAAGGAGAAGCTTTTCTCGACTCAATTATGACCGGGAACGAAACGTGAGTAAACTTTTACGCCTAAGTCTTGATTAACTGAAAAGTACTTGTTTTTAACGAAGAAAATCATAGAATCTGTCTTTTGAGTCAGTAAGCAATCTTATCGAATGATTTAAACCCAAAGTGACTACCATAATTCTTATACTGACATATTGTATATACTGTGAGACCCTTGTAACTCGCCTACCCTATTAATTGGATTTGGCAACCACAAATTACTCCATTTTAATGCAGATTGAAAGAAATTTTTTCCCAACAATAAATATGTCTAGTAGGGTAAAAGTAGCAATGAAGAATGCATTGATTTCAAAGACATATAGAGAAATAATGACGTATTTTAGCATCATATAGGACATAAATAAGGTATCCTGTAAATTTAATTAAAATATAACAACTTTCTGGTTTTTAATACGTATTATTGTAACATTACTTTATGGAAGTTAGTATTAGTAAATTGACATATAAAATATTTAAATGACATTTTATGATTCCATTAAATCCCAAAAGTAAATGTATCTCCTTTATTTTTATATTAATTAATTCAATTTTTTTTAACCATAGAATTTAGTACGTGTTATTATTACTGATTTAAAACTTATAATACAAATTATTTTAAATAAATGAACAGTTTACCTCCGGCAATTGATCTAAATCACCTAGCTCTAATTGCGAAGTTACTGCAGAGTATTTATCCCATAACCATTTTGCTGCAAATTTGTACACTAAAGTTGAGGCAATAACTGGGAACAACTTGTACTGTTGTGTTTGGAAATCTAAAATTTGAGGTTCTCGTTCACTGTTTTGTTGTATGAACACACACATCCAAATGTTTATTAATGAAATATAAAATTAATCTTTTCAAATATTGAATAAATGTACAATAACTAAATTACCCAGGTTTAAGTTCTGATTGTCGACGAATTGCGCTGTATCTTATTGCGATTGTTATTGACTTCATTAAATAGCTAGTAACCAGACTTTTAACAATTAATACCCGCACGAGTATCATTGTACCGTATGTCAATTTTTCATGAGGTGATTTTTCATAAGTTCCGTCCTATATAAACAATAGAGAATATTGTATATATTATCGTGTTTAATAGCATTTTTCCTATATTAATTATTATGGCATATCAAATAAAAGCAAAAACTAGGTTCCAAATTTATCATTCATAAATTATTATAGTGGTTAAATAAGAAAGTTAGATTATTTAGCGAAAGAAATAGATAGATTGGTGATAGAGGGCCAAATTTATAGAAAACTGACGAAAAAGAGAGATAATATGGTTGTTCTCTAGTAGAGGGTATAGTGATAGACAATGAAAGAAAATATTTTCAAAATTTAAATTAGTTTTCTCATAATGAAGAAAGATATAGGATAAGAAAGAATAATTTGGAGAAAAAAGGAAAGAATGCTCAAACAAAAAATTGTGTCTGAGTCTGACTAACAAATTTGAAAATGAGAGAGAACACAGAGTGATCCATACATTATAATGTATATCATTTAATTGTAAACGAGAGTTAGTTTGATAGATAATTGGAGTGAGTTAGCATTAAACATAGCATTTATCTGAAAATAATTAATTAATGAAATGTTTGTACATTTTACAATTTAGGGGGGTAGGTTACATCCTCTAACCTCTCTGGATACGCTACCGTAAAGCAGTGGATGTAATAACAGTTTCCACGAAATAAGAATGATATCATCATTTCAATCATAGGCGCAATTAGGGGGGTGCTTCAGCACCCCCAGCCGTTAATTTAGCAGCCCCAGATTAAAAATACCAAAAATGGAAAAATCATATAAAAAAAGTTTTCTTTGTTATACTACGTAAGATTGTTTTTTATTTGGCGTTTTTGGTGGAAACAAATATTATATATGATGATTATAGTTATATAATATATGGTTGTATCAAAAATTAGTTATGTAACATTGACATTTTTATCTGTTTAATGTTTATAGTGTTTATACCAAGTCATTATATGAATTATTAGGTAATATGCCTAATGTATTTATGAGGTCAGCGGCGTAGCCAGGGGGAGGGCTGCAGCCCCCCCCCCCCGAAATGTTAATAAAATTTAAAAATTATTTCAATGGTCTACAATATTCACTCAAAAAGTCTTAAATTGTATTTTACTAATTTTAAATTGTCATATTTATTTTGTTAGTTTTCTATAGCTTTAGCCGTGCTAATGGTATTTAAATATTTAATGCACCGCTGTGTAAAAAATTGATCAGCCCCCCCCCCTCCGAAAAAAAAATCCTGGCTACGCCGCTGTATGAGGTATATTACTGTTTAGATACTTAAATATTAGTGTGTTTATGTTTTTACAGTGCATTTAAAGTTGGTTATAGTAATTATAAAATTGAAGAATGGCACTTGGGGTGTGGGGACCTGTTTCATTTACATAATTTTAGCACCCCCAGTGTTTGGCCTCTAGTTGCGCCTATGATTACAATAGAAGGAATTGAGGATTTTAAATAGTACGAGTATATTATCAGAAGCATTAATTATTTATTAAGTAAGTATTTAAAGTAACCTTGTGGACTTTAGAATTTTTCATTAACATGTGCATTCGAGGCAATCTAACGTTATTAAACGCCAAGTATCCATTGTTTGCTGAGTTCATTCCCATTTTACTGCCGATTTCACCAATTTTGATTCCTGAAAATGAATTTAAAAATATATCATAAATTTATAAATAAATAGTTATTAACATATTAATTATAATTATGAATAAAATTTGTTTGATCATATAAATATAAAATCAGTTCGTCAATATTACAAAAGTGGTCACATGGCGGTTAGTAAGTTATATTAGTGGGTTACTTTCATCTTTGAATTGTACCTACAATATTTTTTTTTAAATTTGTTAATACATTTTATCACCTTAATATTATAAATCGATTGGGCTTACATATAATATCAATAATATCATACCAGGCATCGGCATCCATGTTTCAGAATCCCTTAATTGAACAACGAAAGGGTGTATCCCACGGTGTATACCTTGAGTGTAAAGTTGAGCGAGAACAATTGCGTAGTTACAACTGTGTCCAACTTAAATACATTTTAATATATTATATATGAATGATACGTAAATAATAAAAATGTTTTTAAGACATACGTCCGCCTGGCCACCATTTGTAAGATGTCAATGTCGGACTATTTAAAATAAACTCTTCGTTATCCGGATCATAAGTGCACGTCGTTTCTAACCCCCGAATAAAAGTCCCATGTCCAAGTTCAGTCTAAATTTAAAACATTCACATTCAGTTTATAGGCTTTTTAACACAATAAAATAATTTATTATATTTAAATAAATAACATATATTTAAAAATGCTATAGGTACATAAATAATAAATTATAGATATATTAAAATCTCTCGCGTTTATTCTAGTGACAAGTTCATGAAGTGAATTAATTCATACGTTGAAAAGTGATCTATAAAGGTGTTACTTTTTCTTTCTGACTATATACAAGCAACAATCAAATTTTATTAGAACTCTGCGGAATTTGATGTTATAGGTACTAAAGAAACGACTAAGGTGAGAATGTAGTATTATTAGTATCATACAAATTATATAAGGTAATAAACAATGGCTATTGGCTAATATACAGATATGGATAGTATTGTATTCAACTATTTGGCGTTTATCCAGAGTTGATATAACTCCCATACCTACTTATTGAGTACAAGGTTATATAGTGTTAAACCCCGTTTATTTCATTCTACACACACTTTTGTTATTTTAACATTTCAAACTACATCATTCATAATTTAAATGTTTGACAAATTCAGTAAAATGTTAAATCAACTAAACATTTCCAACTGTGTAGGTATAGTTAATTTCAGTATAAATTATTATTACTTAACAAGTTCAAAACTACAGCTTGTTTTTTTATTTTAGTGTCTAACTAAATCTTAATATACGATAAAATAAAATATGGCTAACATAGTATGTATTGCGATTTGTGATTTGTGAACTTATAATACGCATTAAATAGGAAGAAAACAACTAAATTATCGAAATAGGAAGTTATTAAAAACCATAATTAATATTTGTATTACCTATTTTGGGTATACTGATTTTGAATTGTAAAAACTAAATGGAAAGTAAAAACTGAAAACATATTTTTATTAATTATTTCAATTTAAGCATGTTAATATTACCTGAGCATAAGTACCCAAAATTGTATACTTAAAGGCACGTTCAACCCACTCTTCTTTCTGTTCCGGAGTGCCTTGACCAATTAAAGATGGCAAAAACATAACAGTATGAACGGCAAAAGGTATACTTTGTTTTAAAATTGCTGTATCTATTCCACTAGTCCAGATCACACTAATTAAAAAAAAATATTGTATCTCAACATTTATGTCATCTTTTATCTCTGGTTTATCAGCTAGTGTCCGGATATTTAAATTTTTGCATATTATTGCATATTATTGCCTATCATGCAGTTTTATAAGAATAAAAAGTGGACAATTGAGTGACTTATTAACACAAAATTTATAAGGATACATTTTTCGTATTAATTATTAAAATGTACAAAAATATCATAATAATATAATAAATATAATATATTATTTAATTTTAGCACATCTTGAAATATTTTTTATATTTTGATAAATCATTAATCTTATATTTTATAATTTTAGTTTTGAAATCTATATCTTTTATCTTTAAGCCTAAAAATCTCAATTTTTGAAGCTTATTTTTCCAATAAAAAGAAAATTACTATTAATATTATTGTTATTATCATTAAATTAATTAATGATTACCATTAAAATAATATTATTTTATCTTGACTGTGAATAATGTATAATCTTTTGTTATAAAAATAATAAATTTTTATCTAACTATCTAAGAATAATTGGTAAAAACTAAAAATATATGTAGGTACGTTTAAAATAAAAACATTATTTCAATAAGGGTCTAAAATTATTCAAAAAATTTTTTTTTAATAATTTTATGAATAATCTATTAATCTGTATTGATAAATAATATACAGCACCCAATAAAGGTTTGTTGTGATTTTTTTACTTTATTCTGCCATCTTTTAATTGAATAGCTAGTGTAATTTATGATATTACACTGGTAATTGTTACAGTAAAAGTACAAATACCGGTTAAACCTAGGATTTACCGGTAAATACGGTATTCATACTTTGACCAAAACATATACATTATACACGTACCTACATCAGCACAACAGTTGCACTGAGCGATTTCCACCGCGATGGATTGGAAATTACAAAGCGACAAACCCAACCAATATATATTATAATAATTAATTATAATTGTCCTTAAAAACTTTTTTTGGAATTGTCTTATTTATCATTTAATAAATCAAATATACACTTAACATAGGTAACTTATTTTTATGATCACTCGAATCACCACTAGATTCACTTTCCTATACTTAAAATTTAAAAAGATGATTAAATAGAAAATCAAAGAATTTTAACTACCTATTATTTTTAAACACACCTCTATTAAATCAATAGAGTCAGAACTCCGCTCAGAATATAAATTATTAAAAAATTTTTTATAAAAATGTTGACGGATTATTTAACTCATGTGTGTACTACTATACTTGGTGCAGCCAAACTCGTGGTACTTATATGAGTATTAAGTATAGTATATGACATATGTCGTACATGAGTACATGACAACAAACGCATTTATAATATTATCAGATATGTAATGATTTGTAATCCAAATAGGTACGTCGGCCCAGGATTTAAACTGCACGAGAATCGGACTATCGGGAACTTACTCAGTATACCGATTGGCCAATCCACCGCTGGGCTGGATTGAGGTTTCTATGATTTAGACCAACAACTTTTTTTTGCGGAGGGATGTTAGTGATAAAAGTCTTAAGCCCCTTCCCCCTCCCCACACAAACATAATATAAAACGTACACAAATAAACTATTTATATTTAATATTATTATTATAAATAATAGAAATGTATACGCTGGTTTAATATAGTATGTTAATTAATTATTAAGTTTCTTATTAATGTTCTTAATTACCGTTTCAATTTATTCAAAATAAATTTGTGTGATATACATACAATTTTTACTTTCGTGTATAATATCAATATTTTTCCAATCACTATAATTTTAATTTTAAAAGTTTTCCGAGATTATTTTAAACTTTACATAGTTTTTTTTGTTCATGAACTATAAGTTCTTTTTATTTTTAACATACAATCGTTTCATTTTTTTAGATTCATAGCTGAACACTTCAATAATGATTTATACACCTCAATGTTTCAATACAAGTCTCGTTCAACTTTATAGAAAATTAATTGAGTCCTATAATAATGACGGTAAGGAATTATTTTGATCTAAGTCAGCGAAGTTTAGCTAAAATATAAATGCCTAAAACAAGCAGGATGATTTTATGTGTTATGTAAATATATAAATTTAGATTTATTATTAGGATTTATAACTTATAACTCAGTTTTACGTGTGCACTCCTCGTGAGTAGACGTACAGTGCCGTAACGACCTGCCTTATCTTTGTAATTAAGCTAATCTACACTGCTGTTATCCAAGTAATATGAATATTTTAATTTACTCAATCTGCCCACCAATTTAATTTAATTACCAATCTAATAGTTTTATAATGAATCCACCAGTGAAATCTTCACTATCTCACAGTCTTATTAAAAATACCAAAAATAACACAAACTCACCAATACACCCAATTAAAATTGTTTAAAGCAATGTCAACTCAAATAATTGGCAAACGGTACCGATTAGATCACCTACCTCTCCAACTTCCCCCAATCCAAAAATACAAAAAACCAACTCTTTTTCAAGCAAAAATCGGTTCTCAGCCCTCGCCACCAACGAAGATTCATATGAAAATTCAAATGTATTCGAAATGCTATTCCAAGAAATCTCAACCGATCAACCCAAAATACCACCTATATACATAAAAGACGATATCGATTTCTTCGATTTCTGCAAGAAAATTAAACCGTTCACTGGCCCCGACGGGTTTAACACTAAGAGCTCATCATCCGGTTTAAAATTAATGACGTACTCAACAGTGGCGGCTCGTCAAGGGAGGCAAGTGAGGCTCAGCCTCACCAAAGTATTGTAAAAAAAAGGGGGGACATATTATATTATTATTGTTATTTCCAATCGAATTCAAGAATATTAAAATACTCAATAATATATCATACATTTTAAAATACAAAATCTTTTTGTTATTAATGTTATTATACATTATTATAATGACAAAAAAATATGTATTTTATCGTGTATAATACTATTATGATAGTACGTCATACCTCGTCACTGTTTTCAAAAATCACGTCGAAGATGTTCGTTGAACGATAGAACGATCTCGACGAAAACCGAAGAGTGCCGAGAGGCTAGTAATATTTTGCCTCATCAGACGAGTACGATTATAAAATATATCATGGTAGAGGGGAAGTCGGAATTTGACTATGAAATGAGGCAGAATGATTCGGGCCTCAGAGTTTGTCAACATTATCCATTTGTCATTTGTCGAAGCGACGTAACTTCCACTCATAGAAATAGGAACTGGTAGGTTGTCGTAATGTTGACTAGTGTAAATGTATACCTACCTATAATACTTTATTATCACAAACTAAAGATATCGGTTCTTATCTGTATAGTGTCTAGTGTCTTGTAATTTGTACTGCAGTTTAGTAGATCTCTGAGAGTAATAAACTAATAAATAAAAAAATAATTGACAAATTTGCATTACTCAAAGACAGAAGAATAGATTTAATTTATAAAACATAATATAAAATGAATTTTTTCATTGTTTTAGTAAATGAGATTTATGTAATAAGTATTATTTTTTTTTTTAAGTTGACTTTATTCTGATATTTCAGATAGTATTAAGTATGGTTTATTATTTATATATTTTTAAAGGTTAATATTAAATATTAAATTTAATTATATTAAAAGTTAATTTAAAACTCATTTTTATATACCCCCCCCCCCCCCAAAAAAAAAAAAAAAAAAACAAAAAAAATAATAATAATAATAATAATAATAATAATAAATATATTTAAAATTGTGTAGTAAATAGCTAAATAGAGATTTAATAATAATAATAAAAAAAAAATATATATATATATATATATATATATATATATAAATATATAATATACAATTATCTATGTTTAGTGATATATTGACATTTGTTTTGATGCACTCTACTGATGAATTATTATAACAGAAGCTTTAAGATTTTAATTTTTTTGGTGGGAAATTATTTCCCATTGCCCTATGGTGTGTTTAGATTTTGAAAATATCTGACTCACCCATCATACGGTTCACGAGCCGCCACTGGTACTCAATTAACGCATATAGACAAATAATCAAATTTCTCGAAAATAATAATATGAACTTCCACACCTAGGTACCAAACGAGCGAAGAAAAAGCTTTCCGAGTAGTAATCCGCCACCTCCATCATACCACACCAACAGACTACATCAAAGAAGAGCTCCATTCTCTCGATTTCATCACTCGTTCAATTACAAACTGTCTTCAATACAAAACCAAAAACCCCCTCCCATTATTTTTTGTGGATCTGGAACCTTCTCCTTCAAACCATAACATCTACAAAGTCGATTCAATTTGCTATACCAAAATCAAAATCGAAGCACCCCATAAAAAAAAAACCCAGTTCAATGTCTAAGATGCCAAAATTATGGACATACCAGAACTTATTGCCATCACACACCCAGATGCGTAAAATGTGGTGATATCCACCTCTCCTCCGAATGCCAAAAGGACTCAAATACTCCAGCAACATGTGCCCTCTGCTCTGGGGATCACCCAGCATCATACAAAGGCTGTCCCAAATTCAAACTGCTCCAGAAAGGACGATCTTCAATCAAAATCAACAGGCCAACCGAAACCCAAGACACCTCCACAACTTCAATCAAAACCAACATCATTCAAGATAATAACTTTCCCCCACTTTGTCAACCCCAATGGAGCACCTCCCAGTCTACCACAAAACTAAACCTCCCCAATCCCCACTCCCACCCTAAAAAAAAAAATCAAAATCTCACGGAACCCTGTGTAAATCCAAATACCGATTCCGTTACAACCCAATTAACAAATTTCCTAGTCCAATTCCAATCCCTGATAAAACCCTTTATCGCACTACTCACTAAACTCATTGATACTCTACTAGTTAAATGACAAACTCTTACTCAAACAATTAATTAATAAAATACCCAAGTGGTAGCTCCATTGGGAGCCCTCCTACATCGTGCCATTTCATGTTATGTAATCCTCATCATCACTATTACTTGTTGTGCTTAATTGTTTATTATTAAATAAAAAAAAAAAAAAAAAAACTTATAACTAGGGCAGAGGACTTGAAGCATTTGCATATTTGTTTTGCACAGTCACAAAAATAGCAAAGTACGATACAAATACATTTCATGCTTTCACAAAGCTAGTTTTGAAATTTTATTGTACATATAAATGCATTTTTTGGTTTTTAAGGCATATTTTATACTTTTACACAATATTTTATACTTTTTGAGACATATTTAACTTAATCGATTTTTTCCACTGTGACATTTTTATTTCAAACAATACAGTCAAAATGTTTGGACAAAATTGTTGTCGTATAATATGGTTAGGTTATGTATAATATAATAATTTATAATTTTATATAAATAGATAGACAACACTTAGAAGAGGGGTTGAGAGTTGTGAGCAGTGGTGGTGGTAGATGATATAAACTCGATGTCTAAAGAGGATTTTGTTAATTTAGGAGATTTGAACATTTTGTGGCGAAATAATATGTCTCCGTATTATTCGTATTATTTATATTTATAATTTTATTTAATATTGTCATCCCCTCGCCATTTCTTCTTCTTCGCCAAATACGTCACTGCCCAGCATCACATTTACAAAAGAAACATTATCATTCCAGGACCATAAAAGAAATGTTTATGAATGAGTTTTGCGATATAAAACAGATTAAATAAAAAGGTCCAATAAAAATTTGAGGGGTTAGAGAAATCATAAATGACGTAAATGTACTACTGGCTAGTATACACGATTCTGTATTTCTGTGTGTGTTTTCTTAAAACTCTTTTAGCAAGAACGATAAGACAGTGACATTTTAATGTACATGATGGTATTATAATAATATGTTTTGTGCAACATAATATTATAACGTCAGGATTTGAATTAACATTAACATTTAAAAATAATTCTCCGACAATATAAAATTAACTATATACCTAATGCTTATGCCATTTTATTATTTATGATACTCACATTTTAACATACATCATCATATCATAAGGTCCTAAGCCGCTTGCAAACTATACTTCAAATAGCGACAGAAGCGTTTGCAACGGAATTTATCACTTTATCAGGCACTGTGTAAATCAACGTGAAAAAAGTAAGGATTGAATATATAATATTATGTATTTCTAAGCATACAAAGTATTTTCTCCTCTACAGGGACTTAACAAGAACCGTCTATATGATTTAAAGTCTTATAAGTTATAGACTGAATTTTGATTTATAATGATATAATAGGTACAATTCAAACGCACCTGTAAATCTCTAACGTGTTGCTATTTGAAATCTCCTCCCATTCTTTGATCTTCTGGAAAAAAATGCAAGCTTTCCGAATTGACTGTTCGTAATGTTCTTTGTGACTTAGGTACTCCACGGGCACTTCGTCCTTAAATCGTGTATCGCTTAAGAAAAATTTCGCTGAAAATCACACAAAACATACACGCTGGTATTATAAGCATGATAAATATTAAATATATGATTGCCCAAATTGAAGATTCTAATTAATGCTGCAGAGTGAGTTGGAGACTTGGATTGGTGCTGAAGTGCAACTAATGGACTGGAGTTGTATTTGAGCATTCATATCAAGTAAGTTATGAATTTTATCCGACTATATATATCAAATAAACTGTTGAAATTACAATATTTAACAATAATAGAGGTAATTACAAAACAAAAATATATTCTTTTAGGCTATGGATCTTTTACTTTAAGAATTACCTCGGTAATGCTAATAATATGTAAGTATTGTAAGCCCGTAAAAAAGGACTAGCCCTAAAAAAGATATCCGAAACCTTCTGTATATTTTAAATGTCAAATTTTGGCATTCGATTTAGCAGGCATATATAACTAGTAAACTAGCCGGGCAGCGTTTAATTAATTAACCTAACCTATAACCTTAGTTACGTCTCGTTAAAAAGCGGGATTGGTAAATTGTGTCCCAAATGACCTTATCTTAGTAAATTGGGTCCCGGAAAAAAAAGATTGTAGGTAAGTTGAGTCCCGGGTACAAAAAGGTATTATAGGTAAGTTGAGTCCCGGGAAAAAAATATAAATTAAAATATATGTGGTTTTTATAATATTATGTTCTAAATAAATAATATAGTACGTCAAATTTTACAATATATGGTATAAATAATTTAAAAAATGTTAATAAGCTAAATAATAAAGTAGGTACGTTAAATTTTACAATATATGATATAAATAGTAATGGTATAAATAATTTAAAAATTGTGTCCCTGGAAAAAATGTTAATACGCTAAATAATATAGTACGTCAAATTTTACAAAAAATATTTAAATATAGATTTTTCAAAAATATTATGCTTTAGGTAAAAACTTTAATGATAAACATTTAACAAATTCTAATCGAGTTATTGTATTATTAGTATATTTCATCATTAATTGTTCTCTGTTCTCTTAAGTATTTTTCTTTACCGAGCCTGATTTTCTTTTTTTGTATTGTACTTCGAGCTCAATATGTGTCTCAAACTGTATTTGTAATAGTTCGTCCACAAAATTGAAAATATTAGGATGGGGACTATAAAATCTTCGGTTTAGTACAGCATGATAGGATTCACAACTATTTGTTAACTACTTAACTATAAGTTACGACACTATGGTATCTCATTTTTGGAGAAAAGTGGCTACGGCCAGTGTAATAAAATCCGCTATAAAAATACCTGTCTTATACCTGTCTACCTGTCTTAGACATATTAACATAATCATGCGTAGAATTAATTAGTGTCCAGACGGTGTACCACTGTATGCAATGTGAGTTATGGCATATTATTGTAACAGAATTATTCAAAAGTAAATTATATAAATATGAAATATTTAAGTTTTAAGTTTTTAATATTTTAGACCTAATCTGGTCTAATTTAAAAGGTTATAATTTTATCTATCTTAAATATTTTATATTTTTAAATATATATTATAACAATATTATCATTGTGTTTGGCAATAATGTTACTAGAAATACATTGCCTATAGTAAAAAGATATTATTTGAAAAAGAAATCAATATATTATAATCAATATAATACAATATTATTATTTTATATTTATTTGTGTTTTAAATTAAATTTACACAATAGTGAATCTTCAACGTTTTTGTCAATCATACGCGACCTTTTTTCAGAACAAATAATGTCCCCTGAAACACTAAATAATCGCTCTACAGAAGCACTGGATGGTAAAGCTGTGTTGTATTTAATAAAAATATTCTTTACTAATGTCATTATTTCATTAAATTCAAAATTAATGGATCAGCTGTATAAAGAGCTTTAATAAATGTTGTATAATAATTACTATACTAGATTGGTATTTTGGTAAACATAATAATATCCACATTATAGACATATATTTTTTTTCAATTCGCAAAAGGTACTTAATAATTCAAAAATGTAACACGTTATTCAATAGAAATTATTTATCAAAAGTAATTTCCATTACATTTTCGTTACTTGGAAATAATTCTAATGAAATTACGTAACGCGTTACAAGCTATAAGTAACGCTGTTACAGTAACGCGTTACTTTCGTTACGTTACTATCCAACACTGCCACTTGCCCACTTTTTTTAATTATAAACATTTTTGAGCCGGATAGAAAATATTGATTTTGAAAAAAAATCTTTAGGGGTACCTACCTTTCCAGATAAATAAAAAATATTTAAATGTACCCGTTCAAATACAAAAAAAAATCTAATTGGGACATCATAATTTATATGCAGATGTTTTGAAATATACACTATCCGCATGGGACCAAGGTTTTCTTTTGTGTTCATATAAAACTATAATAATTCCAGTTCGAAAAGAGGGGTAATTATTGTGTATTTATTAATCTATAAGACGTATTATGACTATTATGCAATTCAAAATGCCAAGTTTTCAATACTATATAGGTAATATAATAAATGATTAATGCAGATATTAAATAAATTCAAACTTATTAATCTTACTACATATTGTCATTTTAATTTTAAGCACATAATATATCACCATATTACTTAGCCTTACCTTACCTAACTTAACCTACTATATTATTATATTACCTATATGCGTAATATAGTTAATATAATTATCATTATACTATTTCTAAAATCATTAAGACTATAATTTGAATTTAGTTTTTTGTATTGTTATTATTTTAAAATTCTTTAACGAGAAATAATATCAATAGGTAACATTATGAGAATGTACTATAATATAAAAGTATACCGATTTTTCGTCTATTATCGGTATTCTCCACGCCGCCATCAATGAAATTCGTTAGCTCCTCCTGATTAAAGGTGCACTTTGTACGTTCATTGCGTAAATCTTCGTTGACGGTTTGCACTGTTTGCTGCTCGGCCATCGTATTATCTACGTGCACGGAATTCGTTGTAATTTTTATGCACTTTTATTCACGAAACGATCAAAAATTATTTAAGTACGCCTGTTGCAAAAATGTTTTCCCAACTTAACGGTAAATTATGAATTAATAATAGACAAATAAATCGAGTAAAACACGTATGCACATGTATTATATATTATTATGTTAATATTGTATAAGTACACGCACTTTTCTTACGTATAATCTATATCACAATTCATAATAATATTATAAAAGTAATGAAGTCACCAATGCCCAGTAGGTATAGGTGCCGAATGAGTACCTAACGGATCAAACAGTGTCGAACTGGCGAGTGACATCCGCGTTCGATAATTATTGTATACATTATATTACATTGGTATATATAAATGGCGAAAGGAAATGAGATGAATATATTATTATTATTATGTTGCTTTCATAGAGGGTCAATCGTCACACGGATATTATATGAATATAGTGAATAGGTAGTTAAAATGCGCGGAGTTAAAATAATAATTTCAATCATTTTGTATGTGTAATTAAAAACAGAAATAGACACTAAAAAGGTATATAGGTATTTAAAAATGCGCTGAGAAATTAAATCAGTAGACGCCTATATGTATAGGTAATCGCATTTAAATCTCGCGGGTGATCGATTATTATTCCACTGGCTATCGTAAAAAATGCTGAAATGTTTTAAACTTCTCTCACTCGTGCATATTTTATTTCGTGTGCAATGTATATATTATTATGTAATGAAATAGCTACCACATCGAATCGGTTATGACTATAATATATGAGTGTATTATAATTCCTAAACGTTGAGCTCATTTGCGTACATGTAAAATTAGTCACAATTCATAGGTTGGGCAAATTAGAGTATAATATATCAATGATACAACATATTATTTAGATGCCGGTTATAGCAATTAGCAAGAGCTTGATTTTGTGGTAAACAAGTAGTTTTCTATATTATAATTATATATTCTTTATTATATCGATATGTTTCGATAATCACTATATTATACTGAAGTGCACCGGAAGTGTTTTAACATTATAATGTAAGTACCTAAATTATATATAGCTTATTTATATTTTTTTTTATATTTTACACGATGTACCTATACTTAATAAATCTAGTTTTATATTTTATTTAAATCTATTTATTTATAATTTATTATAGTTTATACGTCCAGTGGCAAAATTTGGAATTGACTTTGAGGTGGGTCGGGTGGGATTTGCCTAAGTTTATATTGTCGTCCTAGTGGGTGGGGGGTGGCTATACACCACACGAATCGCGGAAAAAAAGTCCGAAGTAAAAAAGTCCTAGGAAAAAAGTCTGGGCAAAAAAGTCCGAGGCATAAAAAGTCCGCCGTAGAAAAGTCCTAAGCCTAAAAAGTCCGGTATAATATTATATTATCAAAAAAAATCAATGATAATAATTATAATATATAAATAAATATATAACAATAAAAATAATTAATTATACAAATAAAATATAATTATATATTAAAATTATTTCTTAATTAAATTAAGTATTTACTATCGTCATATGAAATATAATATAGGTATTTAACAAAAAGTCGGAGATAAAAATAAGTCCTGTATAATATTATATTAAAAAAAAATTCAATGATAATAATAAATTATAATATATATAAAAATTCAATTATTTTTATTTTTATCTAAGCCTTATTCTGATATTATGATTTATGAGTTATGACCAACTTTATCTAAAAATTCTTCAAAATTCAATGATAATAATTAATAATTATAATATATAAATAAATATAAAACAATAAAAATAATTAATCATACACATAAAATATAATTATATATTAAAATTATTTCTTAATTAAATTAAGTATTAATTTTTCCTTTTACCTAATTATATGACGTACCTATATCGGACTTTTTTTCCTAGGACTTTTTTATCTCGGACTTTTTGGTAGTCTACCGCACCACACACCCTCCTTGACCATTAATATTCATAGATCATAATATTGTATAAATGTTTTATTATAAATTAAATGATTTAAAGGGTATAATCATGTTTCCTAAATTATCAAATGACAACAATGAGTCGTACAATTTTCTTGCCATATATTACTATAATTATTGTTGAAATTATCGTAGTTTTAAACTGTTAAAATACAAAATAAAAGTTAACTATGATAATGTCCATGAATTCTTATTTCTTATTTTAAAATATTAAAATCTCTTAAAGCCAATCGCTTATACGGGAATTTAATTGTGGTTATCTGAAAAAAAAGTCCCTGGGTGGGATATATCACCATATCCTCCATCATAATTACGCCACTGTATACGTCACATAGGCATATACAGGTGTCCCGTGAGGATTTATCCATTGCGATATCTCCCGAAATAATGGTGATATCGAAATTCTGGTTTTGTAATAAAACTTACTGGGATAAGCACTACAATTGTTTCATATTTTAATTTATTTCAATGTTTTGGTAAAAAAGTTAAAAAATATATTTTTATATTTAACTATTTCCAAAAAAATTAATGATATAGCCATTTTGTAGTTTATTTTTATTTCCATTAATTTCCTGATTTTTGATATTTTTTCTAGTTTTGAAGAAATAAAATATGATTATAAATTTAAAACTATTAGGAACACGGAAAGTATTCACCCGACTGTATGGGAATGCGTGTGGCGTGGCGGGTAACATGTTTGATAACATTATGGTGTTAATAATTCGCAATTTTTCTTGAAACTAAAAAAAATATTAAAAATCAGGAAATTAATGAAAATAAAATTTTGAAACTTCAATATTTTCAGAAAAATAAACTCTAGAAAATGGCTATCTTTAATTTTTTTGGAAATAGTTAAATATAAAAATATATTTTTTAACTTTTTTACCAAAACATTGAAATAAATTAAAGGTACTTTTCGGTTATCGTACCTACCCCCAACGGTCGGCCGGCCGACTGCAGTGGCGGTCGGGATATACCGATTCCACCATCGTACCCCATTATATTTATCTCAACGCTTCCATCATAAAAATATTTTTTATTTACAATAATTTTTTTGGTATTCATATTGTATTGGTATTAATATTTATTAAAATTTTTTTTTTGTATTGATGTTTTATTATACTTTATTGGTATTCATATTTTATTATAATTTATTTGTACTCATATAATTTCATATTATATTATTTTATTAAAATAAATTATATTTTTGGCAATTATTTATTTATTCGTATAGCAATAAAACTTGACAATATTGAGATAAATATAATGGAGTACGAGAACGGAATCGGTATATATCCCGACCACCGCCGCAGTCGCGTAATTAAGTGGGGGGGATATATCCCCCCCAGAGCCTATAGAATGTGTATATTTATAATATATTAATTTGAAACTTGTGGAATTATAATATGTTTTATCGTGCTGACATCACGACGAAATATATTAAATATAATTAATATCAAGAAATCTATAAATTATTATTTAATTTAAAAGTAAATTTTAATTCTAATATATTCAAAATTTACATTTTGAAGAAATTATTATAATATTGTATAGGTACTAAATTGTGTAGAATTTTAAAGCACATTTATTTATACATTTTGTGTACATATATATTAGTTTAAGCATTTTTGATGAAATATTGTACTTGAAAATCTAAGTATTTTGTGTGGAAAAAAATGTTTATCCCCCCCCCCCCCCCCTAAGACAAATTCCTAATTACGCCACTGGACCGTTGGGGTACGATAACCGAAAAGTACCAAATTAAAATATGAAACAATTGTAGTTCTTATCCCAGTAAGTTTTATTACAAAACCAGAATTTCGATATCACCATTATTTCGGAAGATATCGCAATGGGTAAATCCTCACGGGACACCCTGTATATAGCATACACAATAGTACCTATAGTAATAACCTATATATTACGCGGCTATTGGCTACATACATTTGCGTAGCCAGGGTGTTTAACTCTCTCTCACAAGTCACAGCCGTTACTGCTTCACCAATAAATGTATTATATATATAAGCAGAGTGTAAAAACTTTGTTTAGTTTATATTTATCCCTCTATGCCCTGTTCATAATTCTGGCTACGCCATTGGCCGTATAATGAAAATTCATAAAATTGTTTTGATTTATTCCTAAGGTTAAAAAATCCAACACAAGGTTCTCCATAACTTTTTCTGCAAATAACTGCAAAAAAAAATGTGGAAAACATTTTGTGAGCGTATAAAATTTATATTTAAATATTGTGCACGTATAAAATATATTTTATAATTTAAATATGGGTAATTTAATATATCCTAGACTGACAAATCATCTCCGTTCAAAATCGTTTTTAATATAAAATGATATCTGTCATTGCATTCAAATGTAACACATCCATGATGGACTTATAGTGACCATCTCTACTATTCAGAAGAGCGATACCCACTTGTTCACTTTTTTTAAGTCATTTTGGATCTTGTAATAAAATATAATGTATCCCTTTTGAATTTTATAAAATATCATTTTAATGTTTTTTTTTTTTTTTTTTTTTTATTAGCTATTAGTATAAAACTATGATAGCTCAACATTTACAATCTATAATTTAAAACCTTCAATTTTTCCTATTAAATATAGAATGGGAACCATTTTAAGCCGGCCCATGCTGATCATTTCTAGAGTCACACTGTTGACAATCCTCAGAATTTATTTAAAAAATTCGAAACAAAATTATTATTATGCTGAATTGTAATTTAAAATTCAACTATAGATCATTACGAAGGTACATAAAACGATTTTAAGCTAAAATAGTCTGTCAGCATATATCATTTTAGTATATAACTAAGTTAAAAATATTTAATAAAAAAATTATATTTAACATAAAATTATACTATAAGTAGGTAAATTATAATGCATAATATATAATATAAAATATATATTATAAAATATGACTATAAAATATATTTTAAATTATATAATATTGTTGTTAACTTTTGAGTCATACCAGTGTGGCATATAAATAATTCTAAGCTAGCAAACAATTATTTTGTTACTAATGACCTAGTTAGTTTATAAATCAAAAGATGTATGCATAATTTTAGTATATTTATTCTTATTATCTAGTTGACATTGATATAATATCATGGATTTCATTTGAGTTCACGACTTCTGTTTTTTAAATTTTTTTTTTATTTTTATTGTTAAACTACACGGAATCTATAGCCACTAGACCTAATATAACATTGCAGACATAATCAATTGTTGCAAATAATGAAAACAACAAATTTAAATATTAAGTATTAGACAACAAATAAAAATTGGAGTTGAAGGTCAGATTTTTTGTTATATTTCTAAGCAGGAACACATTACAATTTATTGTTCAGGTGAGTTAAAATAAGAACTGAATACATTTGGAGATGCAATTTGGTTCAGAGCTAATTATATTGGATTTACACTAAGCAGTTAGCTTATCCGTTAGCTTAAAAATTAGAGTGAATAGAAAAAACTTGATGATAAGAACATTATTTATGTTTTTTTTTTTTTAAGATAATTCAGTTTTTAAAATAGTTATAACTGTTATGAGCATTTTTATTTTACAATTGAATTTACTCAAGTCTCAATGTAATTCACTTAAATTTTTAAGCTGATGAAATAGTGAACTGTTGAGTGTAAATTTGTTATATTACACGTTTATGAGACTGAGACAACAAATGCGGTTATGGCATCCTCTTAAACAATTTTATTTGAAATTGGGGCTTTTACTTTAAAGATGTAAGTATGTAAGTTATAAACTCATAAATATATAAAATATTGTAATAGAATTTATTTATTTTCAAAAAAATGTATTAAGTATAAAAACTAATAAATAACAATAAACAATAATCTGGGAAATCCATTTACATTTCGATTCAGTGGTTTACAATTTAAAATAATGTAAATATAATTCATAAATAAGTATATATATATATATATATATAAAATAATATAACAGTAATAATATAAAATAAAACTCGTTTAAATTAATCATTTAAAATAATTGTTCGCATTATTGCACCCACCCACTTACATAATTTATCTTTAATACATAACAAGAATAAATAAATAGTAATAATAGAATCTGGATAAAAATATAAGTATTACATTAAAATGATCGATTTGTCAGGAATTTTGAATTAATTTAGGTAAAGGAGTAGTGTATTAGTTTAATTTTGATTTTTATGATTATAAATTCGATTTTAAATAAGGTTTTAAATACTTATGAAAAGATTCGTTAACAGACTCTTGATTCAATGGACTTTTATTTGCATCTTCTATTAGACGCTCATAGACATTTCCATCATATACTCCTAAAGCAGATCCTAGTATTTCATCTCGAACATCAAAACTATCAACTAGGCCAACTGCATTGGGTCTAATTTGTTTCAAACATTCTTCAAGCAAAGACTGAATAGAAGGAACATCACTTGGTTTTAAATTTGAATACTAAAAAAAAATTGTATTATACAAATCAGAACAATATTAAAAAACAAAAAAAATTAAATAAATTAAATGAGATTTACTTGAAGAAAATCTCCCATCTGATTAAGCATCCAATGAGCACATACTAATTTACATAGGTCTGTTAGTACTTTCATTAACTCTGAAGACAAATGTATTGTCTTAATTGTTGTAATAAAACTTTGTATTACAAATGCTCTACAATGAGCCTAAAACAAATAATAATTTTATTAAATGTAATGTTTTTGTAGAATTGTAAATGAATTATGTTTTTAATTTCCCAAAAATCTGATTCATTCTGACACTAATTTCTTTTTTTAATTGATTGCATTATTTTTACATCACTTCAGTACAATGGTACACATATCTAGTACGTACAATATTATTGATATAAATAAATAATAATAACTTCCTAATAATGTTATAAACTCAAAACTATTTATAGTTAATTAATCAACTAAATATTATCAAACATAAATTACAATCATATTTTGTAAAAATGTATATAAATTAACAATTTTTGTACCAAATTTTAGATTAAAATGTTATCCATAATTATACTTTAAAAATTATAAATCAAGTGTCAGAAAAATTAAACTGATTTAACATGTTATAAGTTACTATTGTTTAAACACAAGACAAATAATTATCAAAGATTTTTAAAAGGAATCAACAACTATGCATAGTACACAAGTGGATGATTACACTAGCTACTCCCACATGTGTTGTTTTCGTCTTACAAATATAAAACATAGCAAAAACTGTTTTGTGCAGAAAGAACTGAGAAGCTACATTCATAACTAAAAACAAAATTTTTATTACATAAAAAGGAGAACTTTTGCTGTTAATTCAAGTTTGAAAAACATACAAATAATATATTTTGAAACAATAGGAACTTTTTATGTATTAATAAAAAAAAAGCAAAAAAAAATTAATATATCCACAGATAATATTCTCAACTACATTGCGTATTTATTTGGAGTCTTGAACTTGACTATCATTACATCCTTAGTAATTCTATCTCGCACAAAACAATTTTTATTATATTGTACATATGTAAGATGGAGAAAATGTATGAGGGTGATGCATCGTCATAAAGTTAAAATAGAGTTGGTAAACATTGAAATTAAAAATTAAAATGTCTATAACATTTAACTAAACAATTCCAGACCGACTTTGATTTTAACATATTTTCTAACATTTGTTGTAAAAATATATTATCAGTAAAAGGTCACTTTTATAAGTAGGAATATCTTTAGTTCAATTAAAATAATTATAAATTACTTCTGTTGCTTTGGATAATTTTATAGTAGTTTCATTCCAAGCATCTTCTTGAGACATTCCAGAATTGATTAGTTGATTAATAGCAAAGTAACAATTTTCAATTTTACTAAAACAGGTTAATGATATTAGATTATTTCGATTAATTGAAAAATAAAATTTACCTTCCAGCAACTTGTAGGAATGCATTACCAATACAATCTAAATCTGTGATCCAGTTCTTACGTCTTAAGCTCTTGAAATTACTTAAATACAATACAGTTTCAGTTAATTTTAGTCCAGATTTTGCATCTTGACATGCTTTCATCAAATACCTTTAAAATTTAAATTAATTAATACCGAATAAAAATAATCAATTATTAAACAATTCAGTTTGAGCTTTAAAGATATAAAATCTAACTTTTTTAATAATCTAGTAAGAAAGTAAATAAATAATATTAATTATATCTTAAGCCAGGGAATCGTGTAAAATATAATTTGTTTTAAATTACTTATTCTTTATGTTAAATTTGAATATAATATTAATTCAAATGTCTTTAATAGCAACCTAAAAGCATTACCTAGCTGTTTGTAAAAGCAGCACAGTATTCTCTCCTTCGTATGTTTCAGTAGCAGATGTCATTGCATACATATTTGGGAAATTACTACAGTTCATATAACCATGACCTCCACATGCTAAACGGCATGTTGTAACTGCAATAGCAGCATCAGCTGTACTTACAGCTTTCAAACAGCAAGCCATTGCATGTAACTAAATATATAAAATTAATGTTTTATTCAACATGTAAAAAGTATTTAAGAAACAAGTGGATTTTGAATTACTTGTTAGAATTAAGAAAATGATTAATAACATTAACATTGATTTTACCTCTGGTAATCGTTCTAAAACTCCTTGTTCCAATTGTGAAGTAACATCATTATAAACATCCCAAAGCCATGATGCAGCAAATTTGTATGCTAAGCTAATGGCAATAGCTGGAAAAATTTTATATTGCTGTGTTTGGTAATCTATAATTTGAGGTTCACCAGCACTAATGAAATAATTTTTTTTTTTACAAACATAATGATAACATTTAATTATTATATTAGCTTTAAGAGGATGTCTGCGCACTATTTGTTTTCTCTATCTGGCTTGCTCGTAACATAGACAAAACACATATACGCAGAATCATTTTTTCTATATTGTGAAGTAATTTTAGAGTAAAACCTCCCATTACAAAAAAGATAGAAAATAATATTTTTGAGGGAATGCCATCGATTTGTCTAAATATTGTCTCTAAATTATTTAAACATTATTTAAATGTAAAGTATTTTTTTGTTTATTTTGAAAGTCGAATACAAAGTTAAATATCAATAAAATATAAAATCAATATGTCATTACCTCAAAAATATTATTCTTTATCTTTTTTGTAATGGAAGGTTTTACTCTAAAATTACTTAAAGACATAGAAAAAATGATTCTTCGTAAATGCGTTTTGTCCATGTTACGCGTGCGTCAGAGAGAGAAAACAAATAGTGCGCTGACATCCTCTTAATGTTAAATAATTCATTTACCCGGGTTTTAGTTCTGATTGCCTTCTGACACAGCTATATCTAGTTGCAATTATAGCAGCTTTTGATATATAACTTGATACTAAATCCCTAACAATTACTACACGTACAAAAATCATGGTGCCATAAGTTAGTTTATCATTCACTGATTTTTTATAAGTACCATCCTTAAAAAAAAACAACTAAATGAATGTAATATACATTTAGTTTTCAAACAGTATTTAAAGCATATGATAGATACATAATGATATTGTAAACAATGTTTTATCATCAACAATTTATTTTTATTTTTACTGCATAATATGCACCATTAATAGTAAGTTATGAATCACTTTTCAGTTATACAATATTTATGTACATATTAATGGATCTATGAATCAAACAAGAATATATTAATATTGTACCTTCAGAACTTGGGCATTTTTCATCAGCATATTCATTCTGGGTATTCTCACATTATTGAATGCTAAAAATCCATTATTAGTTGAGTTCATACCTAATTTGCCACCAATTTCACCAATTTTTATGCCTAATACCAAAGTAACAAAAAAAAAAAATTCAACTATTAAAACCATAATTCATAAAATTTAATTCAGTAATATATTATTAACCAGGCATTGGCTCCCATGTTTCCTCATCTCGGAGTTGAACTATAAATGGGTGAATACCATGACATTTTCCTTGAGTGTAAAGTTGAGCTATCACAACGGCATAGTTACAGGTATGACCAACTAAAAATTTAAAACTATTGCAATTAACTAAATAAATTACATTGCATAATAACTTACGTCCACCAGGCCACCATTTATATGAAGTTAATGTAGGACTATTCAAAACAAATTCTTCTGTAGCTGGATCATAAGTACAAATTGTTTCTAAGCCTCGAATAAATGTTCCATGGCCAAGTTCAGTCTATGTCAGATATCATGGTAATTTTTTTTTGTTTAACTTAACTTTTCTAAAAAAAGCCAAAATCTAAATAGTGAAATACCTGAGCATAAGTGCCTATAATCTGATTGCTGAAAGCTCGACCAACCCATTCTCCTTGTTGCTCCAAGGTACCCTGACCCATAATTGTTGGTATAAACATAACATAATGTACAGCAAAAGGGGAACCATCTTTAATTATTGCACTACCCACTGATCCACCAAGAAGTGATCTAAAATTTTATTGATAAATATAAACCATAATTGCATGTGTTTTCATTTGTTCATACTTATAAACTTCCATTGAATTGCTACCACTATCACTATTTTGTTGCCATTCATTTACTTTTTTGAATAAAACACAACTTTTACGTACAGCTTCTTCATAACGTTCTTTGTGACTTAGGTATTCCATAGGAATTTTATCCTTCAAATTGATATCAGATAGAAAAAAGAATTCTAAAAATGTTTTTGATTAGAATATTTACATGTTAATACACTATTTTTAACAATTAATCAACCACAAACCGAGATTTCTTCTATTAAGTGTTTTATCAGCACCTCCATCCAAAAAATTTGTAAGTTCCTCAGTGTTAAATGTACATTTAAGGCGTTCTTTCTGCAGATCCTCATTGACTTTAGGCTTCATTTTAATTCAAAAATGTGTGATTATTACCTGTGAATAAGAGAAGAAGTCTTCTAAAAATAGGTCAAAAAAATATGTTTTATTATTACTATTATATAGTGTCTATGTCAATGCGTACGGTTTTAAATTTTAGTATTCAAATTAGGTGCTTAAAAAAAATTAATATTTTGATTTTATACATTAAAATGTGTGTAAAAAACGCGAACTAAGAGAAACTCGATAGGAGTGGATTATTATGACGACACAACGAAATTACTGGGAGAATGTTCAACATAGAGGGAGAAGTAAAAAATATGTTTATGTAAACACTGCAAAATACCGGTCCTACGAGTCTTCAAGAATACTATTTCAACACGTAGAAATGATGATGTAATGATGGCGATGATGGTGACGGATGACGGATGAGTGCAGACTGACGAAGATGAGGAGAGAGAGAATGACTATACTACCGTCTGCTATTACTATGTGTAACTAGATTTTCGTCTTAAGACTACACCAATTATTTTGTAAACAAGTTAAATTCCCCGTTAAATTGGTATAGTAGTCGATTTCCAGTGGATCCCATAACCAGTAATAGTCAGTATCCGTAAATTATACGTAATAGACAGGGATTAACAAACTAACTATTTATTAATTTATAGTATTTACGCCTATAAAAATAATTACCTAGTTTGTAAATCTGTAAATGTTAAATGATCAATTATTGATCAATCAGTTTATTAGAACTGAGGTAAAAAGATTAAAAAACAACAAAATACAAATTTGTTATCTGAGCAATCAACAGACAACAAATTAGTAACAACTTAGATAAGAGACAGAGGTCAAAGAATCAACAATCCTTTAAATATAAACTATTATCATTTATTATCATCGTGACATCATCACTTAGACACTACAGCCACACAGCCAGAACACAATAAGTCAATAACGTCAATAACACATCACGATTTGAGAAATATTTTAAATCGTGGTCTGCCTCATGGCCCTCATGATAAAATGCTCAGCCTCAGCACTAATTGACCAATGGCTATTGGCCACCCATTGACCCGTTTGTAAAGACCTATAGTAAGTTATAATATAATATTGTAGTGGTGCAAACGGGTGAGGGGGCTTGTGCAATCCCCAACCATTCCGAAATATTTTCAATAGCCACATTGAGGACATTTTTATATACCTAGATAATTTACTTTTTTATTTGTATAGCTAAAAAAATGTAATGTATAAATTGCCTCCTAAATGTAATAATTGCTGTTAGAAGTTCAAAATCACATTACACAAGACTATTTGATCAAAAAATTCGAGCTAGAACAAATCCAAATGAGACTGTACAAAAAATATATTTAGAAACCGAGAGTATTGAGAAAGTTACCCAATCAATACTGATTATAAACATTCGTTAATTCTACGGAATAAATCATTAAAATTAAGAATAGTATACTTTAATATCGAATATTATTTAATGCCGATGGCTGTGAAGAAAATTATTCCGCTTTAAATGGTACTCGTAATATAGAACAATTGACAAATTTAGTTATATATAAATACTTGGACGTCAGAATGTTTCACGAAATAAAAAAAAAATGAATGAACAATGATAAATTAGATCAAAGTTCACCAAATTAAATTAATGCCAGTAATGGTGTGTACTGTGTAGCACTTGTAGCAGTATCCCCCAAGTAATGCCAAATAACGCCAAGATTTTCACCCCAGAGCGATAGTAATACACTTGCACAGCGTCGATATACATATACCTTTTTACTTGATGAAGCGAATTTTTCTTATTTGGAGAGTTTATAGATTATCCGGTAGGCCAGTAGTCTACAAAAAAATCCGATACATTGTTAGGTGAAAGGAAAAATACGATGTGATGCACAATTAAATGTTTCAATTAGTAGGTATATTAACATAAATTCTAACTGTAATTGTAAGTGACTTACTTGACGAAATAAATCATTTTAATATATTATATACCTGTATTGTTTTTGAATGAATAATAATTTCGATTTTTATAAATAGTAAATGACTTGATAATTATGATTATTGATTTTTTTTTTTTTATAAATTATTTAAAACATTATCTTATAGCTAGTATAAACTGGAATTTTTTTCTAGGATACTTTAACTGCATTTAGGATTACCCACAGGGCCACAAAATATATATTATGGTTTGGCAAATACAAGTTCCTACACGAATACGCGATAACTAGAAGGAAAATAAAATACATATATATTAGATTCTTCAATCGATTCCTACTTTCTATACACAATTCAATTTTCAATGTAGGTAGTTAGAATAATTTTAAGGTATTAGCGCCAACCTATTCATTCCACCGTTCAATGATACTTGGTATTGACTTATATAAGTTCCTATTCAAAGATTTATCATTGAACTCGCATTGAATACGTCAACTAGAACGACCTGTATCTTACTTAAGTTAGGTTAGGTTGTGTAACCTACATTCAACTTCCTTGCTTTTAAAATTGTCAAGTTATTTTTACTTTGCTTAATATTATGAAAATAAACTTTCATAGTTTCATGCAGTATTAAATTATATTGTATTCAATATTTCGGTGTAACATTATTAAAATAATAATATTATATTATACAACATAAAATAAATAATATAATTATTAATCACAAATTAAAAATATATTTTAAAAGCGAAGTTCAAAATTTTAACATCCAGTAAGTACTATAGTCTATAGTCTATAATATACTATATGTCTATATAGTATATGAAGAATATAATATGACTTATGACTCACTCGCTTAATTACTGATTTAGTGATTTATTTTTCATTTGGGGCGTATCACTACTGAACAATTTACTATCAATACTAGTAGCAGCTGTTCTGTGGTATTAATGCGTTTAACGTTTAACCAGTAACCTCTAACCATACAAGGAAGTCTGCAAATGGTTCGGAATCTTTTTAGAAAAAAATACATTTTTGATAATAGGTAGGTAGAATATTTAATCTTTCTAATTTTTTTATGAATTATTGAAGCAATTGAACATTGAAGCATATTATATAGAATAGATGTTGGATTGTACGTCGTGTTTTCAACGTTTTCGTGTGATCTACCCTATTCCGGACTCCACTACCCGTGTATTAATTTTTAATGATCTTGTACGTGCGTCGTGCTTTTTAATTTTACTGTCACATCTGTATCAAACTATTAGGTAACAATTATTGGCCTGTGTCGCTGTCTTAAGTTGTGTGTTCAAACCCGCTGTTAATATCCGACTTTCATTGTCATAAAAATCAATTAGGTCGACCAATCAAAGTAATATAACATCATAGCAACCATTAATCTTGAATATCTCCACACAGTGCGTCAGAGATTAGCATTTTGTAAGAGAAGGAACAGTATTCCTTTTGAAATTCCCAATAGGATCGTCGTTATTTTGACGACATGTCTGTCAAATATGTATTGGTGTCTGACGAAGAATATGGTGAAGCGGTCGAACTGCCGCTTGAAGACAATGGTACATTACTGCTATCTACATTAACGGCCCAGTTTCCTGGGGCTAGTGGTCTTAAGTTTCGCACGGAAAACAACGTTGTCAGAGGTGTTAGGTTGGCCGACTTCCGATTCCATGTGCCTGACAACGAATGGGGAAAAACGCCTTACTACTGTGTTTTCCCCAAAGGTAATTTCATGATATGACAACAGTGTTTTTAAAATTTTTCCTATAAAATATATATTTAAAATCACCTGTTGTAGAATATTTCACTTCATTTTTAGATGGTAAGCAATGCAATAGGCATTTAATAAATAATATTTGCGCTGGTATTCAACATTTTTTAATACATAAAATGGGTATTTACTATTTAGAACTCACCATTAATATTATTATTATTATTGTTGTTTATTTTCATTAAATTTGAAAATAAAACTGAACAGTTAAATAAAAATATGTTCTTTAATCTCATTTGATCTCATTTATGAGTGTTTTCCTAAGCAAAAATAATTTTTATGTTTTGGTTAATAATGTTAATATACTACCTTAATTAATTACAAATCTTAAAAATGCTACTTAAGTTTCAGTATTGAACAAAAGTTAATGATTATTAATTACCTAATAGTATCATTAGTCAACATTCAATAATAAATAATATTTTGTTTGAACAAATTAAGAAAGGAAAATAATTATTAAATACATATATATTATTTAGTTAATTTTATTGATAGAAATTAATAATATTTTCCCCACATTTTTTAAATGATGAATGAATATTAATTGTATAATTTTATAATTGTATATGAAAATTTCATAGAATATTTTGAATTTTGGATTTTGGATTTTTGTTTATCTTTTTTTAAAGCAGACTTTTTCATCCAGGATTTCAATAATTTGTATTATTTAATTAAAACTACTGAATATACATTAAATAATAAATATGTGATATTTTATTACATTGTGTACTATGATAATGCCAGTTTTCCTTTATACATTTATAATTTTATATTTATCTATGATTTTACCATTTTAGTTGAAAATAAGAGAAAGATTGATGATAGTGTAGAAAATCCAACAGCTAAAACAAAAAGATTAGAGACAAAATTGAAATGTTCAGATTTAGTTGTCCTTAATATACCATACACTTATGATGAACAAAAATTGAAAGAATACTTTGGTCAATTTGGAGAACTACTTATGTTACAGGTAATAATTAAATTTTCAAAAAAATGCATACATAAACATAAATCTTATTGTACATAATTATATAACTGCAGAAGAGGAGAGGAATATTTTATTTTAAAATATTAGAATTATACAATTATTAAATAATATACAAAGAAAAAAAGACATTTGTTTATGATATTTATAGATATGTCTAAGGGGTATGATAGAGTTGAAAAAGCAGAGTAGACATGTGAAGGCTGAGTAAAATTAAAGCATAGACAATTTTATATAATTTTGGAAGAAGTATTTGAGAAGTTGATGGGTATTGCATATGATTAAGATAGGTAATAATGTAGTGGTTTACACAATAATGCACTAAAAAGAGTACAATTACATAGTGGGAATCATTACAATTTCTTTTATGTAATTAACATTTATTTATTTTTTATAAATTTATTTCAAATACAATAGTGTGTACAAATTTGAAACATGGAAAAATATGCTTGAGTGTAAGTAAGTATGGAAGTCAATGTGTTGGGAATAGTACCAATTGTAGACAAAGTGAAAAATAGGTTGACATAGTTTATCAGTCATTTTTTGAAGAGAGCTACTAAACAGAGCTATGGAAATTATTAGTTAATATTAAATAAAACATATTGTTAGGTGAACTGAAGAAGAAATGAATGAATAGAATGAAAATAGCTATGTGAGTAAAGAAGAGATGAAGAATAGTTTTCCAAGGAGGTGTAGAACAAGAGAAAGGGAAAGAGATACAATTATTTAATAGTGTTTTATGTGTTTACTATTTAGCATCATAGATATTTTCATTTATATATTGTTATTATTAGATAAAAAGAGATAAAAATGGACAATCTCGAGGGTATGGATTTTTAAGATATACTAACTTAGAATCACAAGTAAGAGTTCTTTCTCAGCGTCACAAGATTGATGGTCGTAATTGTGAAGTTAAGGTTCCAAAGTCTAAGGTAAAATAAATTTAGTAGATTATTAAGTTAAAAGTTAAATCAATATAATAATATTTTTTAGTTTTATATTTTATTTAATTATATTTTTTATTATTATTATTGAATTTTTATATTGGTATCTATATAATTTAGGAAGGTAATGGTTCAGAGCTTTCTGGAAAAGTATTTGTGGGTCGTGTGACAGAAGATTTAACAGCTGATGACATTCGTGAGTATTTCAGCAAATTTGGAGAAGTCATCAATGTGTTTGTACCCAAAAATCCATTCCGTGGATTTGCATTTGTAACTTTCCTTGATCCTGAGGTAGCTGCTAGTTTATGTGGTGAAGATCATATTGTTAAGGACGTTTCAGTGCGTGTTTCCGAAGCCGCCCCAAAACCACAAGCTCCTAAAAATCGTCATCAAACTCCTCCACCTAGTGAACCCTGGGAGCGTTCTAATAATCGCCATAATGACAATTATCGAAATTGGTATCACTCACAACATGATAATCGGGGGAGTGTAGACATGCCTAATCTACAGTCATTGGGTATTAATGGTCAAGACACCTATAATCCAATGTTGCCTTTGAGTCCGGCTATTGTTGCTGCTGCATTAACGCAAGCCGCAGGATGGAGTCTAGCTAATGGTCGTATGATGCCACCACCACCGCCTCCTAGTGGAAACAATCAATGGTCTCAACATGGTCTCAACTCTCAACGAAATAACTATAATAACAGGAAACGTTCTAATAATGATTACAATTCATCAGGCAATCGCTAAAAAAGATAATGGTAATATAATGCAAAGTTAAATGAATATCAATAACAATTTACTGTCTTAAACCAGTTCTTCTAACTTTTTGGATATGTACATTGTACATACATGATTATTACAAGTAAAAAAAAAAAAATTGCTTATATTTTGTAGTTCAAATTTTGTTCCAGTTGAACTGATATTAGAATAATCATTATTTTTATTTAAATACCACTTGTTTTGATACATAATGTTGCATGGCAAAAAAAACCTTATTTACTGGACAAATTAACTTATTAATCAAAAATAGATGTACATGATATCCATATAAATAGGTATATAATATATCAACCATTTATTATGCATTAGAGTATGTATTAAATATAAATACATACTTGTGGATTCCTTGTATATAAATCTATTAATTGTTACTACTATATAATTGTTAATTTAAGGATCATCTTTATATTAATAGAATACATGTTTAAATTATTATCCTTTGATGGTACGAATGAACTTACAAATGGTATGAACGTAATTTGTATGACATTACTTGATTGGAAATTATACTATCTCATTAAAACAAAAAATGTAAAAATTGTTTTTTACTTCACTTTATTTAAAAAAAAAAATAGTTATATTATGTGTCTGTATGTCTACTGTATACACTTAAGACTGGATCCTTTTTGTTACGCAATGAAATAATGGATGGTATTATGGCTTTCAATATCCACAATACAATTAATTTTTTTTACCTTACATAATTATTAATTGTACTACCAGCTAAATCATTTTAATAGTCAATATGTAGTGCTATATTTTCTGACTATTAATAAATATTTGTTATTTTCTTATATTTAAATTTGCTTTTAGTTTTTCAATAAAATTATGTAATATTATAATACAGTCATAAAAATATTTTAACCAAACCTATTTAAAAATAAAATCAAGTTTTAAAATACAATGTCATATATGTATAATATATATTTGTCTTTTCCAATAGTTGACTATATCAATGTTCTTTATAATAACATGTAAGCAAAAATATAATCAACATCCAAAATATTAATTTTAGTTGGTTATTTAGTTGATTAGTTATATTTCTAATGTTTGACTTATGTTCACACTTAATTAAAACAAAATTATAAATATAATGGTTTTATCTTTCATTTGAATAATTTTACATCATAACAGTTATTATAATAAAATCCAATACACATGTTTATTGGGTATGAAGTATGTTATAAAGCATGATTGCCATAGTCCTTCTTGTTTATACAATTATTTGTAATCTGACTGAATGAACAATGATTTAATTGAGATTGTTATCATTGGTGTAGATTATTTTGTCTTCTAGCAATGAATAAGTTGTTTTATTTTAATCTTCATTAAATGTATACAAAATCATCTGTCTGTATGAAGTGTTCGATTCAAATTTGAAACATTGAGTTAAATATGTCTTTTATGATGTCAAAATGGAATAATATGATAATTATCTGTTGCTGAAAATATAAAATTGAAATGAAATTCGGTCTATAATATTGTCGAATAGCTGTCAATCTGTGTCCATGAATGTCTTCAGCAAACGGAACATCTTCAATGTTTTGTAAGTATGTATGTTTTCATGTGTGTTAACTCAGATTTTCGATTATGTATAATTTTTGTTTTGTTTATTTTACCAGCATGTATGTTTTACTTTTATTCTGTTTGTAAAGTTGAGTATTGAAATATATTGGAAATATTGATCAGCTTACATGTAAATAAATAAATTATGATTTGTTCTATTTGGTTTACAAATAGGTATTTTTTTTATCTAATGTCAAACCATTTTTTATGTATGTATTGTTATTATTTAAAATTGTATAGTATATAAAATATACAGGGTGTCACACAGAGATCTGACATTCTGACAAATGAAATAACTTTTGTTCTAATCAATATTTAAAAAAAATTTCTTTTAAATATAATTCATAGACATTTGCGCTACATTTTTATTTTTTAATACTGAAAATAAAAAACTTAAAAATTGATAAAATTTTTTTTCGAAATATTCAATATAGCCAATCTGTAAATCTGATTTTTAGAAAAATGTATATGGTAAAAACACCTATTTAAGTCAAATGGCTGATTTTTTACAATTTTTTTAAATATCAATATTTTCGTTAAGTAAATTACGATCTAGTTTAAAAACTTATAATTTCAAATAATAATAAAGTTTTTTTAAACTATTTCATAAGAACATTTTTAAATAAGTGCATGTTAAAATCTAATTTTTATTTTTATTGTTTTTATTTTAATAATATGTGATGTATAAATTATAAATTACTATAATTTACCTAACAAAAATATTGATATTTAAAAAAATTGTAAAAATTCAGCCTTTTGACTTCATTAATTGTTTTTACCATATCAATTTTTCTGAAAATCAAATTTACAAATTGGCTATATTGAATATTTCAAAAAAAAAATTTATAAATTTTTAAGTTTTTTATTTTCAGTATTAAAAAATAAAAAATGTATTCTAAAAATGTAGCGCAAGTGTCTATGGATTATATTTAAAAGACATTTTTAAAAACTATTGATTAGAACAAAAGTTATTTCATTTGTCAGAATGTCATCTCTGTGAGACAACCCTGTATTGTATTATATATATATATCATATTTTGTTTAAAAGTTTGTATAGTTATTGTTAAATAATTAATTTCAGCATCATTTGAGAAATTTTACCAAAAACAAATGCTTGTTCATTAAAAATTGAAAGTGCATTGAAGAAGTTGAGTCTCAGCCAAGTAAATTTATTTTTTATGTAGTTTCATATTTTAGGAAAGACTTACTGTTATTAATCTCTTGTGTTATTTGTAAATGTATTAGTGTATTGTAAACATTAATAAACAATGGCAGCAGAGGAGTAATCATGTTGACAATGGAGCCTCCTTTGCTGTTGGTTTAAACAGAAAAAAAATACTCATGGTTTTTATAATTTTTTTTTTCAGGAAATGCCTTTGAATTAAAAGAATAGTCATTGTTATCAAAAATCCATGTCAATAACATTTTCTGAAAGGTTAGTATTTTTATTATTGGTTATTTATTTTGCAAATATATTTAATTCTTTTATGATTTAAAAATACTAATTTATATCATTCTATATTTTTAGTAAAATTTGATAGCTAAAATATCTTCTACTCTATCAAAACAAATAAAATATTTAATAAATAATTTGGTAGTGTCTTAAAATGTAATATTTTTCACTAATATTGAAAAGTCAAAAAATATAAATTTCTTATTACCTCAACAAAATCTTAAGCCAACATTTATGGGATTTTTTCATTAACATCATCTCAATGGGACATGTTCCCCTCTTAATCAACCAAGAATGTTTAAATAATTATAAGTACATAATATTTTAAAAATTTTTTACAGGATGTAGGTTCAAAAGCAACAACATTTCATCCCTAACAAAAGATAGGTTGAAAGTATTAGCAGACCGATTTATTTTTATGGATTATGGACATACAGAGTGGATAATTATGTATGATACAGAAACAGTACATTACTAGAATGAATAAAAAGGTTTAGAAAGGCAACAATGAAATTTAACTGTACTAGTAATTTTTTTGTTTCTGTTTTGTGAGAGACATTTTAAATACATAAGTATATAAATATATAATATGTTAAATCATTTTTTAAGTCAATTATTAGAATTTTCCTTTGTTCTTCAATCAAAACAATTTTATAGAACAACTAAATATTACTGTTATTATGTTTGCAACAAACGGAATGGGTTCAATGTACGTATTGGACAAACGCAATGGCTGTTCAAATGTACAATTTATTAACTATAAATAAATGATTGTAATTCAGTTATTAATATGTAAATATTTACTCAAAAATTTTACATAGACTACATATTTTACAATTTAAAAACCTAATTATTCAACTATTTACAAATCTTAATAATTTTAGTATCCAAATTACATATACGTAATAGTGTTTACCATTACCATTTACCACACCTGCGAGAAACTGGAAAATCAATGTAAGTAATGTATTTGTCATAGATAAACTATTTATTTTTTTAAGTTTCGTAAAACAAAATAACACTATGTAGATTGTAGATTACCGTGAAGAGATACCGTGTTGAAACACCAGGCATGATGAAAGACGAGTTGAAATCGACTTAGGGTATTGAATTACAATACATCAAGTTAATAAAGTTTTCCTAAGGTTGGCAGGGATGTTGGTGCTGCTATATAAGGATATTGGGGAGGAGTGCTTATATCTACACTGTAGGTAGGTAAAGGATGACAAATCTGAAACTTCTCGCGTCACTGTAAGAAGCGTAAGACATTAATATCGTTTTCAAAATTGTTAATATTGGTATTGAAACTTGAAAAGCTAAGTATAGCAATGAATGTATGAAGGTATTACGATGATGTGGATTTTTTGGAGGGGGGGCAATTTAGATTTTTCTATTACTTTGATACTTTTGAGGGTTTAAAAGTAATAAAACTATTATAGTTTTCAATAACATTGGGGAAAAAAAATTAAAGAAAAGGAAATTTTTACGCATAAAACCAGTTTTTGTCAAAATCGATTTTTGATTTATGTGTAACTCTTAAAAAAAATTACCGAAGATAGCCACATGAAATTTTCACCAACCATTAATTACACTATTATTTTTATACACCATACAATTTTAAAATTATTTTTTAAGAAAATTTGCAAATTTTTTTATATCTAAAATTTGTTGTTTAAGGTGAGAGCTAACATGAGTAGTGATGCTGCGACCCAGTGACACGTCATTTGATCCCAAAAATAATGTCCGGCAATAAATAATCCGGTAGCGGGTATAGTGTAGACAATAATTCGGCGATAAAATAACCAGCATCAAAAATATCCCGTGACAACGATAATCCGCGATAATCAGTTTTTTGGTTTTCGTGTTGTATACAACATTATTATTTTTAATAAAATTAAATATGCCACTCATATTTTTTAAAAGGCATAAAACTTATTATTCAATGGATATTTACATAACATACATAAAATACGATGAAAAATTGTGTGACGTTGCACAGAATATAAGAAATTTTCTTGTTAAGGCTGATATCATACTAAATTACTTCGAGGACACTTGGATTAGACGTCCTGGTCCTGTACGGAGGAAAAGAAGAAGTCCAATTTTTCCATTTAATTAATATATGGAAATGTTTCCATGAAACTACCTAGCACAAATAATGCAGTAAAGGAGTGGCATAATGCATTTAATTCTTCCATAAGATTCCATCATACAAATACAACAATATGGAAATTTATTAATTTTATTAAAACTGAAAAAAACTTGGTGTAAGCTAAAATAGAAAAAAATAATTTAGGAGAGAGCCATGCATCAAAAAGAAAAAAAATATAAAGATTTAGACCAGCGAATAGAATCTATTGTATTAAATTACTTAAGAGCCTCTTTATAAGAGGTGATATAATAAATTATTTAAAAAGTATTGCTCATAATTTAAATTTTTAATCATTAAATTATATATATATTAGAAAAACAAATATATTTATCCTACAATTATTATACTTACATTTACATTTTTATTACATATATATATATATTTTTTTTTTACTCAATAATATTGATTTTATATTATTTATTCTCAATAGAAAAACAATTATATTTTTACATTCAATAATTTTAATTATTGATTAGAGTGAAATTTGAGTACAGGTTATTTTTGCACCAGATCTAGTGACGCGGGTCATTTGTTGCCGGATATTATTCACCGGATCAGTGGCGTCGAAGTACTAAAAAAGTAAAAATCTAGTAGAGCAAATAATCCAACATCTTAATATCGGAAAAAATGGAATACCGTGGAGAGGAAAATGGTCAATATGAAGCGGCCCTATCTTAAATTTTCAAAATATGTCTGGCCATGGCCCGACCTAAACATAGGGTTCGGCACCACTGCACCGGATCAAATGTCGCGGAACCCTGCGACCCGTTCCGTCGTTAATAATTATACAAAATTTGTTTGTGTTTTTTTTTAAACGCGAAAATGGCTAAAAATATATGATGTGAGACCAGGCTATTCGTCTATTATCTATGCGCGGTACGCTACTGTTGCTACTAGTACGAAACACAGTCACGTACATTTCCCCAGCCCCACCCATATCAAATTTTCTAAACTTTTCTACGCCAATATTTAGCACGTCATTTGCACGACCTTTTCCGGAATTTGTACGTAATACAGTCGCATATATAGTCATAGATGGCTAGACGACTTTTAATTATGGTTCTAGACCACATTCTATCATGATAAATGTAATATATTATATTATAATGATAGAAAATAATGGACTGGGGTCTGGGAGGTGGAAACGAAAACCTATCACCGGAATGCTTTTGATAATGAGTAGGTTTGTGCGGGGGGGATTGGGACTATAGTGCGAATTTAATGCTCCTCACGATATAAGATAGAATTCGATTTCAAATATTTATATTTAAATTGGCAAACTGCGACACTAGTTATAATCATCATTAAAACTAGATGACGAATACTTTAGGTAGAACTAGATTTGTACATGTTCCATTTCCCCTTCATAGCTAGTCATTACAATCGTAAGTTACGATTCGAAACCTTCAGTGGCCGGACCTGGCTTCACGTCACCCGCGACCCGCCCGAGTGCTTGACAATTCGTTTCCAGTCCATACCACGATTAAAGATAGTTCTATATTTCTTATACTATAAATTACTATATAGTATACTGTAGTTTATACCACGAAGAATATAATTCTAAACTTCGTAGTAGATAGTATCTTTAATCGTGATCGTGAGTCGTGACCAATACGGCAATACTATAAATATTAAATTATTTATAATATTGGTGTAATGGACAATGTATGCCGTTAGACGTTGGTGTATGATATTATTCATAATATAGTTCATATTCACAAGTCCAAAAACAGCTGTTGCACGGTATTACTTTCGTATTGTATTGGTCACACTGTCTTCCATTAACAGTGGATAATATAAGTCTTTAGTCTTCATAGAATCATAGATAAACAATTACCATCATCATCTGTACTTGGGAGGTTTTTGTTATTTTCTGAATCCATTCTAGTAAGTCATTCATTTCCCAATTTATCTCAACGAACTTACCAAATCTATATTTATCTCCGACTCGTCAAAAACTGTGGAATGACGAAAACAGCAAATATGAAAGAAATTCTGCCAGCATTTCCGGAAGAAAATATCGGTAAGCGAACGTTCGAAATAAAAGGGCGTGTACCTTCGGACAATTCATAATGAAAACTAGTTTAAACAATTTATCTGGAATTATGTATATTCGTAGATATGTTTGCCGCCACCAGCGTTCTGCAGCAACAGGCGGCTGAAATAAGAAACTTGAACCCCAATTGGTCTTCTTATTTACAGTAAAGTTATTTTACTCGATATTGTTACATTATTCCCAATTGTATGTTTGTCTAATATCTTAAACTTAACTCTATCGCAGGTCTCAAATGATATCGCAAGACGTGTTTGATTTCATCAGTGCCTACGACGTGTCAGATGCCAAAGGCCAATTTTTAAATGACAATCGTCCACAATCGGCAAAGGCTTTCTTCAGTTTATTGGAACATATTTCTAAGGAATCGACTATACAATATGTACTGGTTTTGATTGATGATCTGTTGACCGTGAGTTGTTTCTTACCACTTTTGTGCTCTGGCCTCTGACCCAAATCATTGTCCACTAAGAACTCATGGTTTTCAATAATATGGTAAATCTAATTATTTCTTTTCAAACATTTTTATCTCGCAGGAAGATCGATCACGTGTGGAAATATTTCATGAATATGCTCTTAAAAAAAATGAACCAGTTTGTGGCAACTTTTTGAACCTGTTGAATGCTGCAGATGGGTTTATAAATAACATGTCTGCTAGAATTATTGCAAAGTTTGCCTGTTATTCAACTGATCTCATCAATCAAACTGATCTTCAGTTTTACTTGAATTGGATTAAAGAGCAGCTGCTTTCTGCTGTGAGTAAATACTTTAAAAAATATGAAAATAAATCTTGTTTTTCAGTGGCCTACGCAGGGGTAGGATTCTAGCCCCCTCTGAAATTTTTCCGTTTTAAATAATATCTCATTATCCACTATAATCAATTCATAGATTAGATTGATTGTTAGTAATTTTTTACAGTTATAAAATATAGTAGAATGGCAATAACATCGATAACCTTGCATAGTTTCAATTTTATTTCGGCTTATTAAGAACATTTTTAAACATATACCATAATCATCATATAATTTATCTTCAATTATAATCACATTTATTACGACCCTAAGAGGTTCTGTTGACGATCAGGTTAAATTCTTCTAAACGTAAGCTATAATAATAAATTCGAGGTAAGTCTATAATTTGTTTTAACCAACTATTTAAAAATTGTTAAACAAAAAAATAATATAATTAGGGATTAACCACTGGTCTGCTTAATATTAGGTAAAACCTTAACCGAATTAAAATACTATGTATGGTACTACTAGTTTGTGTATGGTTGCTATTATTCTTTTATTAACCAAAGTATTTCAACAAAGTTAGGACATTGTTTGAAATATTTAAAAGTAAATATGTATTTTTTATAAAATCATCTGCATATCTAATATGTCGAACTAAGTTACAATATTTTAGATGCAAAGGTTACCAATTAAAAATATTGAATAATTAATTTCTATATATAATATGTATAGAAAAAACTTCACTCCTGTGACTAATTTAGACTTATACCAAAAATATTTAGAATCAATTTAATTTTTATGTATTTCATCATAAATATTATTGTTTCTTAATGTGGTATTTTATGTTCAAAACATTGATTGACGATAAATTAATTTAGAACAATGAATATATGCAGTCGGTTGCTCGCTGCTTACAAATGTTACTTCGTCGCGATGAATACAGAACTGCTTTTATTTCTGTGGATGGTATATCTACTCTTTTGAGCATATTATCAGGGCGCGTTAACTTCCAAATTCAATATCAACTCATATTCTGCGTATGGGTTATGACATTTAATCCACGCTTGGCTGAACGAATGAACAAGTTAGATTTCTAAAAAATAAAAAACTTAAATTCAATAACTGTAGTTCACTAAACTTTTTTTTTTTTGGTACAGATTTAATGTTATTCCAATTTTGGCTGATATTCTTAGTGATTCAGTTAAAGAAAAGGTTACACGAATTATTCTTGCTGTATTCCGGGTACATTTTTTATTCATTAAATACATTTTAAATATTTTTTTCTAATAAATAAAAGTTTTAGAATTTAATTGAAAAACCAGAAGATAACACTACATCTAAAGAACATTGCATTGCAATGGTGCAGAGCAAAGTTTTAAAACAACTTAGTATTTTTGAACAAAGAAAATTTGATGATGAAGATATTGTTGAGGATATACAGTTTTTAAATGAACGTCTACAAGCATCTGTACAAGATCTTAGGTATCTTAGGAAAAATCTTAATTTTATATAATATAATACAATCCTCTAAGTTTGTTTTAAACATAATTATTTTACAGTTCCTTTGATGAGTATGCAACTGAAGTAAAATCTGGCCGATTAGAATGGAGTCCTGTGCATAGATCAGCACAATTCTGGCGAGAAAACGCATCTCGTTTAAATGAAAGAAATTATGAACTTTTGCGTATTTTAGTCCACTTGTTGGAAACAAGCAGAGACCCACTTGTTTTAAGTGTTGCTAGTTTTGATGTTGGTGAATATGTAAGACATTATCCACGTGGAAAACAGTGAGTATAACATTTATAAACTGCAAACATTTATTTATTTAATTTCACTTAATTGTATTTAATATTTCACAGTATAATTGAACAGCTAGGTGGAAAACAACTTGTTATGCAACTGTTATCACATGACGATGCAAATGTGCGTTATGAAGCACTTTTAGCTGTACAAAAACTTATGGTGCACAATTGGTAAGGTTTCTAATGAAAAATTATTGATAAATAATTTGTTTTCCTCTTCGATTACTTGATGATACCTTATAAGACGTTAAATACTTGGTGTATTGAAACAAATACATTAATACATTTAAAAAAAGTAGAAGTCTATATAATAAAGATCTTAATAGAACTAATTCCACATATCTATGACTATATTTAATAACATTTGTAAACTACATAGTTTGATTCTTAAAAAAATAATATATATATACTTATATGTCAACATCTTGGCTACTCAGTATCAGGGTATAAGAATATTTTTATGCGTCAGTTGTCGTACCTTGTCATTATCTAAATGCCATATGACTACAGACTGACTTTGAAATGAATTTATTCAAAAGGCATGATATCGAAAATAAAGCGGTCCTATAAGCCCTATAAGAAAAACAGCCGTGTATCCACTGTGTAGGGCAGGCGGTAGTCATTAAGATAATGTTATTTCTTTTCTTTTTTCCATGAGCAATATAGCAAATTTACTACTGGCAGAGCTAAGCTCATATTGTTTTAGTAATAGAATTAATTGACCTTTTAGAAAAATTTTAAAACATTTGCTGTATTTTTTTACGAAGTTTCAATTTGTGTATACTGTATAGTTGTGGTGACGCTAAAAAAATTGAGGTTTTAAAAAAATTTCTTAATGAATGAAAAATTAAATTAACAATATACAACACATGTGTTCATGAAATAATGTGCAGATAAAGGAGATGCTAACAAAAACAAAAAGCTCAATCTTAACCCCAATAATGTTATTCAGCTTATGTAAACAATGTAAAGTGTGATATGAGCATTTTTAAATCAATTTTTTTCTTTTACTATTCTCATAATTGTTCTTATCTTCAGTACCTAATAGGTTAATTTACTCTCCTAAAGCTAACAACATTAAGTTCTTTCTGCCAAACGCAAGTTTACCATGTTGCGCATTAGTGAAAGGGAGAAAATAAATAGTACTTTGACATTCTCTTAACATTGATTAGCTGGGATAAAAAAACTTTCCAACTGATAAACATCATTTTTTGCCATGTTTTATGTATTGTTATTACTTATTAATGTAGAATTACCAATTTTCCAACATTGAATGCATAATTAATTTTGAACTAGTTTATTTTGTAGATTTAATTATATACATTTAAGAGTTTATGGGGTGTTGTCAATGTGTGTGTCAATATGTATCCTTTTATGCCAATAAATCCCCCTCCAATTTATTCGTTGTATTATTATGTAAATACAGGTTGTAAGTATAATTAATAAAAACATTTTTTTTTTAAATGTTTAAGAATTCATATATTACATATTAAATATAATATTATTATCTTTAATTATATATTTATAGACCATTTTTCTTGTAAATATATTTTCTTATATACTTTTTTATGGTAATTATTTTAGATTCTGAGCGGAGCGATGAATGTATTGATTTTAACATGATGTATGTTTTTTTTTTTTTTTGTGTCTGTCATCATGTTTTGGGGCAGTAAAAATGCTTCGATTTTTTACTTCAGTTCCTCGTTCGATCAGAAAGTGAATCTAGTTAGTACTTTGGAGGGTCAAAATTAAAAAAAATTTTAATACTTTTCTAAATAATCGAGAAAAACAAACTAAAAATTAAGGGAAAAACAGGAAATTTTACGCACACTAATTTTTTGACAAAATCGATTTTGGTTTTTGATGTAACTTTAAAACAAATTACTATAGATATATAAAATTTTCACCAAATGTTTAAATAAGTATATTCTATTCACCATGCAATTTTCAAAATTTTTAACTTAAGTTCAACTATTCATAGGCATTAGAAATTTTCGATCATTATTAGTTTTTTTAAAATTAATATCGATAAAAATGTATTTTTTAAGCAGAAAAGCTTGAAAATTTAATACAAGGCTCTTAACATATTGTTACAATAGCAGTTGAAAAATAAAATAAATTCATAGTCACAATTTTTTTTTTATAAGCATTCAAAGTTTGAATTTTGACAAAATACGTAAAAATCACAAAATATTTTAAGCTAGAAATTCATAAAAAAATTTCTTTTTAAATCCAAGATTTGAAAATTTAATACAAGGCTTCAAACACATTGTTACAATATCAGTTGAAAAATAAAAGAAATATATAGTCACAATTTTTTTTTATAAACATTTAAAGTTCAAATTTTGATTAAATACGTAAAAATTACGGCAATGTTCAATTTATCTTAGATAGAAATTCATAAAAGTTTTTCTTTTTAATTTTAAGATTTGAAAATTTAATATAAGGCTTCAAACACATTGTTACAATATCAGTTGAAAAATAAAAGAAATATATAGTCACAATTTTTTTTTATAAGCATTCAAAGTTTGAATTTTGACAAAATACGTAAAAATCACTAAAATTCGTAAATTATTTTAAACTAGAAATTCATAAAAAAATTTTCTTTTTAAATCTAAGATTTGAAAATTTTTAATAATCTATAACATATTATAGACAGATAAACCGTCTTCGCTCAGAATCGTTTTTTTGTATACAATGATATAATATCATTGGATTCAAATTTAATTCCATCCATTACAGTAACCCACTTGTAACCTAATTTACAGCAGAGCGACATCCACGACTTACCCGCCTTTTCTTTTTTTAATACAATTTATACCAATAATTATCTGAGTGACAATATAAGTAAAAAGATAAAAATATAACTTTTTTTAAATTATGTTAAATGTTAAATATTGTATTATATATTTGTATTTTTAAATTAATTTTAGGGAGTATCTTGGTCGTCAGTTGGAGAAAGAACAGGGTACCAGTACAGATCGAACCACTGCTCTTACAGGAAAAGCTTAAAAGTAATTTATACGTTAAATACACTTAAAAAAAAATACAAATTAATAATGTACAGATGTTAAAGTTTTTATTTTGTAGTTTCCTCATAAATGCCACACTAAGTTGAAAAGATTAATATATATAATAACTTCTTATTGAAGTAAATATTATATAGTTCTTATTATATTATCCATGTATTATTATTGTTTCAATTCGGTATTTCGTGATTTATTGTTTTTTTTTTTTTTCATAATTTTATCATACCATTAAATTATTGTGTAGTTATTAATCATAGATATATACCTAAGCAATGTTATGAATTTGATCATTCCAATATAATTCAAAAAGTGAATTAATTAAACAATATTTTTATTTATTCTCTTTTAGTTTAATATTTTATGATGTGTGTATTTTGTATGCAGTATTTGTTTATTTAAATATGATCTTTGTAGATTATAGATAAATATATAAAAGATCAATATAATACTAATATTAACATTACAACAATAAATTATGATAATACTGATGTAAGTATATCAAAAAGTGTTATAGTACATAACAATAATAATTATATCTATAATCATCAGTATTTTAATTAATCATAATTATTGGTTGTTAAGGTCATCTAAATTATTTTTAATGATTACTGTTAAACTATTGTGTTATAATATAGTTACAATGTTCATTAATTAATTATAAATAATTAACGGTTATATCATAATACTTTCATAGTATACAGCTGGTAATAACTGGATATCCTTATTGGACATTCTTTTCTATCAATGTGAGCTATCATTCATTAAATATTCAAAAATAAAATATTATTAAAATATATAAATAAATTATATAATATGATTTTATAACCACATATGTACAGACATTTATGTACCTATATTACATATGTATAATGTTACATTTTTTGGCTTTTCGATCATAATTTATACTGATTAATGCCATGGTTGTACTAGGGTTTTTGTCTAGGTAGGACATAGAACTATAGAGTCAAAAATTAAGTTAGCCTAGCCTTGCAAAAATGAGATTTACATCTAAGTACTATTTTTTTGAACTGCTGAAGAATTTACTTTGCTGTTTCTTTTTGACAAAATATAACCATACTCTTAGTATTTGGTGCAGATAAGTATCAACAAATTATCACCATTCATAATTAATAAATATATCATAAATTAAAAATACAAGTAAATTGGAATAGTATTATTTTATAAAAATAAAAAATATAGTTTATTATTTCTAATCACATATATTTTTTTGAAGCTGATTAAACATGACCAAATTAAAATATTTTAAGTTAGTAGTTTAGTACTAAGCATTTTTTTGGGTATTTTAATAATATATATATATGATATTTAATTGTTCGACGAATATATAATATATACATTTACGACTAAAACAAATTAACTATGAATTATATTGTTTAGTATAATAAATATGCGCATATATAATAGATTATAATTATTGTACGATTGTATAATATTAAAAGCTTCCAAACACTGCGGGAAAAAACGATCGTACGAGTTCATATTAATTACATTGTCAGATTAATTGAAAAAAATTGGTCAATATTACGCATTGTATGTCTACGAGATAATCACATTGTACATAGAGCATATAGTTATGCTGCGATCAAAATTTGTCATCAGTCATTCTGTGTCCGTCAACACTCGCAATGCAATCGTAGTTTAAACTGTACAAATTCGTTGGTTGAATTCGCGAAGGTTGTCAATCAATAGCAGGTAGTTGTGCGTTAAAAGGAAGTTTTCGAGATCTACGTTCTACAAGTCTGCAATAAAAATAAAATGTGCGACACCAACGGGTCCTTGACAAAAAGCAACATAAAAGATCCGAAATTTGGGACCAAACTCGTGCACGCCGGACACAACCCTGGAGAGTGGACTTACAACGATGTCGTGCCACCGATTGCAATGAGTACTATATTCAATTCGAGATCGCCGGGAGTAATTGAAGTAAAATATTGTGTTACGTACTATAAATTATAATTTACTTAGACGTGAAAATATATTGTGTAGGTACATTATAGGCTCTTACCGTGCACGTCGTATTAGGTAGGTATGGTATACATGAAATAATAATCACAGTTGGTTATTAAATTGAAGTTGAATATTTATATCGAACATTAATTGAAGTTCTTATATCTTATACATTATCGTCAAAATATTATTGAAAACATAATATTTTATTTCAGGCTACTATATATAATATATGTATTATATATCTTAATTTTTTGATTAATAAGTATAATATATAATATATCTATTTGTAAAAAATATTTACATAAATCGTTTTCATGTGAGTAATAATGTAATCGAGGGATTTTTATTCCGGGATTCGTTTTTGCTAATACAAATATTTTCCAAGTTATTCAAATGTTCAGGTCTTATTTTGTGGCGTTTTCCTTTCATTATGGTAAGAATATCCCGGATAAATTATGTATAATATCTACCTAGATATTTATTATTATATACAGCTGCAAGCAGTGATGTCGCACCTCATCGATATACCCTATATTTTTTTTTAATTAATAGACTTAGAGATTTAAGATATAATTATCAAAATATTTTGATTCGTTTGAGCTATTTATAAGGTATAAATATTATATATAGGTAGTATAACTATAGTATTATTATAAGATATTTTAAGAATTATTATCGATAATGATTCTTTGCTAGATCAATTAACATAACAATTAATACGATACTCAACATAAGTTTTACTTAATTAAAAAAAAAATGAGCACAAATTCACAAAAATGAATAAATTCGTCAAAATTACCAACATTTTTAAATAATTTCGTAGTTAAACGTTTATAAAAAGTTGATCTTTTGTAGCTAAGGATTGAAAATTTAAGACAATTACATATTCCTGATAAGTATGTTACAATATGTATCACGTGTATTAGATATATATTTTATACTTAACATAATGAGGCATTTTCAAAATATTTAAATTAATTTTAAGGTAATTTTTTTCCTATTACTTTTTCTTATTTTAATAATTATTATCTATTCGCACTGTTCTACAGTAGGAGAGGTAATTTTGAATCAACATTTTTAATAACGATAGTATAACATGATATAATATAATATATAATAATTAAATATTATTTTTTATACTTATATAGTGTAATTTTGTTGGCAAACACACTTAAATAAAAACTCTCATAATTAGACATTTAGACTTTGCGCTACGAGAAAAGAAAAAAATCTGCACGTTGGGACTATACACGAGAAATTTGAGAGATAGATTCTTGCATGAACCTTTTAGATTTTAAGCAAAAAAAGAATATTTGTTTTACAGTAATTTGTGTTTTTTCTTTAAAAATATTGATCAATCTTTTTATGAACTCTCCTCCCCCTCCGCAAAGCTACAATTGAGTGTGTGCCACTTGAACCCTCATTTTAATTCATCATATAAATTGTTATTTTACATATTTACATATTTAGGAACTTCATGTCTTTATAAATCATATTATTATCAAAATAAAAAAAGGCGGGTAAGTCGTGTATGTCGCTCTGCTGTACAGTAGGTTACAAGTGGGTTACTGTAATGGATGGAATTAAATTTGAATCCAATGATATTATATCATTATATACGAAAAACGATTCTGAGCGAAGACGGTTTATCTGACTAGGATATATTATAGATTATTAAAAATTTTCAAATCTTAGTTTTAAAAAGAAAAATTTTTATGAATTTCTAGTTTGAAATAAATTGCGAATTTTCGTAATTTTTACATATGTTGTCAAAATTCAAACTTTGAATGCTTGTAAAAAAAAAATTGTGGCTACGCATTTCTTTTATTTTTCAATTTTTATTGTAAAAATATATTATGAGCCTTGTATTAAATTTTCAAATCTTAGATATAAAAGGAAATTTTTTTATGAATTTCTAGCATAAAATAATTTACGAATTTTCGTGATTTTTCGTAATATTTTGTAAAAATTCAAACTTTGAATGCTTATAAAAAAAAATTGTGACTATGTATTTCTTTTATTTTTCAACTTCTATTGTAAAAATATGTTAGGAGACTTGTATTAAATTTTCAAATCTTAGAATTAAAAAGAAAAACTTTTATGAATTTCTATCTAAGATAATTTGAACATTGCCGTAATTTTTACGTATTTAGTCAAAATTTGAACTTTAAATGCTTATAAAAAAAAATTGTGCCTACGAATTTTTAATATTTTTTAACTTCTATTGTTACAATGTGTTAGAAGCCTTGTATTAAATTTTCAAGCTTTTCTACCGAACAAATAAATTTTTATCGATATTTATAGAAAAAAAAACTAATAAAGTTGAAAAATTAAAATGTCAGTAAACAGCTCAAAACAAATCTAAATATGCGCATCATGCGGCGTCCAAATTACCATTAAACACTTACTCACCGAATGCCGCACATACCACAACATCCGATCAAGCCTCAACCTTTCCGATTCACTCTCCGAAACACTTCAAAATCATCCCAAGGCCATAACAGACATCATCCAATTCATCACAACAGCAAACCTTCAATCCAAAATCTAGTATTAAGTTCTCTCTTGTACGTTTCTTACTGTAAATATTTAATTTAAGCTATTCATATTTTGTAAGCCCAATGGCCTATGCTGCCGAGGGCTCTTTCCTAATAAAAAAAAAAAAAAAAAAAATCTAAATATTTTGAAAATTTTATCAAATATATAACACGCCTATATAAACATTCAGTCAAAATTTCAAGTATCTGTGGTAATTTGTTTTAGAGTTACACCAAAATAAGGAAATCGCTAAAAGTGAAAATCCAATGTTGTAAAAATTTAAATTTCAAATGCTCATAAAAATTTAATTTGAATTTCAGGTGGAATTTTTATTTGTGATAAAGATTGAAAAACTTGTAAGGTATCTTGTATTACATTTTTAAATCTTAGATTTGAAAAGAAAATTTTTTATGATTTTCTAGCTTTAAATAATTTGTGAATTTTCGTGATTTTTACGTATTTTGTCAAAATTCAAACTTTGAATGCTTATAAAAAAAAATTGTGACTATGAATTTATTTTATTTTTCATCTACTATTGTAACAATATGTTAAGAGCCTTGTATTAAATTTTCAAGCTTTTCTGCCTAACAAATAAATTTTTATCGATATTAATTTAAAAAAAAACTAATAATGATCGAAAATTTGAAATGCCTATGAATAGTTCAACTTAAGTCGAAATTTTTTGAAAATTGCATGGTGGGTAGAATATACTTATATAAACATTAGGTGAAAATTTCATGTATCTATGGTCATTTGTTTTAAAGTTACATCAAAAACCAAAATCGATTTTGTCGAAAAATGAGTGTGCGTAAAATTTCCCGTTTTTCCCTTAATTTTTTGTTTGGTTTTCTCAATTATTTAGAAAAGTATTAAGAATTTTTTACTTTTGACCCCCCAAAGTACCAACTAGATTCACTTTCTGATCGAACGAGGTACTGAAGTCAAAAATCGAAGCATTTTTACTGCCTCAAAACGTGATGACAGACACAAAAAAAAAAAAAAACACACATCATGGTAAAATCAATACATTCATCGCTCCGCTCAGAATCTAAAATAACATTTAATAAAACTATATTATCTATACAAATTAATATATATATTTTTTTAGTATGGATACTTATATTTATAAAATGATTTGTTTTTTTATATTTTAACAAAGTTTGTTTACAGTTTTGATATTATCCACTAACTGATTAAAATAATATCATTCAAACATAATAATAAATAAATAATCGACAGCACTGAGTAGGGAAAGAAATGATATTAAATTTAAACACATTGGCATCGTTAACAAATACTTATATATTTATATAATAATTGATAATTAACTTATTTCTAATAAATCACAAGAAATTTGTTTAAAAGATTATAAGGAACTATTTTTTAAGTATATTAATTACCGCTGATAGTTATAAACTTTGAATACATCATAATTTAGTTGTTTGAATTTCGAACATAATACATTATGTTGTATGTAATACCTATTATATTATATAATGTTGTTATTAAAATAATTTAATTTTAAAAAGGTTTAATAATTTACAAGTAAAAAAATTTCCGACCACAAAATTTTAGTGCCCCCGAAATACTGGTGCCCGTATTTTACATTTAAAAATTAAAAATATCAAACAATATAGGTACCTACTTATCAATTATGAAATAAATACATTTTTTTTTTTAATACCACATTATGAAATTGAATTATTAGAATTTCAGAAAACTTAAGTTTTTAGTAGCGGAGATAATTTAGGTACCTTTGGTATTTTAATCATGCCATCATGGCTCTGATAGTGACAGCCAGACGCTCTTTATAAATTCATCGTGTATCGATGTGTTATAGTTAATAACGGTATAGTCCAGTGGTTTTTAACCTGTGGTCTCGATAATCATGCCGGGGGTCCTAACAGCCATAACACCTAACATAGGTCAATACGTGATTATTATTTTTTCTTTTTCTTATAAAATATATATTTTATCGTAAAAGATAAACCTATATCTACTTCCTATAATTTTAATATAAAATAATTATTATAATTTTATGATAACATGACATGTTTTGTAAAAAAAAGTATTTGAAAAAAATTGGGGGGGACGATTTCTGGAAATCTTTCATCGGGGATAACATAATGTATAGTATTTATTAGTTATTAATACAATTTAAAATTATATTGATTTAAATTGTTCTATTCCAATAAATCCATAAAAAAATTAATTTTTCATGAAATGCTGAACCTCATGATTAGCGTGCAGTAGGGTTTCCTCTTAGGGCTTAGGCATATTTGAATCAATTAATCTCCTGTTAGTTCGGAATCTATACCTATATATGGCTATGATTATACTATTATTTATCCCTGAAATTCGGAAGATTTTGAGTATAATTATTTACAGTTTTAAGTTCCAAGGTTCAACCATTTAATATCTACATAATACATATATACCTACCCATATATTGTATATAATATATATATATATGCATGGGTGGGACCACTTTATTTACAAGATATCTCTTGAGGATTTGACAGTTTTAGAATGAAATTACATTTATAAATATTACGTCTTACTCAGGTGCCTCTAATGTGAAGCTCCTTCATGTCTTTCACTGTCTTTTTCATCATTGCGTGCTAAACATTTTACTCATTGTGCCCCCTAGTAAAGATTGTAAATATTCATTTAAATAAACGATTTAAAAAAAAAAATTACTACTTCATATTTTTCTATTGCATGTATGGTTATTATAATTTATGTAGGGTTTCGAGTACACGAGATGTGGCAATCCAATCCGTTCGGTCTTGGAGAAATGTTTGACAGCACTGGACCACGCCAAGTACGCGCTGGTCTACAGCTCCGGGATGGCGGCCATCTCGTCCATGGTTAATCTGTTGGCGCCCGGTGACCATATGCTGTGCAGCTCTAACGTGTACGGTGGAACGTATCGGCTGCTCGACAAAATAGGCAAGCATGCGGGCATCTTGTTTGACTTTGTTGACTTTTCCGACACGGAGACTGTTATCAAAAACATAAAACCCAACACGAAGGTGAGTAGTCTGTACCCTGTAGGTACCTACGCCATTACCTACTAGAGCTTTGAATTTAATGCATTAAAAGCTGCACTTAAAATTTCTATAAAGACTATACATATCTCGAAAGATGCATTAAAAAACCTTATAAATACATTAAAATCTTAAACAATTGCTTTTATACGGTATGCGAATAATATTAACATTTTGTGATAAATATTTATAATATTATAAAAAAATAATCTAGTTTTAAAAGCTGTATTCAAACATTTTAGATTAAAAGGCATTATTATATGCATCAAATTTAGCTGAACCCACACCATATCTTGTTCACGACTACAGTATACTTTATTTTAATACAGCTACTGTATTTGATTAATGCTTTAACGTATATCAATTATTTGAATACTGTAATTATTATTGTACGCATCTGTATATAGATAAATGAATACTTTGATTTAACTACATTCAACTATTGCAGCTGCAACTTTAATTCTTTACATTTATCTATAATCATATATGATAAAAAAATCTCTTATTTAATTATACGTGACCATTGTTACAGATAATTCTTAAACAAATGTATATTATAAGTAGGTATTTAGATTAATTGACTTTTGTATGTTTAAGAACATAACTTTTGATAATTTGGAAATTTCTAATAACGTTTAGATTTAATATGTCATTTTCGTAATGAATTAAATCATTTTGCATGAAAATGTTGATTTGAACAATTTCATATATTGATATATTTCATATATGACTTTATAAAACTGTACGTGTCAAAATGTCTGTATCATATTATTTTTTTCGCAAAAACATACCTACCTTAAAAATTATTTGTTTTTGCTTGTTTTCATTTTCTTCGCTTATGAATATAATGTTGCCTACCAGCCTACCTATAAAATGTATTTCATTTTATTTCAGCTCGTTTGGTTTGAGAGTCTATCAAATCCTTTAATGATCGTTATAGACGTACAAAAAGTATCTGAAGCCGTTCACAGGATTCGTGCAGACATCTTAGTGGCCGTTGATAATTCATTTGTGACCCCCTATTTTCAGGTAAAAAAAATTTACAATTTTAATCCATGTATAAACGTTTTATTACATTTTTTATCGCTTATAAATGAAACTTGTTGTCAAAAGAATACAAAAATACGAGATTGCATGTTGTATACCTGTCAAGCAAACTGTTGTTTGAGTGTTGAAATATTATACCAGCTTTTAATTTTGGATCTTTTCGGTTATCTGATCGTCATTAAAATTTTCATATTTTTGGGTTTTTGGGCACATACCGGCATAATTATTTATTTATTTATTATTTATTATTTTTTTATTAATAAAAACATTAATATAATAAAAAAAATAATTATAATAGTAATATGTAATATATTATTTTATTATATTATTATTATTTATTATTAATATTATTTATTTATTATTGAATTAAGAAATTTGAAAATTTTAACGGCGGGGCTATATAACCGAAAATATCCTTAGTTTTCAAATCATAATAACTATAATTTAAATTGTTTTTGTCTTGTTAATACACTATATACAGAGACCGTTGGATCTTGGCGTAGATGTTATTATGTATTCGTTGAGTAAATATATGAATGGACATTCAGATATACTTATGGGGGCACTAGTAACCAACAACAAGAAGTTATATGATAAATTATACGTTTTTCAATACAGTAAGTAACGTTATATAAATACTGTGATTGTATATATTCTATTTGAGTAGGAACAAAGTTTTCATATTAAAAATGTAAAATATTTCTTATCACAATTTATAACAATAAGTGATATTAGGTATTATAAAATTGCATGTACTTGTAGTCTGTATGCGTAGGTAAACATAAAAAATTAATAAAATTATCTATATTGTTTATAGGTAAATATAGACTCTATATAGTTAAAAGCTCACTTAGATATTTTATCTTCTATTTCAGTTGTTCGTATACGTTATTCCTTGAAACTCAACCTTATAGAAAAATAGTATTACAACAATTTAAATCTAAAATTTGAAACTACCATGGCAAATGCACGAGTGTTTTTAATCACATTCCTTTATAATATTATACACTTCAATCAATCTCGATTGAATTTTTTTTTTTGTTTGCAAACGAATAACTGGAGTAAAATATAGTGTACAAAAAAAAAAAATAAATTGTATGTTTTTAATTTATGTCTTGGTATTTTTTTTAGGACTTAACTTATTTACAAATTATATTGAATTTATATTTTTATCAAAATACTATTTAGGTATTTTTGCAGATTCGTTTTTTAACCCTTATTTTATCTATAACATTTTTAGCCCTATTTTTTTTATGGATATTGTGCATTATGAATTTCGAATGTAATTATTGTATTATAATTTATGACGGTATTTATACCTAAAAAATAAATTTTCGCCTTAGCCTCAGGAAACGTACCGTCGTCGTTCGACTGTTACATGGTCAACCGCGGACTGAAGACGTTACACGTGCGAATGGAACAGCACATGAAGAACGCCACGGCGGTGTCCGTTTACTTGGAATCGCATTCCAAAGTGCTTAGAGTGAACTACATGGGCCTACCCAGTCATCGGCAACACGAAATTATCGAAAAACAGTTCACAGGCTACAACGGCATAGTGTCGTTCTACATCAACGGCGGCATCGAAGTGAGCACAAAGCTGTTGGAATCGCTTAAGCTGTTCTGTATCACGTGCAGTCTGGGCTGCTACGAAAGCTTGGCCGCTCTTCCGTGAGTATATATATATATATATATATTTATATACCAACATGACGAGCAGTTCTCATATTACTTTGGAAAACGTTTGTGAAAATAATTCTTATGTATACATAATCTTTATAGTACCTACTATATGTATAGTTATAAAAACAAAATTTTGGAAAATAAAAAAGTAATATATTTTTCCGCTCGCTTGTGAACAGACCGGAACTGGGGGCCAGTTTTGTGGCATTGTGTGCTATTGATTTCGATAAAAATTATATCAGTATGTATAGAGATCACAAAAATAACATGGAACACGTCATCTGAGGTACTATAATGAATATAGTTGACTAAAATATTCATAACATCTTACTACAGCCTTTTCATGACGTATACCGCCGATCAACAGACAAGTCCGACGCATTTTACCGTATAGGTCAGTGGTTTCCAACCTGGGGGGCGTATAAACATCGCTGGGGAGGCGCAAGCAGTCATCCCAAAGTAATATTTTTATTTATCAAATTTTATTATATTTAAAATTAAGAGAAAAAATGAAAAATTAATAAAGACTGGTTATCGATATAGATTATAGAATTTTATTATACATTCTATTATTTATAGTTTTTACTAATTTATTATAATAATTACTCACGTCAATTTATAATTCCACTATAATACTATATTATTTACAATTATTATTTATATTTCATGATTACTATCATCAATACAAAAGTAGTCTTTCCGAATATTATATATGTAGTTTATTTGTAAAATGTAAAGTAAACAAAAAAATTATAATTTTTTCAATTTATAGGTGGGAGGGGCGAGATTTTTGAAAATCTATAAAGGGGGCGTAGAATAAATAAGGTTGGAAACCACTGATATAAGTAGTTCAAAATTAATTAAATTTATTACCAGGGCTGTGCGCCTGTGCATTTCATCTACTAAAAAGGTGTTAAATATGCATGCGTTTATGTAGGTACTAAAATATACCAAAATATGCAAAAAGTATATAAACAAATGTTCTATGAAATCGTTTTATTATTATATTTATTTACAATACCGACGATGTATCTAAGACCGTTGTGTACCCACGTGTGTTACCAAATCAACCAAGTTCCATACACTAACAGTTTTAATATTTTATATATCAAATATATAAGACGATGAAAAAAAATGAAAAATAAAAATAAGCATTAACCTAAAAATTAATCACATCAAGCATTTACTAAACGATTGTTTTCATATTTATTTAATGACTGTAAATGATTAAATATCGGTTCGAATGCCGGTTGCACATCTTGCCACACCCCATCTCGACGACACAACATGATTATATAATATTCTCCCAGCGCCGCAACTACACCATTTTGGGCCCGTGTGTAAATAAATGAATGGGCCCTCACCCCTCTTAAAAATTGAAAAATTAACCTATTGACTATTATAAAATTAATGTATACAAATTTGAAAACATACTTTGGAATTTTGAGTTATTACTCAATACTCAATACTCCTTTGCATGACGCGCTTTAATAAATTGCAACCAAACTACCAAACTATTTTTAATTTCGGTTATTCAGGCTGCATAAGAAACGTTAATGTACGATAATGTTGTGTACAAAACAAAACCGATCTATTGCTCAATCTGTATTAATAATTATTATTATAACAAAATAGTTTTATTTTATTTATTTCTATATATTTTTTATCATTGGGCCATTACGGGTTGGTGCCCTGGGCCCGTGTGTATTTGACACACGCAACACACCCGGTTATTGCGGCACTGATCCCGAAGCTACATTAAATTTACCAAATAAATAAATACTTCCAACAAAGTTTTTCATTTCACGGGCGATGGTGATATTACTGATACTGTATTTACACATTGTCTCGATTCCAGTAGAAGCTACAAAATATAATACCAATAAAAAAAATATATTCATTATATTATTTTATTGTACTGCAGACGTTTGGAAATAATTAATGTTTTTGATTTTATTGAAATGTTGTCGTGTATATAGTTGTAAAATGACGCACGCTTCGCTCACGGATGAAGAAAGGCAATCTATAGGCATTCACGATAATCTCATCCGATTATCGATTGGTTTGGAATACTACCAGGACTTGATCGACGACTTAGAACAAGCAATTCAAGCTAGCGGAGCCAAAGATAAATATGTTAACGTATAAAACAAAATTCTTAATAGATATTTCATTATATTATGTAATATAATATAAAAATTAAATTAAAATTATATTAACCGATTAACAACTAGCGTAATTTGACACAAATAAAATATTATTTTAATTTAAGCGTAATTATTTTTTAACAGAAGCTTTAAGTGCTTGATCGAGATCAGCAATTAAATCTTCTTCGGATTCTAATCCCACGGACAAACGGATTAAATTGTCCGTAATATTTAATGCTGCTCGTTCGTCTTCAGGAACTGAAGCATGAGTCATAAGTGCTCTGAAAAAATAATGAATTGTATACATAAGTATAGTTGAAAACAATTCTAAGTATTTTTTTTACAATAGGTATAATAAACTACAAGTGGTTGTCTACTTAAGTTATGAATGTTATAATAACGTTGCATATAGAGGGTAAATCATCATCATGTAAAGAGTTTTTAAGATTTTTTTTTTTTAGAGTAACATCAAAAAGCATAATTTTTAAAATTACAATGCTGCAACGAGGTATTATACAATCCATATACATGACAAATAACGATTAATTGAAAAATATTATATTTTGAAATTTGTCGAAGCATCTGAATAACATATTTGAAAAGTATCCATATCGAATTGGTAGTTAAAATAAAATAAAAATATGTACTTTAAGTCTTTGTGACATGATATTAATGCATTCGTGAGTGTGAAACTTTATAAAGAAAATTTTATCATGGAACAGAATCTATTTTTGGTTAAGTGGGAAGGGGTGTAAATTATAATCTCTCATAATTTATAATTTAATTTATTTAAATTGTTCTATGTATAGGTTTCAAAAAAAAAAAAATAATAATAATAAAATGTACCTATATATTTATTTAGCCACCTATAGGTTGTCTCTTTGCCAACATTTTTACAGAATATTTGAAATTTTTTTAATGAGTAGAATTATTCAAAATGTATATTCTATACTTATAGTTAAAATAAATTTGATAGATTTTGCGACTTATGCGAACTAAAACTTTTGCTTCCAAATTCATAAAAACTGTAATGATATGTCACTGCAGTGCCACCTTCAGAGCATAATATATATTATATACAAAACAAACAAGTTACTCCTTCTGCTCTCCCTCTCACTCACCTGCACCGTTGAATATTTCTGAACCTAACCCTGCTGCAGGCGTAGATATAAAATATGTAAAATAGGTTAACTTACGGATGATCGGCCAGACTCTCGAAGCCGCCGAGACTTTCAGCTAAGCAAAACACTTTGATGGCTTGTAAAAATCTAGTGGCTTCCCCGATACCGCCTCTGATGTAAAACGACAACATTCCGCTGAAACCACTGGCCTGTTTTAAAGCCACCTTGTGTTGGGGATGCGACGGCAAACCCGGATGAAGCACTTTTTCGACGAGCGGATGCTGTTCCAGGAACTTGGCCACGGCTAATCCGTTCTTCATGTGCTCATTCATGCGGACGTGCAGGGTTTTCAGACCGCGGTTGACCAGGTAACAGTCGAAAGGCGACGACATGATACCGCACGCTGTTGAAAATGGCAGAGGCAATTATCAATAAACGGCTGCATCCGAGTTGGGTCCCAAATTTAAAATTGCTACACTAGTTGGATCCTGAATTATTTTAGGTACTACACTATAGTTCGGTTCTGAATTATTTTTGTTACAGCATTAGTTCTTGAATATTTTTTGGTAAGTACTACACTACTACACTATATTAACATTTTCCTTCCTATTTTAATAGACTTAGGACTGTCTATTATCTATTTAGACCACAGGCATGGTTAAAAATGTTTTTACAGTTTTTTTCTTTTCCATTAAAATATAAGTTATTAGAATTTTATAAAAAATCAACTTCACAAAAGCAATTTTGTGTTGGTAAAAATATCAAAAATGCTAAAAACCAAGTATAAAAATACATATTATATAATAAAAAATATAGTCATATCGGTGTAAGTGAAAAAATATTAAAAATGTTAAAATAATTATATAATATAAATACAAATAAAATAATATTTTTTGAAAAATCACATGTGTGTTGGTAAAAATGTATACGACATTAATTTTACAAAATCAAATCGATTGATTATTCCTGCAATTTTTTTATTATATATTATATTATATATTTTAATACTTAAAAAAACTGTAAAAAACATTTTTAACCATACCTGTGGACTAAATAGATCAATGATAGTCTGTTAAAATGGGAATGAAAATATTAGTATAGTGTAGTACTTACCAAAAAATATTCAGGAACCAGTGGAATACCTAAAATAATTCGGGACTCAACTAGTATAGTACTTATAAAAATCCGGGACCCAACTAGTATAGTAACTTTAAAAATCTGGGACCCAACTAGTATAGAAAATTGCGATTAGCCCCTAGTACTCGGGACCCAACTCGGATGCGCCGCAATAAACATATTATTTATACGTCGTGTCTTGTAAGACGTGTCATTATATTGTGTACGTTATTGTTTTATATAGTAGGTATACAATGAAAACCAAAGCTCTGTCGCATATGTCAATAAATACTAAATAGTAGGTACCTATTTTAATAATTTATATATTATACAATAATATGAAATGTTGAGAATAGAATAAAATAAAATTTTTAAAATATTATTATTGCCGCATTATTTTAATATTGTTTAGGTATAGGCTCTAGTGAAATAAATGTATTGAAGCAACACTCAAGTAAATGACTAGAATTTTGAAATTTTGTGTCAATAAACGGCGACCGACTCCACTTATCTGGCACATTTCTTGAACACATTTTTTTGAGTATTTACAATATTCAACTTTTGGATTTTAGGTTCGATCTGAAACCGGTATTAAACCATGGTCGCCGAGAGTTATAAAGATTAATAGTAAAATATAGTCTATAATTGACTCTTGAGAACCTAACTGAAATCGGATAATTTTCAAGGTCTTTTGACTTTTCAAATGTAATAGGAGTACATATATGTAACGCACTAACGCTGATCCACCATGGGCTATACAGTAGGACCACACTATAGCATAATATCAAAACGAATTAACTTATATGAGTGTAAGTACTTACAATTCTGAATATAGGCTAGACGATCGAATAACTCCGTATCGTTTACGACAAGTGCACCCATTATGACGTCCGAATGACCATTCATATATTTACTCAGAGAGTAAAGCACGACATCTGCACCCAATTCGAGTGGTCTCTGTGTACAAATAACAAAACACAATGTATTAAACGATTAAATCTCATACCACACATATCGTCATTATTGGAAAAATATTTATAAGGTAATTAATACGATAAAAAAAATATACTATAATCAAAATTTTATAATTTTATATGTTTAGTAATATGTATATCATAAGATCATAACTTGAAAGATTTTTTTTGTAATTCTAAACTTGTAAGCTATTTTTTGAAGTTTTTAATTCATCAATTTTTTTTATGCATTATTTGAGCTCAGTCCTAAATTAATAAAATGTTTCATTATTATTCTATATTTGTATACCTATATCCGTATGTACATATTAAGTACAGATGTGTAATGTGTATCAAATATACGTTTTAAGATTTTTAAAATATTATACAAAATTATATCTAAACATTATACCTATTCAAATTATGAAATAGATGATTTGATGTTCGTTTATTTACTTGGAAATAAGGTGTCTGGAACGTGTTGTCGACAACTACGATTATGTCTTTTCGTATGTTATGAACAATCGTCGAAATCGATTCCAAGTCCACAACTCGCATGCATGGGTTTGTAGGGCTCTCCATCCACACTAACTAGGTACACACACGATTCAAATTTTTTTAGACGTTTACAAATAAAATACCTGTACAATCATACAAGTACAAATCAAATAAAAAAACACTTATAATTAATAAACATTGTAGAGCGCGAATTAAATGTCAAGTACGTGCATACTTTTTTTTATAAATAATATTATGTTCGTGCTCCATTACCAATATAATATTAATAATATTGTTATTATAGTTATTATTATTATTACGGCCCTTGTACCTATTCTAAATGTTATAAAATTAGATCATTCATAAAATAATTAACTAATTTAACTGATATTTTAACATCCACTTAATAACCACTTCATTGGTTATGAAGTAAATATAATTATGAACCAATTACGCGTATTCTCGCACCAACAAGAATACTGAATATAACATATTAATGTATTATTTACATACTATATATTATGGTAGCTAGAGAAAGTATATATATATTATATATGTATAAGAAATCGTCAAATATATCCATTTCAAGAGAAGTACCAGTGGCGACTTAAATTTAAAAACCTAAATTTATAATCACACTCAACCAATGATGGATCTCGGATTTATTAATTTTTTTTTTTTTTTTTTGGGGGGGGGGGGGGGGAGAGCTAGGTCGTATTAGGCTGTATAATGTATTTATACAACGATCGTATAATATTCGGACGTTTATGAATTTTTTTACATGAACATGCGTTTTGCATGAACATTTAGCGGGTATATCAGAAATTTATGAGGGAGAATAAGTTTTTTCGCTTTTATAGGAAACAAATGAATATCAAGGTTAGAATAAATTGGATTAAAAGCATGTACGACCTGAGAAATATAATCAAAGATTCATAGGTAGGTATATATTAAACATGCTGTTATATAAATTTTAATAACATTAAATTGCACATCAAAAGAAAAATATGAAAACGTGTTCGAATGACGTATTGTATATCGAATCATTAAAAGTTTCGCATTAGTTTTATTATTCGCACACGATTCACTGATGTAGTGTAGTGTACACATTTCTATATAATATGTTAATATATATAATAAATGTATAATAATGTGAGTTATGTACGAACATACAAATCAGTCTACGTGAAAATCGTGAGAATAAGATGTAGAAACCTTTGAACCTCAATAGGTCGACACAAGGTCGACTACACGGCAGTTATGAGATTGGAATGATATAGATACCTATCGTATAGTACCTATATACATGTACTACAGTATGTGTAGGTTAATAGTATGCAGTGGCGTATTTTCAATTTTTTGTGTGTGGGGGGGGGAGGGGGTCTAAATATTAAGTATAAGTTTATAATATCATAAAAAACATTTACGAGTTATGATTTAATAATTATATAATGTATATTAGGTATATACTTAATAATAATAATTCATTATTATTATTATTAATACAAATATCAAAATTAATCGTTTTTTATAATAAAAAAGTTAAACCTCTTATTTTTTCGCAAGTTCTTCAATAACTTCTTCAGGTTTTATTTATTGATGAAAGGTGACGACACGACAAAAATAACCAAAAGTTAAACTCAAGTTATTTATACAAATATTGTAATAAAAACATTAAAAACACATAATATAAATTAATCTTTCTCGATACCTGCGTAGCAAGTTATTTATGATTTTTAAACCTTTTTTTCTGGGGGGGTCGAGACCCGGAAACCCCCTCGTAAATACGCCACTGTTAGTATGTACCAAATTAATTTAAATCACAAGGTGCATTGTTCAGAAAAACATTGAGCATAAATAAATGTCGTATATATAGGTATAGCTAGGTATTATAATATGTACTATATATGTATACACTTATATAAGGTATAAAAATATGATTTATTGCACATCAATCAGTTCTGATTTAAACTTGACCCTTAGAAACCATTCAATTTTAGAATATAGCTTACCTGAATTGGTATTTTTTAGAATGGAAATTTTATCGCGTATAGTCTATATGGCTAAGATAGATTTTATAATAATTATTACTTAACCTCTTTTATATGTATAACTGTAGATATTTACAAATATCAAATCGATATTACTGTTTTTCATAGCTATCAATAGAAAATATATGATATCGAAGTGAATAAAGATTCTCAGGTGTGGGGTCAATTGCCCAAAGCTTGACTCCTCTCAATTCACATTCTACCATTGTGCCTACTGCCAACACTACGCTTATTCTAGCAGGTTAGATGCTGAAGACCAGAAATATATAAAACAGCGTTGTTACCCCATAATAAAAATGATATAAGTACACCTAGTACTGAATACTACATTTTGACTTAAGGTATTAAGTCTTCGAATTTGCGCCGAAGTCATATTTAGTTAGGTATATATAATTGCATTAATGATTTATAAATTGAATCCTAACCTTGGTTTCTGGCAAAATTAATTTCGCAATGTTCTTGTCGTTCGTCATGTCGGTCATTGTGAACTTCACATTGAATTTAGACGCGATCTTCGAGAAGTACCGATTTGTGCCACCGTACATGTCATCGCCGCACAGGATGTGGTCTCCGGCCTGCAACAGTTGGACCACTGCCGTGGTGGCGGCAAGACCGGAAGCAAATGTCAGACAGTGTTTGCCTGCGTCCAGCGAAGCAATGCAGTTCTGCAACACTTTTCTGGTCGGATTGCCACACCTGCTGTACTCGAATCCCTGTCATGTGGAAAGAAAAATAAATAAATATTAAATATAAATCGGCAAGAGTGAATAAGTCTAAAATTCTTGCTAGATTAATACAAAAATCAACGATCGACATTTGAATATCATTGATCAGTGCGTTATTATACTGCACACCGTGTGGAACTCTGAGACTTAAAAAACTTGTGCGTTTTTACGAGTTTTATTTGTGATTACTGAAATCGAGACTAACTGATAAGTACTTAAGTATACAATTATAATATATCTATGTGTCATGTGTGTAATATTGTACATGATGGTAATTGAATAAATAATTTTAAATAATTTCTATAGGTTGTGTGGCGGAAATGTCTGTGGAATTTTGCGCTGTTGTTTTACTCGTAAAATCCTAAACAGCTACGAGCCTGTGACGGATTGTTCATCGAGATCGAAAGAAAAACTCACAGCATGATCGTTTGGGCCGTATTGTTTGTAGGTGGTGGTCAACGAAATCGGAGGAACGACGTCTTTGAAAGACCACTGGTCAGGATTTTGGCCCACGTGAATAGCTTTAGTTCCGAAATGTGGATCGATCTTCTTCTGGCACTTCGGGTAATTCGAATCTGCCATTTCTTTTTACTGAAATATTAAAATGAATGATTAATATTTATAAATTAATAATAATTTAATTAACACATGCACGAATAAAAATTTGCATGTAATGAAAAATAAAAAATCGGATATCGCTCTGCTGTACAGTAGGTTACAAGGTACTGAAATCGAAAATCGAACCATTTTTATTACCCCAAAACGTGATAACAAACTCAAAAAAAAAACTCACTCACATCATGGTAAAATCAATATTTACATTCCTCGCTCCGCTCAGAATCTATGATATTTTCCCATAGTATTTTCTTATTTTTTTTCTTCATATATTTAAGAGAATTATATTCATTATTGTAAATATATGATAAATACAACATTCTATGTATAACACAGCAGGTATACTTAATAATACTTGAAGTTTGTGCTTATAAAATTACTTAATTTTCACATTGATGTCGAGAAAAAACAGTAGGCACTGTATATACATATACAAGAGCATGTATTAAATTTCAAGCAGCAATATTGCATTATAGAGCCTTATTGAAAATTGTATTTATAATAAAACTAAAATTTGGGAACTAATTAAATACTTTTGTGACCAAACGTATAAAAAAAACAAATATAATGGAGTACGGAGTAGTTATAGTAGATGTTAGTAAGTAAATAATTTATCTAAATAATTTATGTAATACCGTTTTGATACATTTTATTTTATAACGATTAATGGTGTTGAATTATCTCGAAATTCTTCTATTTGTACCTAGGTATTTAAAATTATTTTGTTATATTCTATTTTATTTTTTTATTTTTATTTGACTTCACACCTTAAGTAATAGTAAAAATTCTTAGATTTTCAACTTCAACGTATTTTTGACAGACAAAAGAATCTAGTTGGTACTTTGGGGGAAGGATCAAAAGTAATAATAAATTGGGAAAAAACAAGACAAAAATTATATAAATAACCTAACCTAATCCCAGTTTTCATTAATAAACTATAATAACCAGACACTTGAAGTTTTTACCAAACACTTATTTTTGCCTTCTCTACTTCTTAAGGGGTTTTCATTTGGAAAACAGAAATTTTATTGCCACATGATACTCTAAAAGTAGTAGGCAAAAAAGAAATAGTATTTGAGTATAAATTTAAAAATGCCAAAAATCAGAATAAATTATAATAAGCTCATTATTAAAGAAAAATTGGAAGGAGACCATCAGTCTATAAGTTACTAAAAATATTTTATAATATTATGTTAACACTACTTTTATATAGTAAATTATTTCACTATAAGTATTATTACGGTAGGTAGTTTGAATTCGTGTTGGTAAATACATCGCATAGACAGCAGTTGAATTCAAAATTAACGAGTCCCTTTCGGTGACCTACTCGATGGCCAAACATACTCAACAGGTACATATCAGAGCGCCGAAGCAGTTAACTATAGGTATCATTTGGAACGTACATATTATAGGTATATTTTATATAGTATCCTACGATCATTCATGCATACAGGGTGATTCTTTGTGGGTACACTAATTATCTCGAAAAGTATTTACTTTTTTCAAAATATTTTTTTACATGGTTTTAAGTTGTTAAAAACCCAACGTTTTTATTAAAAAATTATATTTTTAAATATTTTTTATCCTTATCATTTTTTAAGCTTTTTACTTTTTTGAATGACAACATAGAGTTTTAATTTCATATTCCAGAGCAGAAATTTTTTCTAAGTATTTTGATTCATAAAAATTGAATTTAGGGCTAGTAGTTTTGAGTTATAAGTATTTAAAGTTTAGATTGACAGAGTGGAGTGGTACGGGGTTACCCCGCTAAATGTTTGTCCACTACTCCGCTTATCTAAACTTTAAATACATATAACTCATAAACTACTCGTCCTAAATTCGATTTTTATGAATCAAAATACTTAGAAAAATATTCTGCTTTGGAATATGAAATTAAAACTCTATGTTTTCATTCAAAAAATTAAAAAACTTAAAAAATGATAAGGATAAAAAATATTTAAAAATATAACTTTTTAATAAAAACGATGGGTTTTTAACAACTTGAAACCATGTAAAAAAATATTTTGAAAAAAGTAAATACTTTTCGAGATAATTAGTGTACCCACTAGAAAGAATCACCCTGTATATCACGTGTTTATAATATTTCATATGTTTTTTCCGTTTTAGTAATGTAAATTCTACCGTATTTGAATTTGATTAGGCAAATGTGACACATTAATTATTGCATCCATATTCAACTCATAAACCATAGTTATTTGTAGTAGTATATTAGCATGTATAATACATAGGTATATATATAGAATAAAAACCAGAAGAAACTTTACATGCTGGTATTGCAATAATACAAATTGTATAATAATATGCTATTCCTTATATGTTTTTTAATAATTTGTGAATTATAGTTAATAAATATAGGTATTTAATATTGATAAAATATTATACATAGATAGTAATAGGTAATAATACCATATTGTGTATACAATGTATAACTATATATAATAGGTAAATTATAATGTTATAAAGTTCATACCTAATTAAATTTTAAGATAATTTTTAAATAAGCATTTTTCAATTTATATTTAATTAATGAAACAAGTTTATAGGCAAAACTACATTTACACATCAGGTTTTGATAATTTAATCATTTTAGGTAATATAATTGGTTATGTATTTTTTATTAACACTTTTATTGTTCAATAACCTAACTTTAAAGAGATTGTAATATAATAAATAAGTATAAAATCATATACCTACCGATCATAATTATTATTTTCACAAAAATCCATGTGTACTCATTCATTATCAGCGCAACTATAGTATTTATTAAATATGTAACATAATTTTTTTAAATATTTACTTTGCAAAGAATATATTAATATATTATACAAGTAAGTAACCAACTGAAAAAATCTTTTTATAAGTTCGTAACATATATACCTAAATGTATAAAGTATTATACCTAGATACAATGATGGATTCTGATATTCCGCCCAGAGGAATTTTATTTCACCATCCTGAAACACTATAGATATAAAACAAATTTTTAAATAAACTTACTAATTTAGGTTAATCATATGCCCTTGATTGCATATATCTACATTATAAGATTAAGCTCCAATTATTCCAGTTTACAAAGTATTATGTAATTCAATATAGGAAATTAAAAATACCTATAACTGCACATTATGTTTGGCATGTAAAAATCATAAAATTTATATAATTTATATTATATCTGTATAGACTTCACCACTTCACGTGATCCTATCACACATCTAAGTGCAAGTATACCGCAGACATAGTATAGTGTATATAGTTGTAGTATATAATAATATTTATAGTCATACAATTATTTATATTATTATCAGTATGGTTATTGGATTGAAATTTTAACTATATTCCTCTCAATGTTATATAGTCATTCTATCAAAGATGTGTGTACATGCAATGATAGAAAAGGTGTATCCGTATCATATAAAATGTTCAAATCTTAAACGTCCAATATCAATGATGATAGTACGATAATATAACAATAGTGCCTACTACAGAACTACACTATTACAACAGGTGTCCGTGAACAGTGTGACACGTGGATTGGATCTTTTGATAATAAAAACATGAACAATTTTGATACGTAAAATAATAGACTTAGATTTGCCTAAATCAATAAGTTATACGAGTTAAAGGATTATATTTTAACTATGGTTATAGGACTATAGTTTAAGGATGGCAATGGCAGCCTTAGAGTCAAGAAAATGCAGCGGCACACAGGGAAACCTATAGCGGTCTTTAGTAACTCATCAGCCGGCAAAATCCGCCAATGCCCAGATATCCAATTACATAATGTAATTTGACAATGCATATAAGTAGGTGCGAATTTTAATAGATTTCAATTATTTATAAATACCTAGACAAAACAGCGAACATTTTATACAAGCTATACAATTTAATGATGAGATAAATTTTAAATTAAGTATGAAAATATTAATTTTAAGAAAACAAGAAATGGAAGTCGTTCTTCTGTATAGTAGGTTTCGAGTGTGTGCTTCGTTATTGAGGTATCTAACTGTAAGGTCACTCAATAAGTAATATGTAAAATCTGAGTTCAATAATAACGAAAACTGATTCTGAGTGGAGTCTCTACAATTATTCTTCTTTGAATTTTAAAAGAAAAACAATAGATTTTGTCAATTAATTTTTTTGAGTAAACATTTTTTCCGATTATTCTAAACTACTAATGTTTTCTACTGTATCTAATTTAGTACCACGCACCTTCCTCAAAGTTGAAGATTGAAACATATTTATGAAATTTTATTATTTTCACACATCGTGTGACTGCATATTTAGTGTTCACGAAATTTTTAAATTGTCCATATTTTTCATAGACACATTAGCTATGATAATTTCTATGAGCATTATACTACGTATAACAATACTATCCGACTAGAATAGATGATAGTATATGATAGAAATTTTATGATTAAAAAAAAGAACTTATAATAGCTGCAAGACATTTATGTAGTAAATAAATCAAATTTCAGCAAACAGGTAGTCGAACCTCCATGATGACTACTTCCAATCATACAAAAAAATGGTTAACACAGCTTATAAATAATTATAATTACATATAAAAGTGACTTGAATAAATATGAAATTTATAAGTACCTAATAATAAAATTATTTATTTTTTAAAATTTATAAGTTATTGTGTATAATATATGTTCTTAAAAATGTATGAAAATAAACTAAACATGTAAAAATGTACCCAGTTACGTGCATTTTTTTAATAGACGATATTTTACTTGAATTTTCATGAATACCTATATATTTTTGAATTTAATTCTCTCCAAGAATACATTCAAATGATTTTCGGATATTTATATTATTATTTTTAACACTAAACTTTTTGGATAAAATAAATAGTTTATTACAATAATACATTGGTTATTATTTATTTGATACTAAACCTATATATCCTTAAGTTAAGTTGTAACCAGTTGGTTTTTAAAATATAAATGGCAATAAATAATAAACTATAAGTATATTTTTATTTTCCTAAAAAGTAAGTTCCAATTCGAATGTCTATGAATATAAAAAAAAGTTATATGATATTCAAAATTATATATTATGTGATATATGTATATAAAATATAAATGTATTTGAATCATGTTTTTTCCTAAGTACTTATAATACGTCCCAATAATGTCCCATATGTATTCGTGTTAGTAACATGTCAACAATAATATCATATGAATAATGTTATAAAACTAACATAGCAGGCGACTTAGATGCGAAAAAAAGACTTACGATATTCGGTTGCAGCGTAATATTATCTATTTGTTGAATGACGAGCACGTGGCCTAGCGAATTGCGATGTGTCGAAGTAAGGTTCGGCTCAAGACAAACTCCACTCGGCGGTTGTCACGCTACCACACTGGTGCTGCACGATCCGGTATCGGTATTTTATCCGTTTCGCCGACTGCAGTTATACGCATGCGCACACCAAACCCTTCTCCGTCGAATGCGTGTCGTGTGGCTTATTCAGCGGCATATAGCCTACATAATAGATTTGGCCATACTCAAAATAATAATAATTACGATAATAACAATATATTATTTTATACCCGACTACTAAATACCCATAGCCCATAGGTCGACTACGCACTTCTGCAGGAGCGGATGAAAACAAAGTGATTGGTTAGTATAGGTACCTATTAGGTACTATGAAGTGGGGTGGGTGTTGTAGGGCGATGTTATTATTATTAAATAATATTTAATCATTGGTCAATTTGTTTGTTTGAAAAAATCGAGTCATCATGTATATATGTAACTAAATAATATTATCTGATTCGTTGTTAAGAAACGATAGTTCGGAACGTTGAATTGTTATTTGCTTTATTAACTTTAAACAGAAATAAAGGTTATTAGGAATTTGAGAAAAAATAGATTATTGTATTTCAAAATATGGCGATATTAAAAAAATATTCAAAAAAACGCCTCTAAACGTTTAGCTTCGTAAAAAGAATAGTTATTTTTACTTATACTTATGTACCTAATACTATAAATTATAACTACTTCAGTTCGAAATAAGTTTTCTGAAGGAAATAGAATACAGTTAATATGAAAAAATTGTATTTTTTTTATTTAACTGCAGATGATATAGTGAGTTACTAATGTTGCTACAGTAACTTAAAAATTCAAATAGGTGCCTACCGAAATAATTTAACATATTTTGTTTCACATAGAATACAATTTTGAAAAATCATTTCCTCTTTTTTAACGATATATCAATTTTATGGTGAAATAGGTATGAGCGTTTTTAAATTGTAAAAATCACACAAAAATTAATGTAGAAACCATAATGAAATTATATATTTACAATAAATCAAACCATGTTAATGAAGAACCGATGATAGATTAAAAAAAAAAACCGAGCCAGATAATATGACACCCCCCTCCCACTACGAGAACTCCCATATTACCAAATTATATAATATTTGTACCAATTAATTATAAATTATTATAATATGTACGTTTGAAATTATGCATGTTAAACCTGTAGCATATTTATGAGTTTTTGACGGGGATCCAGATAAATGTTGATAAATGATAAATGATGATTAAAATATTATCATTACTTATTGAGGCTTGCAGTCTGCGCAATGGTGTCAAACTGCACCTTTTCGATGTTTTTATTAGGTATAACAATTAACAGAACGATAAATGCAACTACCATGTTTGTTATTACATTAATTACGGATAGAGTTAAAAATAATAAAATATCAAACACATGCAGACAATGATATTATACTGCCTATACTGCAGCGGTTTCTTACCTATATAGCAGTACTTGAATGTTGGTGCCAATGCATTTACAGGTTGAATTGTAAACAGAGTCTATCATAGCATCACACTTATCAAGACATCATAATATGTGTTGACTTAGATTTATATTATGATCAACGAGGTTAACATATTCAAACTAATAGACAATTAAGGTTAACGACCAGCCGACAAAAAAAAAATTTACAGTTGTACACTATATAGTGTGCAATATGATTTGTATCTATATATACACGTTTACACTGAAAATATGAGTAATATAATGTTATGAATACTTAATTTCAAGATTTAATTTACGTCTTTCGCAGGTGGAACCCTATTACCAGCGACCAAAATACAGTAGGTACATCGTTGAATGTTTGATAGCCGAATCTATAATTGTACTACGTTAATCAAAGGTAAATTATATGATTATCTGATGATATAAATATACATAATAAATATAAATACACAATTTTATTTTATACTCAAGACGTGTACCAACTATCGAAGTCAGAAGTATTATAAGTAGGTAACTAATAGGTATACAAATATATTTTGAAAAATTAACTTTAACACGTTTGTTAGGTATATAGACAGATTATATTATATTAAATTAAAATTATTACGTAAAGAAAAACTAATTAAAACTATCGTTATAAATCAATGTCAACAAATCTCAAATTTTATTTATAGTTATCTTCTTATATATCCTCCTGTCTCTTAGCCCTTCGCTCCCAACTACGTATATATTATGAGGTCAATAACAACCTTCATAGGAATCTATACCCTCATACCTTCTCTATTCACACCAGCTATTTCTGTGTCAATCTTTATTCGATCCATCTACCTTTTTCTTCTTTGGTTTCCTCTTCATATTATATCTAAATAATCAATTTTTTTAAATTGAAATTTACAAATCATATAATATACTCATTATAAAATTGTAATATGTATTAGTATTAAGTTTATCTAAACGTAGCCTTTTAGAGTTTAGATAATATTACCATAATTACGTCATAGTACTTCCTAAAAACTAAAAATACCAATCTTAACTTGAGAAATGTATTAAAATGTTTATTTCATAAATTGATTATCAAAGTATAAAATTATAAAATTACACGTAAATAAATATGGTATTATTTATATTAGGTATACCTACAATTGATTTGCTTTCGATCATAATTTATTCATAAGACATTAATCAGAATTTTAACGAACTATAGTCGTGTAACATATTGATATCATATATTTATTTTAGAAAATATTAATCATGAAACTATGTATCAACTTAATGAAATATAATAATAATGTTTACAGTACCTATAGGTACAATATATTAATTATTATTATTTAAATAGTGTATTGTTGCATTTTAAAAACAGTATTAATACATACAAATATAAGACTATTTATTAGGCATTGCATATAATAACATCAATATATGTGTATAATTTTCAGAACCTAAAAAATAAAAATACTATTTTACTAATAGATAGGTGGGTATATTAAAATATTTAGATAAAGAAGTATATATTAAAGTAAAATAAAACCAATACTCTAAAAAAAACCATGATCAGAGCAAATTAATGTATTGACTTTACAATGATGATATGTGATTTATTTTTTGTCTATAAATGGAGGTTTTTGGTAGCAAATTAGATCTAGTAGGTACTTCTGGAAGGTTACCATTGAAAATTCTCGGTGATTTTAAAATAATCAAATGTAAAAAGGAAGTAAGGTAGCTGGTACCACTCTGCTATTCAGTTGGTGTTGAGAGTACCTCGTCACGGAGGAGTAAACCACTGTGCAATACGTGAGTTAAATTTTAATCCAGCAATGATAAATAAATAAGCATTTGAAAGTATCACTGTGCATGTGTATAATATAATAACATGTTTTAAAAGTTTAAATTACAAATATTAGTTATTTGAAATAGTTACCCTTAGTTTAAATATTTAGTTTCATCTATAAATGTGAACTTTTTCTATCTATAAAAAATACTGTACCTACTTCTGAGAAGTCTTGTATTAAATGTTCAATCCATATAGGTAGGTATAAAAATTAAAAATTTTATAATTTTTAACAACAAAATGTATTTAAACATTTTGTGAATTTGATGAATTTTGATGAAATTGCTGATTTAAACATTTAGTGAAATGTTCAAGTACCTACTGTTATTCGTTTTTAAGTTACATAAAAAAAATCAATATCGAATTTATCAAAAACTGGTTTTACGTAAAAATCTCAGTTTTTCCTGATATTTTTTTTTTGTTTTTCTTTACTACTAAGAAAAGCACTTAGAAATCTAGAATTATTGAATTTTGAACCCGTAACATTAAAAATCGAAGCATACTGCGGAGATGACAGACAAAAAATACACATCATTGCAATATCATCGATGCACTCATCACTCCGCTTAGAATCTTAAAATACGAATATTTGTGAACATTTTAATATTAATATTAAATTGATTGTTTGATTGTTACATCAATCGTTGTTTGTCGTATAGGAATACAATGATTTAGGTGTACCATTGAATTCAAATTTAACACATCTATTAAAGTGCTTGTTCAATTATGAGATAAATTTGACTCTTGTGGTACAGCTGAGTGGTTACCTAATTACTTTTCTATATGCTGCACCTACGTTTATTGATACAATGTAAACAATGTAAACAATTCAACTATTTATTTTTATAATACAATTTTTCATGATTTTATAGAGTTTAACCATAATAATTGTTAAATCGCAAATTACATAAATGTTCAATTGGAAGTGTACCCACTTGAGAGTTGAAACTACTAGTCAAGTGGGGGTTAAGACTATATAGGATAACATAATATATAACTACGTTTTAAAAAAGACTTGATATAAGTCATTATATTGTAAGGGAATCACATCAAATACCTAGTTGAAATATAGCGATTTGTTGCATAAGCTATATAAATATATATTACCTACCTACCCATTATTGATTGAATTTATCTATTATCTATTGTACCTCTTGACGACTAATTACTATAATGCTATGTTCAAAATTCACTGAAGAGTACTTTCAATTTAACCTAAATAGTTTAACATCAATATCTATGGACTATTATGTAAATATAAAGAACCACTAAAGAGTAAAAAAAAGTTCAAGACAATGTATTCTATTTTGAAGATGAAAATATAATAATATTTTTAATATCATTGTTGTGGTTATGGGTGGTTTAATTATTTATAGCTAGGTACCTATTAATACGTATTAATTATTTTTTATTTTAGTGTTACATAAGTTAATTATTAAATTGAAGCGTATAATCAAAACACATTCAAACTATAGGCTATAACTTTAAGTTCGTTCAAAATCATAACCAATACTCAATAGGTTTTTTATTATTTAAAATATCTCGTGAATACCGATATTTATACAATAGCACGAGTTATAGTGTTACACAAATACGATTTACACTTTACAATGTGGATTTTGTAGTTTTTTTTTTGTGGTGGGGCTATACAAAGTTTATGGGGCTTAGCCCCCGGTCCCGTCCCCTTATTTGCACGGCATATATATTATGTGTAAAGGTAAGAGTTTTTTTTTAGGCAATATATATATATATATATATATGAACCAATTAGTAATTTTTATATGTATTTAGTAAAAATCTTATTAGTTACTGCCATGGTCGAAAACAGAACGTAGGTATACTATAATAAACAATAATTAACCCCGCTAGTGGCATATTTAAAAGAGCCATAGAGGAGCAGCAGTTGATCGAAATCCGGCACTGTGTTCTTTATGTTACTTACCTATGTACAATAATTATTCGTATCATGCAATACACACATCATCGGTATAGGTACTCTGCCAACAGTGAGGCCGCGGTTCTAAGCGCTCAGTCCAATCCAGTCCAATCCAGTCCACAATAATCCACTGAACCAATGCGGTTCGGTTCCTGACGGACGAAGGACTTCGCAAAATGATAAGTTACACTTTTGAAGAGAATCAATTACTTATTAATGATTTTTTTTAAAACAATACAATGCGTATTCCTGATATTCTTATATTCTGATTGTATTTGAGCAACAATAAGAATCGAAAAAAAAATAAAATCGTAACGCAAATTAAACAAATTTTTCTGATGTTTAATACAGAATCATTAACGTAGATATATTAAATAGTATATATAAAGATTGCAAACTAACGAACATTTTAAATCGTATCCCTAAAACAAATTGGAGTTTCCAATCATTTTTAGATTTGTTTGATTTTCGGGAGTGGCTTTTTTTCGATAGAAGTGACTTTGAACCTGTAAAAATATATAGTAATACCTATACATACCTATTGTTCAATATTTAGTGAAAATAGTTTTTAATTACATTTTAAATTGTAAAAAATACAAATAATTGTCATATAAATCAAAGTGCCTAGATGGCTAGATAATTGTGTATCCAATTTTTATTTTTTTGATAAATACGAATCGATTTACATACCTACACATGTTTATCAAATTATAATCATAGTTATTACTATATTAGGTATATAATCAAAAATTATCCAACAATCTAATTGTATTTACCTAAACCATCCACATTGGCACATCACAGAATGCAGTACTTATACCAGTACTTTACCTATTATATCGAGAATGCTAGCTAGATATATTTTAAGGATAGGTAAGACAAAAATCGTACTAAATCAAAATCAAATGCAGATGCAGCCAAAAAGTGCAAAATGTATGAACTACATCACGACCGGATATATTAATGGCTTCGACATCACATACAAAAGCTGAAGGAACACCAGTGGCGCATTTAGGGGGGGAGCAAATGTTCCAAACTGCAAATTTTTGGGGGCGACAAAAGATTTTAACTTCGGTTAACGATGTTCATGATTTTTTTAATTTTCACACCTTTTTCGAAATTGTTAAGTATTTTTATAAATATATGTTGAGCATCTAATTAGAAATAACAAAAATTATTCTATATCTAGCTAGCCACTTAAGTAATACTGAAATATCCTAATAGCCAATAGGTATATTATATTTATTATTCGACAATAGATATAATATTTTCGTTCAATGTTTATAATAAACACGACGTATTTATTGATGACGCAATGTGCATATAATATAGATTTGGGTAAAATACCTTTTAAAATATTCGGAGTACTTCAAAAAAAGTATTCCACATATTTTTTTTCTAGTATAGATAAAGTGATTTTTATTAGATTTTAATATTAAAAATATTAATTTTTTTTTCAATTCAGTCACGCAACTAGCAACTATGATCTATATCAGGGGAAGGAGAGATTAGACATTTATATATAACAGTCATACAGGCACCCATTAGTTAAGAGGACGCTACACAACCATTTGTTATCTCCCTCTCACAAGTGCATAACATTGCTAATTTACGCTCAGCAAATCATGTTTAGCTTCGTTAGTTTAAAAATTAGAGTAAATTGAACTATTATGATACTTGATGTTCAAAACATTATCTGTGTTTGAATGTGGGATTTTTACGATAGTTCGATTTTGTAGCAAATTATGCGTGTATAAAGATGCGTACCTAAATTAAAAATGCTCATAACTCACTTAAAAACCAAGTTATTGTAAAAAACCCACACTCTAACACAAATAATTTTATCACCATCAAGTTTCATAATAGGTGAATTTACTCTAATTTTTAACCTAACGGAAATCATTATCTGCTAATATTGCAAAACAACTGATTTATGATTTGTTTCATAAAATTAGTTTTTTATTGCTTAATTTAGAATTTATTTATATATACATATATATATTTGGTTTTTTTTTTGGAAAGAAGGGGAAGGAAAGAAAAATTATTTTTATACCTTAAATGTGTGACACTGAGACACACAGATTACAAACATAAAATTTATCAATAAAAACGCACAACAATAATTATTATGGAAAAAATATAATTTAAAATTTATACACACACGCGTGAATGGAAAAAAACTATATAATATATTTTATTTACATACGTCATACTTACAAATATTATTACACAATACGTCTAAATAAAACAAAAATCACAACTCTTTTGGAATGTTAAGTTTAAAAATAGGAATAAATCACAATTTCTATACTATATTTGTATAAATATCGTAAATTACGGTCATAACTATGTTAATATTGAGCACGATGTTACACGATCTTTATAAAATTTAAATATAAATATGATGATTGATGATAAAAAAAAATGTGATAATCAACATTCAGTGAATGTATTTTCGTGGAAATTAAAGATAAAACTTAGGCCTACGTATCACAAATGATTGGACCAATTCGGACAGTATGGCACTAAAAGATAAATATATATATAATAACTATATGACTATAAAAATAAATTAATCACATTCGTTAACAACGTTACGTCGATTGGAATGTTTTTAAAGATATGTGTCTATTAATTATATATTTATAATATGTGAGATGATACAACGTTTGTCTGTACAAGGTCCATGGCAGTGGAAGCGTGGCTGATTGGTTCCTGCAGAGCGGCTGTGTTACGATGACTAGAATTTGCGAGAGGTTTATTATGAAATACATAATATTATGTCACATTTAATTATCATAATATTAACAAAATTGATCGATTTTCATGTGATTAAAAACAAAAGAATACTACAACAACAATCGCAAACGCTAGTCTAAACTCTAAACTCTTATTAAAAATAACATATTAGGTATACTGTATATATAATATTACTAATTTATATAATTTAAAAAAAACCTTAAATACAAAAAAATATATATAGTAATTGAGACCAAAATATATTCATATTTATTTTACATAGAATATATATATTATAATATGTGGAGTAAAAAAGGAAGGAATAAAAATCAATATGTTAAATTACTGAAAGTGTACACTTATTATACAGGATTAAATGTTAAAGTTTGAAAGGGAAAAAAGAAAGACACCACAATTAGTTGAATTTGTACTGTATATCAAATCATGTTACACTGGAGTTTCACTCGAATCTTTCCTAAAATAAAAATAAAAAACACCAATTTAGAATGATTTTATAATAATTAAATATCTGAAGTATAGTAAGGAAAGTATCAAGATTTTGTTTTAAACAGTTATTTGAATAATTAAAAAATAAATTATAATATATTATATTTAAATAATTTCAAAAAATAAAATAAAAATGTATTACAAGTCTAAAATTTGTATCGTTTAAAATCTTAACTATTAACTGTTAAATTATAATTCATTTGTTGCTATTTTTATATTAATATCAATAATGGGAAGAATAATCTTATTATGTTTAAAAATATAATTTTTTAGTAACACAACATAAAATTGGTTAAAGGTCAAATATTTGATTTTTTTTAACAACTAACAAGAGTAAATAATTAGGTATTGAGTGGAATTAATTCTAATGTTATTCTTGCACTATATACTTGAAATTTCAATCAGTCTGCATACTGAAATATAGTCATTTATTGCATAAGCCAATTGTTAAGATTGAATAAATATAAAATATCGTCTGTTTTTAAGATTGGCGAATGAAACACAGTCTTAAACAAAATATGATATTATTGTTATAAACTGATACAGCTGATTAAGAAGTCAAGTATTTGATCAGTCTAATTCTTAATAAAAAAGTAATTCATAATTTATCAAGCAACATGAAATATTTTCCAAAATTTTCCAGTATATTTAAATATACTAACCAATCTAATAACCCTTAGAATTTTTAGTTAACAAATATATAAAAAAAAAGTAAATTTTACTAATCTTAGATAAACCATTTTTGAGCGACAACAACTGATATATTCACTTATGACTCTTTTAAAATTTAAAGAATAATACAATTTTACAACAATTGATGCTAAAATAAAGTATTATAATTTTGAAACGATTAATATCTTTAATAATTTAATACTGTAGAAACTTATAAGTTAGAAGATATAACTACATAAGTAAACGTGAGATGAGTAAAATATTTAAAGACTTACCTCTTCTTCACTGTAAGTTCCAAACACCATAGCAGCGATGCAAAAGAAGAAAATAACCGTTATAAATCAATCATTATGTTAATATTATTAAGCCTAAATTAGCTGAGTTGTGTACTTGTTAGGATGAGCAATAAACATAATTATGCTATTAGTTGATAATTAATAATTAATATAAAATGGTGTAGTCAACAAGTGTTATTTTTATAACAATTAAATACAGTTGAATACTGTGAATATTGTGAGCATGACTCTTGAGATATCACTACACCAAATTAACATCTATGCATTACAGTAATAATAAAAACTAAAAATTATTTGGATCAGGTGTTAGACTTACTCAGATTCTAGTATTTCCTGTATACCATACTCATTTGTATAACCGTGTCTTAATTGTAAATTAAGAGTAGAAGTGGAAGCATGAGTGGAAGGTGATACTGGTTGATTGTAAGCTCGAGCTGTTACAAACCTACTATCTACACTATGTAATGATCCATTCTCACTTCCCCGGTTTACCATAGGTGGTGGAATGGAAATACCATAAAGGTCGCTTCCTCTGCGATTATCACCATACAAATCTCGATAGGGTGAGTGACAATGGTCTTCTTCAGCTACAACAAAGTTATACAAGTACACAAAAACAATGAGTAATTTCCATTTTTAATTATTTTAAACTATTAAAGTAACAATGCATAATATATATTTTTAAAATTACCAGTATAAGGAAACAAGTATTTGTCTCCAAGACTTGCTTTATCATCTACATCGCAATCAGATTCTGTTTTAACCAGAGAATTGAATGTTGAGCTCTTGTGATGATAACCAAAATGTTCACTATTTAACAGTGGTGGTTCAAGAGACATTCGATTATTTATCACTGAATTGTCTTGATCAGATATTGTTGATCCTGTCCAACGATGTCGTCCAACAGCATGGTCTTCTTCTTGAACTAAATATAAATATATCATACAATTTATATTTTGAAACATGTTAATTAACATATAAGAAATTTAAACTATTTAAAATAGTAATCTTATATTAATTAGTGAATATTTATGTATATATATAATATAATAATTAAACTACATTTATGATATTAAATATTCAATAAATTAACAATCAGTTAAAAATATATATTTAACTATTAGGTACACCAAGAAAATTAATGATGATAAGTTGAAGTAATAAATAATTAAACTTTAAATTATTTATTGCTACAATGTTATACTATAAAACAGGTATATTATATTATATGGCCATAATTTTCATAAATTATATTTTATACTCTTATATATATTACCTGTTGGGTATTGTTGACTAGTCCATCGTGGAGCATATAGAGGTTTTAAATTAGGAAACAATTGTGAATTTGTAATCACATTGAGCGAAGGAGGCAATCCAGGATCTTCATTTATATTTGGTAAGAAAGGAGGAGGTCTATTTGAAGAAGCATTACTTCTGCGGCCTCTATGACGAGAAGAATCATCCTCATCGCTACTATGAGAAGAAGCTAAGTCTAAACTTCTTCCTTCACCTGAACCTTCAGAATCTGAATCTGATGTGTGTTGCGTTCGGTGAAAACTAGATGGCAAGTCTGATGTTGAATGGTCATAATTACTTGTTGTTGTTGATGTGTTCCTTAATTGAGTATCGCTTCTGAAGGAAAACATACATAAAATTAATCTTAATTGTTTTAATGATTTGCTGAAACTGGATTATATTGACAAAAAGAAAATTTTAAAATACCTATAAGGGCTACTACTCGTTTTTGTAGTAGACCGTGAAGTAGTACTGGACATAGATATACCAATTGGTCTTCTTATTCCATCTGAAGTTGTAACTCCTGTGTTGCGATATGACAAAGATGATCTAATAGTTGGAGGTGATATAGCACCAATACCAGAATCTGGTTCATTTTTTTCTGGTATTTCTTTGCCAATGAGCCGTAATGCACAATGATGTATTCCGCATCGAAGCTTTGCATTAGAATAGCATAGACCTGCTAACACAAGCCAACCTTGACAACAAACAGCAGCACACAATGTGTATGTAAGCCGAGTGTCACGTTCTGATGCTACAACCACTTCTAACAACCAAACACCAACTAGTATGGGTACACAGATCACTTGTACAACCAAAACACTTCTAAAATGTATTTAATTATAAGTAAGTGTAATTGACATAGTTGTATCTAAAAATAAATTTTTACCTTAAATTTCCATAACCAAGCACATGATCTTTTAATGTGAATGCTGCTCTGATACACAGGAGTAGAACAATTACAGTAATGGCCACAGCAAGACAGGTGGGACCAATTAAACTCCAGACAACAGATTCATAAACAGACAACCAACAAAAATAGTAATTCCCATATTGATTAATACGCACTCCAACAGATAAACTGACTATGATGGCTGGCAAAACATAACCGATACTATGGTAGAAACCCATTTGACCATGATTTACGTCTCTTAGTTCAGTTAACATTCGGTAAAGATGAAGTGAAGCTACCAAAGACCAACCAATGGTGGCTAACCACAAATAGTGCAAAGTTATTGAACAAAACTTACACCATATCTAAAAGAAAAAAAAAGAAAAATGTATTATATTAAAATTATTCACCAATAGTAAATACATAAATATTATGTTATTAAATATGGTATACCTCAAAAGTATACAGAGTTCCTCTAGTTTGAGTGGCAGCCAAATACACACATTGAGTGAGCAGTAAACACAAGGCAAAATGAGAGTATATAGAACTAGTATTGGTTCCTGCACGTACAGCAACTAATAATACGCATGTCACAATGAGAGCAATGATTGCTAATCCAAACGATATAAAAATCGAGAATAGTTCAAAATTTGAATATTCAATTATATACTATTGAAAAAAAAAATAGTAATTCACCAGTTAGATAAAAAGTTATACAGAATATAAAGTATATATCATTAAAAAAATAATTATTTACATGTTCATCAACTACATCTGTGAGGACAGCATATGTTGACAGCTGATTACATGTACAATTTATGTAAATAGGATCTTTTTTCCACCAATTGTCTTCTGGCAACTCTGTATGGCAGCCAGCTCGAGTCCATTCACCGCTTGGTCTATATAAAAAATAATAAACAATAAAATACAATCTCATAAATGTTAATTTCAACTATGTTAATAATATTTTCCATTTGAAAAAGTTGTAACATTAGAATGCAGAACTTAAAGAGTCTGATCAGTAATACACATTTTTAAAAACAAATATATTAGAGTTTATCACTTAATTTATTGAACATGTATCTTAAAATGGTAGAAGAGTAATTAAAAAAGAGACAGATATACATATATAAATCCTATTTAAACCCTTCAGTTTATATTCCTAGTATAACCTTTATCCAAATAATATATAATGTTTAAACCTATAATGATATTTGTTATGTACTGAGCATCAAAATAATATAATTAACGTGGCTTGGTGACGTTAGGTTACACATACACAAACACGTGTTACAACTTACAACCCTACCCACTTAAAAACCTACAACCAAACATACAAAAATAATCCCTACCGTACCACCCCACACCCAATGGCCTATGTTTAATATACCTAATTATAATGCAGTACAATAGTACATTTTAATTTTTGATACAAAGCGATTATTTATAGTTGTATGCTTAGAGACTATTTGTGGTTTATTGTTAAAATATTTAAGCATTTAAATGTTTTATATATATAAATTAATTATTACAACTTACACTCTAGATGTTGACCACCGTACACATTGTGGATTGGATCTCAATGTAACTGGGTCTTTATTGATCCAAATCTTTATACGAATCGGTGAATCCAAAGGCACCATGTCAGATAACTCTGAAATTTCTTTGCCATTTACTTGCCTTTGTTTTCCTAATTGAATTTAAAATTTAGCAATAACAACATTATTAATTTTTTTTTTTAATGTATATTGTATATATATAAACAAACTTTTTGGATTATTGTGATTCAGTGTTGCAACAAATGACATAACTGGTGAACCCACTTGGAGATCTACAGAATATCTCTTTAAAACAGTGTCATCGTAACGTAATGGTAACAATGCTCCAAGTGTACGATATTGTGCATAACCAACAACTGCTGCATTTTTAGAAAGTTGTCCTTTTGTAGTGGTCATTCCATGTTTTATTGGCTCAATACCCAGTAAATCGATTGGCACCATTATTTGAGTATGTTTATCAAACTTTGAAGAATCCAAAAGATAGTTGTTATATTTTGGCAAAACAACAACAGGGCTACCCATATTTTTTAAACCCAATATTTCTGAACCAGGTTTTAGACTCAAAACCTGAATTGAAACAAAAGTTGATATTAAAAATGAATAAAATGTAACAAAATAGTTGTAAATACATACTTGTATAGCTGGTTGAAGTATAGATGAGTCGGGTAAATTTACTTTCTCTTCCGTTACAGCAGAAGTAGACAAATCTGGTCGTTCATGTTCAGGTTCAAACCCAAATAGACTCTCAGCTGAAACTAAATCTAAACCAATAGCTGTAAAAAATAAATAAATATTAATGTAAAATAAAATAAAACTCTAACTAATAATTATGTAATATTATAACTAGTGCCAGCTTTATATGCTATCTACATCTATTATTTTAATTGATTTAGTGAGCCAATCTTAAATTTGCTATTAAAAAATGATCTAAAATTTTAAAAACTTATTTTATGTACTTCAATATGATAATCAAATTTATGCATTTGAATTCAGAATTTTATGGTTAGCAGCAATAGCATAATATAGTAATATACCAAATAAAATATAAGGTACATAATTTTACTGAAAAAATATTAAATTTTTAAATTAAAATATATACCAATATTAGGAGTAACTATTTCAAATGGATCTGTATAAGTATCATGTTGAGTTGTTGACAAGGTAGCAACATAGTTATTTATTGTATTCATTAAATTAAATGGTCCCTGTGATGTTACACTGTTTATGCGTTCCCAATGATCAATTTCACTTAAGTCTAACAAACGACTGGATGCCATAACTAAATTCTGGAATAAATGTTTGATTAGTAAAATTGAAAAAAGCTAAAAATATAATTTAAAAAAATTAGTAACCGCACTAACCGATATATAATCTTTATCTTGACTATGTGTCAAATTCAACCCTGCCAAAGATCCTTCATGAGATAATAAATGTTGTAAAAGTTGTTGACCAATGAGAACATCAGAACCGTGCAAGAATTGAGTAGTGTTGACTGCTTTATGAAGACTGTTAGCTCCATTTATGGCGACAAATGTAGTAACCTTAATAGATTTTGTTTGTAATCCATTTAACTAGAAGTAAATAAAAATAATATAAGGATTACTATATCTTGAAAGTATATTGATAAAATGTTAATTTATGAAATTAAATCAAAAACTTTCTCATTGACTTAATACTTACAAGTCTCTGTAGATCAACAAATGAATTTGAAGTGCAATTGAATGTGTCAGGAGATTGCCATCCATCTAAAGCATTTTGACATAAGCGTGTGGCTTTGCCTTGAGAACCAACTGGGCAGTTTTCAGTTACATGTTCACCCCATTTGGCTCTAGGCCACCAAATATTACCCGCCATACTCTTTGGACAGCCATCATAGATAACTAAAACAAATAGATTGTAATATTTTAGTTTTTGAATACATTATGTATTGAGAAAATGCTACACCCGCCAAGTGTTATATTCGTCTTATAAATGTACAATTGTCTTACAACTGTTTTGATCGAAAAAAACTGAGAAAGCTACAGTAATAACTAAGAATGAAATTTTCACCACATGAAAAAGAGAACTTTGGCTGTAAGGTAAGGTTTTTATTTTATTGATATCTGAACAACAAAGAAGTTATTCAAGTTTAAAAACACAAAAATAATAGTTTTTGAAACAATAAGAACTTTTTTTGTGATATTAAAAAAATAAAATATTTTACAGATAATGTTCTTAATTGTATTGTATATCAATTTGGAGCCTTAAGTAACACACCTAGAGTGGTTCTATTCTGCACAAAACAGTCTTTGTTATGTTCTACATTTTTAAAACAGAGACAACACTTTCAGCATCCTCTAATGAGTCTAATAGAATTTTTTTTAATTACCTTCACATCCATTTAAAGTGACTTCGGCATAGGAATTTGGACATTGGTCACACCTGCGACCTGTAACACCAGAACGACACTTACATTGGCCAGTAATTTGATCACAAGATCGATCAAAAGAACCAACATTGTAACAACCACATTCGAGACATTTATCAGAACCATAAGGAGTGTAATGATTGTCCTAAAAAAATAAGTCATAATTACAATTAAAAAACTAAATTTAATTAAATATAATGCTTAACATAATAGTGTTAATTAAAAGAATATAATTAATTTTTTTTAAATAATAAACCTTACTTTGCAATAACATTGACCAGTGGTTTTATTACAATGAGGGTTATAACCATTATCAACCATACAGTTACAAGGACCACAAACTCCTCGATAATGCCCCCACCAGCTAACAGGGCAAGACTCTTTAAGTTCATGCTCACAATAATCACCTAAAAAAAGTCAATAATCAATTTTTAAAAATAGTAAAACACTTAACTAATGATTACATACCAGTAAATGTAGTCGAATTACATTGACAACGATAACCACGAAGGCTTTTTCGGTCTTCAATGCACAGAGCATTGTTTTCGCAAGGATTAGTATCACACACACTTTCACAAGCTATTCCCACAAATCCTAAGAACAGTTATCATAGTATTTTTAGAAATGAATATCAGAGTCTATTCTATAAAATTACATTTTATAGATTTTACAATAAATACCTGTATGACATTTGCATGTATAGTTTTGCCATGAAGCTATACACTCGCTATGCTTTGGACATTTATTACCATTGCAGGGGTTATCTTGTTCGCAATTTTCACTGACACGTATCATAAGTTCAGGTATTTCCAATACAGTAGTTCCTCCGCTGTGACCAATTCGTACATCCTAAATATAACAGTGATTATTTTATTGATACCTTTAATTATAATAAAAATATTGTTAAAAAAAAAATATTCTTATTTACTTTAATACAGCCTTTGAAACCCATATTTTCATCAATATCGGTTAAGTCTTCATTGAAGTTACCTAACTGGATTTTTCCAACAAATTGCCCTTGAAGTTTGGCATTAAGAGTTTTTACAACTGAACGAATTCCGTAATCTAAAACAAATCTAACACCACCTGTATTCTGCCAAATAACTTCCAAATTATGCCAATCACCATCATTGATTTGCACACTGCTAAATACAGCTTTTTGGCCATCAACCACATAAACAATGAAACCACTTTCCAACTAAAAATGTATAAAATCGATAAGTTAAAATACTCATTAAATTAAATAACACAAACTACTAACATAAAATCTAGCAGTAGTGTTTTGTCCTATATTCACAGACATTACTGGAGAATTAGCTTTTTTAGTTTTCAATGATAATGATGTATACCATGGAAATTGAATGGTACGCAATAATGGGTTAAACGCAACAATTCCATCTCCCGAAAAACGCCAAAGAGCCTGTATGGCTACAACAACCATAATTTATACATTAATATTAAAGCATTTTAGAGATTAAAATTATAGTTGCTTTAAAAAACATATATTTTACTTACGATGACTACAGTCTTTTCCTCCCCACAATTTGGGACAGTCACATTTATATGTACCCCAATGATCTGTACAACTTCCACCATTTTTACAAGGACTCTCAACACACAAAGACTTACGTTCTGGGCATCCAATGATGGTACCATTATCAGCTACAAAACTAAAATCATACACAATTTAAAACAACCATATAATATGAATAATATTTTACTAGTATTTTGAACTATATTAAGTACAGACCTATTCAAATCAAGAAGTTTGTAGTCAATATATACATCAGCAATACATCCCATAAAGTCTTTACTTTTCACTTGAAAGCTTGTAGAGTCTGGCAATACAGGTAGTCCACCAATTTGAAGTGGGCCAGTTAGATCCAAAAAACGATGACAACTTTCTGTTAATATTTCACACCTAAAAATAAACAATAAAATAAATTATTGTTATATATTATTTCAATAATACTAGATATTATTACCTTTTATCTAGAACTTGAGTCGAAATATTAGCACAAGAATATCCAAGTTTTGACCCATATTTTACAGTCAATGGTACGTCACAATCATCTAAGCTCAGAGTAGCACTCTTAAAATTAAACATTATGTAAAAGTTATTAAAGTATATATTTCAAATTTTTAATATTTTATTACTCACTCGATTGATATAAGAAATTGAAACAGAATGCCAAAGACCATCATTTACTACACTAGTTGGTGGATAAGCTATTACATAAGTAACTTCAGATCCTAAAGAGAATGAAAACTGCATCCCACGGCCACCTTCAATGAGTTCTAAAGCAATAAAATCATGGCGTTCGTTGTATCGACCATTATATAATAACAATCCAGATTCTTCTAATGTGGAAAATTTTAAGGAAATATGTAGCCGATTTCTTTGTCTTAACGATGGAAAAGTCAAAAACGATGATTTTGGAAAGCTTCTAGAACGGAGTCTGCAAACTTCATCATAATGTTCAAAAGTGCCAGCTGGAGAACAATCATCGCATAAAAATCCACCGCTCTTTAATGGAGTACACGTGGCCCCTGAATGGCATATCCCTGGTTTACATTCATCATGATTCAAATTTATTTCACAGTTGTCGCCAGTAAAACGATGTGGGCAGATACAAGAATATCCACTTTCTTTGCTTCGGCATTGACCTCCATTTTTGCAAGGATTAGAAAAGCATAAATCAACTTCAGTGTCACACATGTAATATTTTTGACTCCCTAAAGTAAATAAATCATTAAAATTTACACAAAAAAGATTCATGACAAAGTATTACCAGTAAAACCATGAGGACATTGGCAAGCAAATGTGGTAACTGGATAAATTGGTCTAAACAAAACAGTATCACTGCTAATGAAAGATGAAGCATTACCGAACTTTAAAACTGTTAAACATAGTTCAAAATTTAAACAAGGTTCTCGAACACATAAATTATCTTCAAACGGTAAAATCTGAAATAGTTTTTTAATAATTTATTGATATTATTTTAGTTTCTAAATATAAAATTTTAAGTTCAAAAAAAATTACCTGTACAGTTGATAAACGAGTAAGTATTCCTCGATTTAAATAAACACGTTCTTGAAGAAATTGAGGAGAATAGAAAATACCATCTGGTTGTTTTGCTGAAAAACTAATATTGAGCACTCGTCCATCAACATCTGTATCGTCTTGTATACTGAATACATATATATTTTCTTTTGGACATGGAATTATAGCTGCTAATCCAGATGTAAAAAATTCCAACAGAGGAGATAAAAATGCTTCTTTGGTCATATCAGCTAATCGAACAGTTACTGAGTTAAAAAGCATTTCATCGGTGACCAATCGCACTATTAGAGTCATAGTAGCTTTAATTTCATTGACTCCATCTAAAAAGCATTAACATTAAAATAAAACAAGTACAAATGATACCAGAATAAAGTAAAAATTATTTACCAGTAACCGATATTTCCATCGAAGCAATTTTAGGTACATTGGTGTTTAACTGTGAAGATAAGGTTAGCATACCAGTTGATTCATTTAATTGTACTAGATTAGCATTATTTCCAGAGATTATTCGATAAATAAGCTTGTCTGATACATCAGCATCAAATGCAGGAACTTGGCCGAATGTTCCGGTAGGAAAGTAGTCTTTAAAGTTATTAAATATAACTTGAAAATCAGAAAGTCTAGGAGCATTGTCGTTTACATCAGTCAAGTAAATTGTCAATGGCGCATCAGAGTGTAATGGAGGTGATGATGCTCTAACTACTAATTCAAATTTTTTTTTGTTTGATTCATAGTCTAGCTCAACAGAAGTTAATAACTCAGCCTTATCAAGTCCAGGTCTTCTCAATAAAGAAAAACTGCTAGCATCATCTCCACCTACAAAACAAATTTGTTTAATCTATTATACATTTAATTTCTTTTTTTTTGGAAACCAAAATTGTTGATATTTTGGTATGCGAAATGTCAGTTTTTCTTGGAGTTCAGTTCATGCCATCAATTCATGACGTCAGTCATCCATTTCTAATATGTATTATACTATGATTTGTAGTATATTACACATTATTTATTTTATTGAATATTATTTATTAATTGTAATGGCTGTGTTGGTATTTTGTGAATTTTAGTCTACAGTACTACAGATAACATTTGTACTTAATGTGTTTGAAATGGATTAACAAATTTTAAATTTATGGTAAATCAATTTAACTAGAGAAAAAATTGCTGACATTGCTTCTCAGGGGAATTTTGTTAAAATATTATGTATGACACACTGTATAACAAAAAAGAACTTTGATGACTACAGAAAATTTGGAGAAATATATCATTGTTGTTTATAGTTATGAAAAGCATTACAACTCAGATTAAAACTAACTGTTGTTTTTTTTAAATACTACACTAACATCTGACAAGTTATAAAGCTATAAACTTGTGAATTTAGTTTCAGATATTTTAAATGTTAATTTAAATAGTCTGCAATATTAATGGAGGATTTAATTTAATTTTTCAAAAATTATACATTATTGCATTTTTATTGGATAACTTTTGAGAGTTAAAAGCTCAATGATCAAGAATAATTGTTGATTGATGGCTTGTGAGTGTGTTGGTAGGTAGATGGATGGATAGGTGGGTGGCTATCCAAGAATTGACTTGCATTTAATAATATTTGAGTTTGCAACACTACTATACTAGTGCCACTCAAAGAACGCTACATGTTGGCGCATCCAAATGACCGAGCTCCGCAGTTGGCTATATTTTAGTCGAAAATATTAAAGCCAATAGAATTTTAACCGACAATATTATAGCCAACAAATATTTCAACCGACAATATTTTATCAGACAATTATTACAGCCGACTGTATTTTAGCCGACAAATATTATAGTCGAACATATTTTAGCTGATATTTTCGGCTATTACACACACTCCCCCGCAGTTTCGTTCCCATATTTCTCTCACTCTATCAACTAGTCGCCGTAAATTCCCCAACTCGCTACGTGTGACCAGCGGCTTATATTGTGAAAGTGGTCAGATTAGATAAATTTTGGTCGCGTTCTTATGATGGCCATAGTATAATAGCAGATAGCACAAAACAATATTTTTTCATAATTAAATGAAAAAAACAAAAAACATCCTATGTTCTCAACCTGGTAACTTTAAATGTATTTATGTTATCCAAATAATAAAAACGCAACAGCAGAGATAAAGTTCTTCCCCATGCGTTGTGAATTATTTGAAATAATATTATTACAGAAAGAGTATAGTTGTCTCGTACAACATACTTTTGTTGTGTTGTACATTTACAAGATCGAAACAACACTTAAGCTATTAAGTAAGATAAAATGAATAAAATTGCATATTTAACTATTTTTTGTACATATAATAGGTATGTATTTCGTATTTTAATATTATTATTATTATTATTTTTATTGTATTTACAATATATTTAAATGCATGTAATTATGTGCTCTTATTATATTAATAAATCAACTACTTCATCAATCAATTACTATACAGAGTGTCCCATGAGGATTTACCCATTGCGATATCTCCCGAAATAATGGTGATATCGAAATTCTGGTTTTGTAATAAGACTCACAGGGATAATAACTACAATTATTTCATATTTTAATGTTTTGGTAAAAAAGTTAAAAAATACATTTTTTTATCTAATAATTTTAAAAAAAATTTAAGATAGCCATTTTGTTGAGTTTATTTTTTTAAATATTGACGTTTCAAAATTTTTATTTCATTAATTTCCCGATTTTTAATATTTTTTTTAGTTTCGAGAAAAATTGCGAATTATTTAATACCCTAATGTTATCAAACATGTGAACCGCCGCGACGCGCGTATTCCCATACAGCCGGCCGAATATTTTCCGTGTTCCTAATAGTTATAAATTTATAATCATATTTTATTTCTTCAAAACTAGAAAAACTAGAAAACATTAAAATAAATTTAAAAATGAAGTAATTGTAATTTGTAGTTCATATCCCTATGTATGTATCTTATTATAAAACCAGAATTTTGATATCTCCATTATTTCGTAAGATATTGCAATGGGTAAATCCTCGCGGGACACCCTGTATTATATAAATATTATTATTATTATTAAATAATAATATATTGGTACTTTATGATTATTAATTTAAAAATAGCATAATATATTATTCCCAGAGAATATTTAAATTACCAATAATAGAATACTGAACAATTGCATTAAGTCCTTCGTCTGGGTCTTTAGCATACAGCTCCCCAACGGTAGAACCAATTGGTGAATTTTCAGGAATATACATGACTAATTTATCAGATTCAAAAACTGGCGGAGAATCATTTACATCTTCAATACGTATAGTAACAGGAACCTATAAAAAAATTATAAATTTTAACAATAGTTTCATACTTAACACTGTATTAACTTACGGCTGTGGAGAGGGATGGTGAACCTTTATCAATGGCAAATACATGAATATTATACTGAGGAATGCTTTCTCTATCTAAAGAAGCAGCAGTTCTTAAAATTCCAGAAGTGGGATCAATAACAAAAGCTTCTACACCATCATCTAAAGCATATTTTATGCGACCATTCAAACCTGAATCTGCATCAGATGCACTAACCTATATAATTGAAATGCATTAAACACAAAATATTAATTCAATTCATGTAACAATAAAAAATAATTTTACTTGAAGGACACTTGTGCCAATAATAGCATCTTCAGAGACTGAACCATAATATGATGCATTGAAAAATTGTGGCGCGTTATCATTGATATCAGTGATTGAAATCTCTACATCAGTGGTATCTGAAAGTGGAGGATTACCGCCATCTCTAGCTGTAACTGTGAGTAAATATCCACTTTGTACTTCACGGTCTAATGCTTTTGTTGTGACAATAGCACCACTTTGAGCATTGATGGTAAACTCAGAAGCATCACCATAGCCACTTGCTAAAGAATAAGTAATCTAAAAAAGGCATGATATATAAAACAACACATAAGTAAGAATATTTCTCGAACTATTGAATTACTTACTAAAGCATTTTGACCAACATCGCCATCAGTGGCAGAAACAACAAGAACTGTAGAGCCAACTGGAGCATCTTCATAAATACTAGCAGTATATGGTGCATTATCAAAGATTGGAGCAAAATTATTAGCATCAGTAACATTGACATAAATTGTAGCAGTATCAGATAAGCCACCTGAATCTGTGGCTGTTACCTATATTTTTAAAACAATAAATATTATAATATACCTAACACTATACATTACATATAAATACATTACACGTTTACTATTCAAAATACATAGGTATACCTATCTATTATTTTAATAAAAAAAAATCAACAAAAGATAGATTTAAAATCATTTCTAGTTCTTCTTTAAAAGTGCTATAAAAATATTTAAAATGATCATATTATTTATTTCCAACTAATAATTCAATAATAGAATCTATCTATATAAATATAAAAATGGATTTCTATCAGTCTGTCTTTTATGCATTCCTAAACAGCTGGACTGAACGCAACAAAATTTGATACAGAGATATATTAGACCTATTGGCAGAAGACAGGTTTAGTTAAAAAGTGATTGACAGATATTTTGATATTTATGTATAATATAATTAAAATGACAAAAATTGGAAATTTTCAAGTCAATGGCTGTGGGGAAGTAAGAGTTCATAATATAATAATAAATCTATCATCATATCATCTTTAATTGTTTGTTTCTTATTCTTAAGAGAAGTTTAAAATTATCCAAAAATATTGAAGGGCCAAATAAGTTAATGAAATCTTGTCATTGTGTCAATATGGAAAAAGTAAATTTTTTATATTAAAATCCTACTATACACAAATTATATTTTTTCTATGCTATATTATCAAATAGTTAAGCTTATAATATCAAATACTTACCGATAGAATAAAACGCTTTTCTTGTTTATAATCTAATGGTTGAGCAATAGTTACTAAACCTTTACCACTATGAGTAGCAATTGCAAATCTTCCTCTCAAGTTTCCACTGACTATTTCATAATGCAATCTGTTATAATGAAAAAATACAAAACTTTTTAGTATAAATAAAGCTTAGTTTGATAAGTGGCTCATAGTATATGACACATGTTATACAAGTAGCCAATTGACTCCGTGACTATATCGGTTGAAAAAAGGATTCTACGTATAAAAATGAAAATGTATTCATGATATTCAAGTGAATTAGCCATAGATATTCCAATTAAGTGTTTACTGCACGTAAATGTGTAAATGTGGTTATGGGGGTAATGTCACCATTATCCATCAACTGAGGCACTCGACATGATAATAATTACTAATAGCATCAATAACTATACCTTGGGTTTTCATCTGGATCAGTAGCCATGACAGTTGTGAGTGGCGTTCCTGGAGGCGAGTCTTCACTAATTATAACATCGTATTGTTTTGGATTGAAAATAGGTTCATTGTCATTAACATCTTGAATGGTAACCACAACACTAGCTGTAGCTGATTTGGGTGGATCACCTCCATCTTCGGCCACAACTTGAAACTGGTATTTCGGATTAGTTTCTCGATCTAATAGGTGAGTAGTATAAACCCAACCACTCTTTTCATCAACGGTAATCGGTAAGTTCTCGGCTAAGGTACCCTCAGAGTCTCTTGGAAAAATGCGATACTTTAAAGCAGCATTCTCTCCTTCATCTGCATCATATGCTTGCACTCTTACAATACTATATCCAACAGCAACATTTTCTAATACAGATTCTTGAAAAAGTGAAGTGTAAAATCTAGGAGGATTATCATTAACATCTTTTACATTCACTAGTAGTTGAGTAGTATTAGAACGACTTGGATTTCCACCATCTGTTAAAACAACATGTTAATTACAATATAAATTTAAACTATTATTCTTAGATTAAGTGTATACCTTGAGCTCTAATCATTAATCGGTAACTTCGCATTGCTTCATAGTCTAATGATTTGACTAATGAAACTTCTCCATTTTGACTATCAATAGAAAATTGTCCTTGTGTATTACCACCAATTATAGCATATCTCACAACTGCATTCAAACCCTGATCAGCATCAGTAGCTCTACAATTATAATATATTTTCAAATATTAAATGGAAGCTTAAGAAATATTTTTCATTGTAATTATCAAAATTTACCATTTTTTAAACAAGATTTAAAAAAAATATCATCAACTATTTAAATCTTGATAAATACTAACTAAATCTTGAATATTAAATATGTGTTGACAGTTAGTCTCAGATTACACAACAACGTCTTATTTTTTTAGTTTCAACAGTCAAACATATTTATAACATAATCATTTTTGGGATATCAATTTTAATTAACAAAATTGACAAAATGGTCTATAGAGAATTAATATCCATGATGCCACAAATGTACCTATAATTCTTCAAGAATATTTTTGTATAACTGATTGTTTTTGATTTCAAAACTAAAAATATAATTTATCATCTTTGTGTTTTCATAAGTTCTTGAACTATATTGTACATCTTAGTAAATAAATGAAGTAAAACAACAGTTTCTATATTTTTATTACAAAAATAATTTTTTTATTGTTATTTAATAAGTCAAAAGATAAATTTTCCCCGGTTTGTGAAAAACTATTTCAACTAAAAATAAAAACAAGGTAATATTATAAACCACTAAATACTATTCACTTTTCCCATTCAGTCAGTATAAGTACTTCTGGAATTAAAAAATATTAAAACTAGAACATTTTTATGTTAGTTAATTGTGTAAAACTGAAACTTACTTAATTGTGGAGATAACTGGTCTTTGGTTTGGATTAAGATCTTCAGGAACATTAGCTGTGTAAGCCCGTTCAGAAAATTGTGGATAGTTATCATTGTCATCTAATACTTTAACTACCAATGAAGCAATTGCTGAACGTCTTGGTGATGGTGGTGCTGCTTGATCACTTGCTTTAACCATGACTGTGTAAACTTCACATACTTCCCTATCCAAATTTCGCCTTACACTAACTACACCACTGCGAAGATCAATTCCAAAAGTTTCGTCTGAACTAGAGTTTATTCCACCTCCTGATATACTTTCAATAGAATATTCAATCTGAAAAAAAAAAATTAAATGAAAACAAATATTTATCAGTCTTATTAATTTATATTTATTAAACCATACTTGAGAGTTGATTCCAATGTCTAAATCTGTTGCTCGTATGGTAATAATTGTAGTTCCAACAGAAACAGATTCCCTCACAGAAGCTTCATACATGCCAGAAGCAGATTCAAAAACTGGTGAGTGGTCGTTGGCATCCACAACATTTACTTGAAGGGTTGTAGTTGCTGTAGATGGGTGAGATGATGTATCTATAGCAATTACACGTAAATAATGAACGTCCATGAATTCTCTGAAAAAATTAAATTATAATATTATTGCTAGGTGTACTAACTAGCATTTTACTAGTCATTCATTTTTATAAAAATAATTAAATTGCATTAAGAATTAGATCAAACTTGATTTTTTTTTATTAAGAAGTGAACTGGTAAGATATTAGTTTTAAACAACATACGAATATAGACAATTAACTAAAAAAAGTTTTATTTTTTGACTATACATAGCCACCTAACCAAAAATAAAATGTATATGATTGTAACAAATTTTATTACATTTGCTTTTAAAAATGAAATTTGAGTATTTTAAACAGTTTTTCGTGGAATTTTTAAATTATCGATGTGAAAAATTATTGTTAATTTATTCATTATTACATCAAAAAAATTATTGAGGATAAACAACTACCATATTAAGTATAAAACAGTTCAACAAATTTGATTACATGACATGACATAACATTAACTGATTACATACCTATCTAATGACACCAATGTTGTGACTAAACCCGAATTCGAATCAATGGTAAACATTGCATGTGACCTGGTATCGATAATTGGACTCATCTGATACTCAATTGGATTATTATTAGGAGGCATACTTCTTGCATGAACACTACAAACAATTGTACCAGATGGAAGTTCTTCAGTTACACTAGCAACATATAGACTTCTTTCGAACTGTAGTCCACTATCAGCCATCTCTACTTCTCTTCGTACACGTCCAGTTTCAGTTAAACTTCGTTTATGCCATAAAATCATCTAGATATTGGTAAATAAACATTAATAAAGAAAAAAACAATAACTTTATTTATTAACTAAAAAAAAATACCTTAATATAATGTTCTGAAGGTGATACAATTTCACTATTCACATCACATTCATAAGAAATCATAACAATAATAGACATTGGATCAAGCGTCGAACAAAAGTTTTCAGCTACCACGAGATCGCCACTTTTTGACTCTATATTAAATCTATTGTCACTAATATCCAGATACCGTATTTTGCAGTCATTATATACACTTTGAGGAATCACAGAAGGTCCAAGAGGTGCAACAAATTCACTTTGCCGCCAACATTTTTTATTCACTTCGTCCATTGAAACACCAGTGCCAAATTTAAGACTATAGATTATGTATATAGTTAATAATGACAGGTTAATTTTTAGTACAAAATTGTTTACTTACTTCAACACTGATAAAACCACTGAGACCAATGTTTTGCTAGACCATTTTTTGGCAAGTTCAATACGAGTGTTTAATAGTGAGTCTATTTCTAAAAGAAAATACATTAATATTTTATTAGATTTTATGATGGATATTTTATAAAAATGAATTATACCAATGTATTATTTATACCTAGGTATAACATCACAAATATCAAAGTTAAACAAAGATAAAAGTGCCTACCTTACTTATTATATTCTAGATTATAAAATCAATTCAAGCGCGAGTTCAGACATTAATTTTAAATACTTAAATGGCCATAGGCACAAATAGGGGAGGGGGATTATAGGATATTAGCACCTCCAATTTTAAAATTAGCACCCTCAAATGTATGATGTATTATGTATCAAAAACTTCTCCTGACAAAAAAAAAAAAAAAAAATTAAAATGGGAAAATTCATAGCTTTAGAAGTTTAGCACCATTAGTTTGTTTTTTTTTTTATTGAAATTGTGCCTATGTAAATGGCGTAAAAATAATATCTTGATCAAGAAAAATATCAAATTTAAAACAACCGGTTAGGTTAGGGCTGCAGTTGTTGGCTATATTCCTTAGAATTAAAGTATTAGGTAGGTTCCAAAAGGTTGCCATATGTTCCTTTTTGCCTGAGTTTAAAGCAGTTTTGAATATAGTGTCCTGTTGTCCCAATAAAGTGTTCTGGGGCAGTCATTATCCACAAATCAAACTCAATTATTCATGTTAAAATTTTTTATTATATATTAAATTAAACATTTCTAGAAGAAAACAATATTGTTTTGATTGACAATAAAATAATCAAGTTGATTGACTGAAAAAATCTATTTAAAAATTATTTTGCTGACGTGGTGATGACAGTTAATACTGAATATGAACATAAACATTGTTTTCCTGCTCCCCTCAATAATTTTTATAGTCAGTTTGGTAATGATATATGATAATTTTGTCACTATTTCACTAACTCATTTCGTTTTGTAACATAAAAGTTAGTTTTTGCCTTAAAATTTCAAAAGTATATTATAATGTGCTGACCATTGTGAATGGTATTCTAGTTACAAAAAAATAGTGTTTTAAAACTGATTGATTGGGAGGAACAGTAGGATTTTTTCCATAAAAATTATATAAAAAATGTTTGTTCTGGTCGGGGTTCTGGTTTAAGTAAAATAAAATAAGGCAACCTTATTCAAATATTACATTTACCTAACAGTGGCACACACAGGGATGCTAGAGCCTAAAGCCTCCTCCCCTAAAAAAAATAAATAAATTAAAAATAAAAACAATATTTTTTTATAATTTATTTTTTTATTTTATTTTAAATTATTTTATATTTGCAAGCTATGAGTGTCATTAATGAATGATTTCTCTATACATGTTAATGCATTACTGTAATTTAAAATTATACTCAGAACACATATACTTATTATGCCAACAGGTATAGATTGTATATTTTCAAATAAAAAAAAAAATTAATTTTACCTATACCTATAATTTTATGTTTTATTAAATATATTATTATAACAATGATGAATGATTTTTTTTTTCAAATTTGATTATTATATCAGATGTTGTACCTAAAATTGTTTGAAGTTGACCACTTAAACCTCAACTAAAACGAAAATTTCCAAACTTGAAATTTATTTTCTTTAAATGTTTAACTTTTGGATAACAAAGAAATTCAACATGGAATACGTCGTGGAATAGGTATCCTATGCTGGGCGAATAAATGATACGGGTTCGGGTGGCAGTATTGTGCTAAACAGTTCCCACCCGTTCCCAGTTTCAAGAAGGAAAAAAAAAAAAAAGGTATCCTATACTGATGAGTGATGAGGAATTAATCCAATATAAAACCAGAACATAATGAAATATTATCCATTATAAAATTTTATACTTATCTCAATAATAAACATTTTGGTGAAATCAGAATTTGCCTATCATAGGTAATTACTTTTTATGTTATTGTTAATAAACTACATAAAACTAAAATAATAAGAAATTAAAAATAATAATAAAAAAAAAATACCCCCGAGGAGGCATATTTTTTTTAACACGTTCAATGCCATTGTCAACGGGTATTCGACATTGGTAACATAACTTGGGTCACTTTTGTCAAAAGTATGTAATTGTGACGCAGGCTCTGCGAAGAAAACACTAGCGGAGCTAAACGTGTTAACCAATTTCTTCAATTTCTTCCAAACTAAAAAATATAATTTAGTTCCAAAAACTTATTTATGTTATTACTCTTAGAATAAAAAAAGTCAAAAAATTAAATTTTGAGTTTCTCAAATAAAATGCAAATGTTTTTATTTTTTTATTTTTAAGTGTTTCTGACATACAAGGTCATCAAACTTATTGATATAATAAAAAAAATTTTAACATCATGAAGTTGTTAGGCGTAAATTAATTACAATTGCAAATGTTTGAAATAACTTTACTCGTAACTTTATAATTCAGTTTTATGTGGTTTATTAACAATAAGATAAAAATTTAGTAAGAAAGGCAAATTCTGATTTAATCAAAATGTTGAGCATAAAAATACAAGCATTTCTAAAAAAAAAATCATAAAAATTAAATAAAAATTTTGTATTTTAAATTCAAAAACATGATTTTGGAAAAAACTGAATATTTTGAAGTTTTTTGGCCATTACTTCCAAAATAAGTTTGACCAGCTTTTTTTGAAAGTATCATCAAATTAGGCATGCAAAAACACACATTTTTAAGACAACAAATTCCAAAAAATCGCTTGGGAGCTAAACAGCATTTATGCTCACAAATGTACCTACCTAATTTAAACATATGTCATAATTTGTTTTGTTTTTGATCATAAATAAATACCTATGTAATATACAAATTAAATTTCACATTTTTATGATATTTTTATTAAACAATTTCATATTTTTTTTAACTTTGAGGATTGGAATTAAAAAAAAAAAATTACAGTTAAATAAGAAAGTACATGAATAACCAATTTTTAATGTTTCTTAGTACAGTTGACTAACAAAATATTATTTTTTTTTCCATAAATTATTTTATAATTTTTATCCAATAACTGTTTGAATATGTAAATACTTAACTACACCACAGTCCACAAGACACAATTTTTAATATAAGTTAGATGTATTTCAGTTAAACTGGTAAAATGTTAATAGCCATTGAATATGAAAAGTAGGTAGCAAACTTCAGCCAATATTATAAGCCATACAAAATAATAATAATAAATGTGCCAATATAGCAAGGTTTGTAGCATTCGTTTATAGCAACCACTGATCTACTGATTCATTGAAAATTATTTTTTTATAAAAAAAAAATGATTATTGAAAATTGGTGGTGCCTGCCTAATTATTTACTTGTATAAACTTGTGTTAATTGTGTGAGAAGAAAGTAAGAAAATGTTTAAGCCTTCCTCCTGCCCCCAAACAAAGATGCCTGAACTATAATATAGATACTTCCTCTAAAAGGCTAGAATATTTGATTAGGCAAATTATTACTTCTGCATTTTTTGGGTTTCAAATTATACTAACCTAATTTCGAGCCCAATCCGTACAAATAAATCATCAGAATGCAGTCATTAAGTATTTACATTAACAATAATGATAATAAATGTGAATAATGAATAAACTACAAACTATTTACTCATCAGTATTACTGTGCACGCTATCCTCAAGATAATATAACAGACTTTCAAGAATATAGTTTTAGACAAATTTTTCAAATTCAAAAAGGTACCTAAGCTATTACTAAATTCATAAGATACAACATACTTTTATAGACAAATATGCAAATACTTAGTCACCTAGAACAGAGCAGGACTTACTATTTTTTTCGCACCCCTTAATGACCATTCTCAAAGGCACGGACATGTATTCCAGCGTGTCATTTGAAGTAGAGTCCACATAGAACGTAAACACATCTGGATACTTGAAACCGTCGCATTCCAAAGGCCGTTCAAGTATAACCGATCCAGTGTAGTGGTCGACACGCAACAGTTTAGAGACAAAGTCACCGCTCTTCTCCGAGTTCAACACATACCGTCTGGCCGGCCGGTCGTAGAAGGGTATGCCACCATCAAACAGCACCAACCCCGGTGAGTCAGTGTCGGATACCACCAACAAGTATCCGAATGCGGTCCGGACCAGCAGCAGCAGCAGCAGCAAGCATACCGCGACATGATTGTGCATCAAGACTAGCATCGCGCCCTTCGACAAGTCGGACAGTACGATACACCTGCTTTTGGACAACTCGCCTCCATAGTCAAATGGTAGAATGTGTAAGACAACCGATCCGTTCGGTCGTCAAGAATATTATATTATTTAGTAACTGGTGTCAGAGCGGAAAAAAATCACTTATCACTCCAGCCGGACGACCGACGACGAGAAAACGGCGGGCGAACTATTAAAGTCGAACGGTTGGCGGGCGCACTTAATTCAATATTTCTATCGTCACAAAATGTGTCCAAGTATATTTCAGAAAAAGAACAAACGCTCACAAAATATAAAAGTACCTATCGTCTGCAGGACGCCATTGTGTTTTTAAATCCAGAAAACGAAAACGAGTAACGGCAGCCGCGGACACCACGAAACGATTTCCCTTCACCCGCACGACGTGAACGAGAACAACAAACTGAACAAAAAGCGTCCGACTACGATGCCGGGACGCTCCACTCGTGTGCCACAGACGCGCCAATGACCGACGGCGTAGAACGTTACCTATTGAAGTTTTACGTTCGTACCACTCTACTACTACTATTACTACTACTACTGCTACAACCGCAGTACCTCCGTCCACCACCGAACCCCTCCCGCCCACGCGCCGGTCGAAACTAGTAATCAATCGGCGGGCCAGGGGTTCCAAACGTGTCCGGCGGAATTTCATAACGTGTTATTAGAATACAAACAATACAATAGTATTATGTAGTTATAGACAGTTATAGTAGTTATACTAGTTATGTTCTAGCGTTAGACAAATTTAGACCGTTCTATTATTATTTCTATTATTTTTATTATTGATAATTTACATTTTTTTTATGTTCACCATTCACGTTTGACGCCTAGGTACCTATATCTACTATACCATCTACTCTGTCATATTGTATATTTGCACTATTATTACAATATTACCTAATTATATCAAACTGTTGTAAAAAGTGAACCGTATACAGCACATCTTGAGAACGATGTAAAAGCCGCCAGCCAGCCGAACGCGTGTCGCGAATCGTGAAAAATGTTACGTTCGTGGTGCACGCGATACATCTATTAACCGCGTGTTGACTTATACCTATATAGTATAATATAATATAATACTAAACATTAAAAATATAAAATGAGTAATAATATTATTCGTTCTTCGATTCTTCACTCTCATAGTCACCTACAGCCGAATTTTATATAACATACCTATATTATTTATAATTTTTTCTTAATTCTTCAAAACGTTCTGCTGCTGCTACGGGGCATTATACATTTATATACGCATACCTATATAGGTATAATAGGTTATAATAATAACATATAGGTAGCCGAAACGAATTTTGTTCTCGACAGGTGACTAAATAGTCTAGTGGTGCACTGTACACTAGCTGGTGCTATAGGAATCGAATGATTTCGCTTATGTCGATCAATTTTGTTCATAATTACTACGATATACAAAACAACAAAACAAATTTAAATGATTTTGCGCTTAAAATGCGTGGATATTTACCTACACACTAGTACACTACACATATATTAAAATGATTTTAAACTGTATTTTGCATGTTTTCGTCGCAACAGCTAACGTTATATATAGAGCATAGAACTGGTTTTTATACTTTCGTTGCAAAGTCGTATATATTTTGCATTTTTTAACATTTATTCTTAACTGTGAAATCCCGATCATGGGTACCCACATACAACTAAGCCCTCTGCCCTCCAGCAGCTATAAAATAATAAAATCTAATTGAAATGTATACTATGAAATGGAAGTTGTAAAGGACTTAAAATTAATAAAAAAAAATGTAAAAAAAATTGAAAATATGTATATTTTAATTACTAAAGAAAACAATATCTTTTTATACTTTGAGTTAAGCTATTAGGACTATAAAAATTTACAATATGACGTCTACTTATATACATATGAGAGCATGTGTTAAGAGTTAATATGTTATGAATTATGATGTGTGACTACCCTGCTAGCTGGTCTGTAGCAGGAACAAATTTTCCGGGGGGGGGGGGGGGGTGTCCAATGCCCAACCACCCCTCATAATATACGTCCTTGCCTGCTGGAAATGTCTGGACACGCTTATGTTTATATGCAATAGCGGATTCTATGATATTCTATCTAATAACGTATTTCCGTTTTTATATTTAAAATATAAGTATACCTATATGGATTTAATGTCACGTGCTATACACAACATTTCCTGCTCGAAATAGTATATTATAATTATAAGTTTTTATATCACACTGCACTATTAAGAATATGATATTTTAGCGTGTTACACTATTACAATATATAGACCATGACCATTATTTACCTACCCCGGGGTATACACACCTATATACAAGCGACTAATCTATCTACTTGTCAGCTATATCCTATATTATGTATATTGTAAAGGTGCTAGGTAGTATAATATAATATGCGTAATACATATTATATTACACTATAAACAGTATAAACTATAACAGATATTAGATATACTATACATAGCTAATATATTTTATATACCATATTTTTCGTCAAACTTTTTAGTTAATTAAAAGAATATTTTAACACACTTTGTTGGTATCAAGGGGATTATGGATGATTTCTAAACAAGCACTATTTTATCATTAAAAATGTAATTTATAATTTATACTATTATGAATATTGAAAAAAAGGTAATTCAACCATTATCCAATGTATTCCACCCATCTGTCTTCTTATATATTGTTTGATATACATAAAATCATTTCTATAGGTATTTTAGTATTTATATAATAATCGTATAAGTTTTTGCGTATAAAATATATACCTACTAATAGATGTTCACGTGTATATAATATATACATTATACACGTGAACATCTATTAGTATATTATATTTTATACATATTATATATATTATTAACCGTTTCTTTATTAAGTGTTTATAGGTGTAAAAGTGTGATATTATGTTATATATTGTATAATTATGTAATGCATGTATACCTATCACAGGCACGTCGATCGATCGATTGATATTTGGCGCGCGAGTCAAAAAGAAAGCGCCAGAACACGCGCCTCCAACCGCGGACGCAAATGTCTCCGTCATCACAAACCGACTACGGTATATCGCATCTCGCTCGTTCTGCATATACGTCACAGATGCCGAACGGTGCGGCATAATACAGACATTATATAGTCTATAGGTAGAAAGGTATTATAATGTAGGTATAATAGGTATACAAATCTAGTACTCCCCCGCTGGACGGACGACTTTTACTCGCGGCCATCGACCGCATTTCTACCTATATATATTATATTTTGCCGGAAGCTATATATGGTATACATGGTATACATGGTATACATAGCTATACATGGTACCTATATGTAATATTGTACCCAGCTGTATCTTAAATATTATGAGAACCGTGTTCGTCCCGCGATCAGCATAAGATTTATTTTTTTGTCTATATTAGGTTAAATTTCTATAAAGTATACAAAAGCAAATTATCATAAAAGGTTTAAAAAATGTTTATATATATAGACCTGAAGTCGATATTTGAGGTCCAGATTCCGTGGCTGGATTATATATTTATAGTTGGTATAGGTATTTAAAAATATGATAAATTACATTTATTTAAAAAAATTGTGTACTTTATAGTCACTAATTATATTTAATTTACAATAATTTATAAATATTAGTATTTATAATTATTATAGACACTGCAGGTATTACATATACCATCCAAACTTATAAGATACTCCTATTATGTTCTTAGATGTAGAACCAAGTTGTTTATGTATACCCTTGTAATTAATAGATGCAAAAATAAACAACAAATAATTTGTACGCGTTTTTTGATCCATTTTTTCTGAACCCATATTACTATTACCACTATATAAAATACAAAACTATATATAATAATGATACAGTGACTGCCAGATTTACGTTTTTATTTTATTTCAATCTTGAATCTTCCTAAATAAACGTAATAAATGGTTATATTAATTTAATTTATGTTTATTTTTTGGTAGTTTCATAACTCCAGATGACTATTAGATATTAGAACAATATGACATATGCTAATATGTGCATGCTATTATAATATACCTATAATTATATATTTAAATTAATTACCTTTTATCGTATTAAATTATATAATCCAAAAATTCACTTCTTTTATATAAGAAGAATGCGACTCTTCGCCACATATTAAGTTTCATTGCCGCCGTGCAGTCTGAATACAGTATGGGGTTAAAAGCTAAAGCTAAATTGAAATTCAATATTGGAAAGCCATAACGTTAGAGCTAGGATAGATTTGAAAGGAAAAGGGGATCTTTTTAATTTATTCACAGATATTATTCATATTATATTCTTAAATTTGTTTTTAAATCAGGTGGAGCAAATTTTATTTGCGGCCAATTTTAGTATATTAGATACCGTAGAAACTACACATACACATCATCACGTCATCGGGTTGACAACTTTGAACACACAATTGCAAAAAAAGGATTTTGTCTAAAATATCATCACGTAAATTTAACTATATTCAAGACAATATTTTAGATTCTGAACGAAGTAATGAATGTATTGATTTTACAATGATGTGTGTTTTTTTTTTTTTTTTGTCTTCGTACAGCATAACTAGTCGAAATAATGCTTCGATTTCAAACTTTGGGGGTGGTTTCTGATGTAAAATTGAAGATCCTTGGTGCATTATAGAGGTCAAAAGTGTTCCAACAGTTTTCAAAAAAAGAGAGAAAAACAAAAAAAAATGACAGAAAAACGGGAATTTTTACGCAAAATCAGTTTTCGACCAAATCGATTTTTTTATATGGTTGTAATTTAAAAAACTAATCACTGTAAATATTTGAAATTTTCACGAAATGTTTATGTTAGTGTTATCTATATACAGTTTAATTTTCAAAAATGTTTGACTTTTTTTGAGTTATTTATAGACCACTGAAATTTTCAATTTTTTTGAGAATTTTTTTTTGAAGTGTCGGTAAAAAAATGTTGGACGACCAAAAAAACTTGAAAATTTAATACACGGTTCCTTATGAGTTGTTCTTATTGTAGCTAAAAAAAAATTAAAAATCGTAAGTCACAATTTTTTTTATAAGCGTTTACATTTACGCGAAAATTTGGAAGTAATTTTGAAGTTGAAAAATCATAAAATTTTTTGCGTTTATAACTGAGGATGAAAAATACAAAACTAAGTTTTCGATAAGTTTTCCTTCAAGTAGCTATAGAGAAAACTCGAAGCATTATTATAGGAAAAATTTTAAGTGCGTTTGAATTTTAAATTTTTACGAAATAGCGTAACGATAACGATTTATCCTTAAACGATTTTAAACATTTGTTATTATTCAAAAAGTATAAGTCATAGATACTTGAAAAATTTTACCAGTTATTTAGATTGGCATTTTCTTTACATGATTTAATTTTCAAAATATTTTGACTTTTTTTGAGGTATTTATAGACGACTGAAATTTTCAATTTTTCTGAAAATTTTTTTTGAAGTGTCGATAAAATTTTTATGGCCCTATCAAAATACTTGAAAATTTTATACAAAGTTCATCATAAGTTATTCTTATAGTGATTAAAAAATTATAAAAATATATAGGCACGATTTTTTTTTATTAACATTTGAAGTTCAAATATTGACTTAATACGTAAAAATTATGGCAATTTTCAAATTATCTTAGATCGAAATTCATAAAAGTTTTTCTTTTTAATTCTAAGATTTGAGAATTAAATACAAGGCTCATAATATAGTTTTGCAATAGCAGTTGAAAAATAAAAGAAATATATAGCCACATTTTTTTTTTACATGCATTCAATTTTTAGTTTTGACAACATACGTAAAAATCACGAAAATTCGCAAATTATTATAAGCTAGAAATTCATAAAAAATTTTCTTTTTAAATCTAAGATTTAAAATTTAATACAAGATTCCTTACAAATTTGTCAATCTTTATCACAAAAAAAAATGTCCACCGGAAATTCAAATTAAATTTTTATTAGCATTTGAACTTCAAATATTGACAAAAATTCGTCAAAACCATGAATATTTGCATATTATTTTGTAGTTAAAAATTCATAATATTGTTTGTATTTATATCTAAAGTTATAATTATAAAATTTAACACCAAGTTTTCCATAAGTTTTGCTTCAAATAGCTATAGAGAAAATTTGAAGCGTCATTATAGGAAAAATGTTTTGAGCGTTTGAGTTTTAAATTTTTATGAAATCGCGTAATGATAACGATTTATCCTCAATCCAGGTATTCGTATATCTATGATAATATAAGGTATTATGAATTATGATAACTACATGATAACTAAACTAATTGATTAACCATGCCTTGTGCAAAATGCGTCTTAATTGAAAAATAAAATTTTTGTTTCAAAATAGAATATATGACAATATTTAAATATAATATATCCTAGACTGACAAATCATCTCCGTTCAGAATTGTTTTTCGTATACAATGATACCTATCATTGCATTCAAATTTAATCCCATCCATTACAGTAACCTACTGTACAGCCAAGCGACATCCACGACTTACCCGCTTTTTTCTACTTGAATCTCCCCCTCAAAAAAAAAAAAATAAAAAAAATATTGGAATCACTGGATCGGTCCCAACAAAATTTGCATTACATAAGTTAATGATAATATATTTTGTTCAAAATAGTTTCAAACTACGTTCGGAAAGTGCAGATTTGTTACCACGATAACATGGATTAAAAAACATTCAAATCATAACACACAATTTTTCAGAGTATATTTTTGATAAAATTTAATTTTAATTTCAAATTCACGTAGGTGTTGTAGTATTTATATAATAGGCGCGCGATACATTTTAAAATTTTAATTGCTTCCATTGAAAGTTATTAACTAAATATTAAATTTTCAATATGGAACCTACCTATAGATGTATAATAATGGTATAAACTAAACGTAAAGACCAGCGAGAGAATTTCAGGGACAACACAGTCAACAGTTCAACACTGTTAGAAAAAGATATCATACAAGTATATAAATAATTGGAAGTTTGGGACCTACATATTCACAGGATTAACTATCTCCTTCCAACCATGTATTGGCACCAGTGAACGTATGGTAGGGTAGTCGGGTAGTGGGTACTATATAAGCGTATGACTATCGGATCATATTATACATACGAAGTTGGCAAACATGATGATCAATGATCGATGGATGCATAGAACATAATATTATATTATTATAACATCCTGATTAGATTATGTATTATGTAGAATTTAAATTATGCATTCGTGCATGCAAGTATACCTACCTAATTTCCAAAGAATTGTGGTTATAATTACATTCATAGGTTTAAAAAAAATCATAGGATCTATCTACATATAGATTTAAAAGAATATTTATGTATTATTTGTAAAACAAACATTGATCCAGCTGAAATGATACCTATATATATATATATATATATTGTATACGCGCGTGCGGCGTGCACAACATTGAATATCAACTCAACCATGACGCTATTTATCTTTGTTGTGATTTTTTCAATAATATGTATGACGTATGTATACAACATACATTAAACATAATATACGATGTTCATATATTCAAGGATCATTACACTTAAAAAACTACCAGAATTAAAAGATTATAATCTTGTGATTTTTATATAATATATATATAATACCACGACATGATTTGTTTCGCACGAATCGTTTTAAAAATTAGATCATTATTTGATTATTGATGTAAAAAACGCAATCGATTTTTTTTTCACTCACCAGTCGTCAGAATAAAATTGTTGAAATCAATAATATGATCGACGTAAGATATGTAAACAGTAAAACGTATTAAATATATCCTGCAATCGGCGCAGTGCTGTTATATAAATTAATTACTTACTTATTATCTTTTTACTTGTTAATAATTACAGTCGCGTCACAAATCAATATCTAATAAGTTATCACTATAATTTAAACTGTTGTAAAATACGCGAGGCGACGGGCGTACATTACTATTTACCATTTAACAGCCGAGTACATAGTGTTGTCATTTTTTAAATTAATAAATAGGTAGATTTCTACGTCAACAACTATGTAGAATTTAATAATATCGATTGTAAAAATAATTTAGTGATAAACAATATAATAAGAAGTATTGTTTTAAGGTTATATTATATATTATACATTACGTATCACTTCGAAAAGAATTACGTGAAAATAATAATCCATATACCGCAGTAGGTATACCATTGGCTTATTATTACTTTGAATCTGGCTGGCAGCAACGTCGTGGACTTTACCATAAAACGTCTCGTTTATAGTTGTTGTACAGCCACATTAACGAAACAGAACACGTACGCACCAGTGTATTATATATTAAATTGCTATTATGTTGAAACAAACAACGATACGAATTAAAAATGTAAACTAGTACCTATAACTACAATTATTGTACAGAAAAAAGTACCTACGTTAAAAATATTCGGCATAACTCCGCGATATAGGTATACACACATATTAATTACAAAGATATTTTACGATTATTATCCGAAAATGCGTATCCGTGATCATAAAATTACTATGTATTGAATTAATCAGTGTTGGTGAGTTGCGGCCCAAACCCTAAATAACGTACGAGTTGCGGCCCGGGTTTATGAGAGGTACGTACGAGTTGCAGCCCGGATTTATGAAAGGTACGTACGAATTGCGGCCATACAATAATATATATATATATTATATACTATATGTCTATATATAGTAATAGTATATGAACATCACAATATTATGTAGGTATTTTCTAGTATAAATTGTCGTTCTTATATTGGTCGTAAATAAAATAAAAGTATTCATAAAATTATAGAATATAATATAATATATTAATGTTATGACATTGTATTTAAAAAAAAATAATAAAAAAAAATAAAAGTATAATTGGTGTAATATATTATGATAATAATGTCCAAAAAAAAATCAAAGCATTCATAATGTAAGTCATATATGGCAGATGATAAGATAAAACCATCTATATTATCTTTATCATATTATACCTATACAAAAATATAACTTCCCATACGTATTGAACATTTCGTTTATCGTTATTCGTTTATACGGTACATAGGTAATAGATATATAATATAATATATATTATACAAGTAAGGTACATATGTAATGAATGTTACAATATTACTCGGGCCGCAACTAACCTATACCTAAAATATTATCGGGCCGGAATTCACCGGTCTCCAACACCGGAAACGGCGGAAACGAAAGGTCGGGCCGCAACTCACCCTCAGCCGAATTAATAAATAGAAACCTTTCTTTATCATTGTTTGTGTTCACATAACGAACGTTTCAATGATAGAGTTGTAAATAATTTTCGGTTGGGCGCTACTCACAAAATATTTATTTTGGTCTTAGATCTAGAATCTAGATAATTATAAAATAGATCGCAGGATAAATTGTGGAAAACAAATTATACACCTCAGTTTCTTAAATCATCACGCAGTGTGTAGTCTCCGTATATCTGTAATGTATACATAATGTCTTCTTCCATCATCGTCAGACATAATGGACCGTGTATGGAATTCGATCCGTCAGAGATATTATGCATTGCCTTAGTGTTGTGTTTTAGCACAAACCAATCTATAAGAACTGAAATGGTCTTGATCCTTTTATTTTATTATTATTATTATTATTATTATTATTATTATTTTTATTATAATTGATAGCTAGTAAAGTATAGTTTTGAACATTATATATTACCTATATTATTATGTATTTTGCTAATTTTTCCTACTGAATAAGTCCTGAGTCCTGGCTCATATAGCGACTAACTATTATGACACATTTACACTTATATATATTTTATGCGTTTGTTTTTAATGTTAACTGCTGCCGTGGACCCGTGGTAGGTAATTTAACTATTCCATTTTCGTTCTAGAAATAATACTATTTCATACACATTATGTATGCAACAAAATACTAATTTTTAAAAAAATTTAAAAGAGATACATGTATTTAATAGCGTTTTCCACCACACTATACTGATTGCACCAGTGCATATTTTTATGTTTCATCGGTAAGATTAATGTGCTGCACTGAGTGGACTTTTTTATGTTTTACTTCAATGCATTACGCTAGTTTTTTGCACCCAGTGCAATGATAAGTACTACAATACCCATTAAATATTTTATTATCTTTATATATCAGTGATAAGTATAGATTTTATGTTTCATCTACACTGGCACCAGCCCGCGCTAGGACGATTATTAATGAACTACTGAACTGTACCAGTGCCACCTTGGTGCAATAGTGCGGAATGGTGGAAAATGCTATAATTATTTTATCATTGTATAGTAATAATTTAAACCTAACAATGTAAAATACTAAATGATTATTCATTATTTACCTAATACGCAGTTGTGAACATGCCTATTATTTTAACATAATATTTTAAATTTTGTATTTATTACAAGGATTACTGAAATAGATCAGTTCAACAACTTTTTCATATTAAGCGAATAATTGTATGTATACTTTTTATTTTTTTATCTTAAAATTATGTAAATACTAAAAATCAGTAGTTATAGTATAGTTACAATTATATTTGTCAGCTAAATTTAGGGAATGATAGGATATATAATAATATAACGTAGGTAGGTACCTATAAATTCATAGAACATATTAATACGATACAATATCGCCATTCATAATGTATACAATTTATAGAATATAGATAAATGATAATCGTCACTGTTATACTAATATACGTATATTGGTTAATTGTTATAATTGTAATTTATATAGTAATATACTATATTGTATATATTTGTATACTACAAACCAGAGGTCCGGGGTCGGCAAGTAATAATTTTTAATAGAGTCCGGATGCTTAAAATATTAAATAAATGAGGTCCAATGAAAACAATTTTTGTCAAATCTTTATATTCTTATAATAGTTATATTATGAAGACAAAAAAAAATTAAGACGTGTTTGTGGTCCAATTTTCTGCCTTTCACGGTCTGGATACGGACCGCCGTCCGCCAGCTTCCAACCGTTGTTATAAACTATATCTTAAGTTTGTGGTAACTATCAAATTGTATATACAACTTATAATAGTACCTATACCTATCAACTGCAGCGATTTGTAGGATGTAGGTATTATATTTTGTAGAATTTGCTATTGTTTGGAGTTTCATTTGATCGTACAGTATTCCCTCTTCGTCTGATTATTTTTAAAACTTGGGGTGCCATGATTAATGGCAAATGGGGAAAGGAAACCCATTTGTCTATCGATTAACCTCAAGTAACATGCACAAATATCATTTCCCCTTTTACTATCCTGCTTTCGTTATATTATACTTTCATCTTCGAACCCTCCAGAAAAAAGACACATCTATATAGACATAATCGTGAAATATCTATTGAGTCATACTTCCGGAGGTTTTGTTTATGAACGATGTAAACCAATTAATAGACCACCATGAAAACAAATGAGAAGCGCATACCGCACAGAAATTACCTAGTAATTATATACATAATACATTGTCATCATTTGAAATCATTGGCGCATGTTATTGTGCATCTGTGCTTAAAAATGAAAATTTCTCTACCTATGATACAATAATAGTTTATATTCAGTAAAATAACTGTGGTTATATCTATAATATGCTTTCGGTCTAAAATGTTTAAAATACGGTAATTTTTTGTATTTTATTTTAGTATTTTACTATACATATATGTACAATGTACATATTACCTATATATTATATGGTAATATTGTATAAAACTATGGGAAATACCTCTCTTAAATTATAAAACTAGATACTAATGACTAAAAATTCTCGATTGTCAAAGATGTGGTATTCCTTTGAAATCAACTTTTGGTATAAATGTACCTATAACAGTATATTATTTTTTAGAATCAACTATTACAATAAATTTATAGTTTTATTTATTTACGCATAATATTATATACGTAATACGTATATCGGTAATACCGAATAAATGACAATCATACTTCATACAATAGTATTTTAAATATGTCAAATATTACTTCCGTAGGTTAAATACAAATAATACAATATTTTCTATATACTGTCATATATTTTATTTATATTTAAATCAGAACTTGTGTTGTAGCTGTTCAGCTAGATAAATATTAAATATTAAATAGGACACCGAGATAAAGATAATCGAAATAAAATTAAAAATACATGGGTATACCTACCACCTAAATTAATTATCTAGTAAAAAAAAATATATATATGGACAGGAGACGGACAGCAGCAGGTCGGCCTGTATTGGAAAATATCTCGCTCATCTATCATATCGATATCAATACCTCAAGTCAAAATATTGTTTATTATTTAAAATTTGAAATAATTGCCTTCGTAAAACGATCATGAGCGGTCGTTGAATTAATTTTTACCGCTTTTACTATATCAATCAATAGTCAATACTCAATAATCATATTTTTTATGTATTTATTGAAATTCTTATTATTTAATTACTAAGTTTTTTTTACTCTATGTTTTTGTATACTTACTTATTCTTTATGCAACTCAAGAAATGTCTTGTGCAGCCAACAATAAAATAGCAAACTTTTTTCAAATGTGAAGCACTCTGTCTATATAATAGCATTTTAAATGAATACGTAGATGATGTTTTAGAAAACTTTTGATGTAATATGAATTCCTACCTATAAATCGAGATCCAAATGATTGTATTGAAAATGTTAATAGTTAAAATTATATAGTCAACAATTTGTAAAAATTATTTAGTATGATATGATGACGAATCTTGTAATCTTGTATAACCTATATCTAATTTATATTTAAAGTAAAATTATTATTAAATATCAATAGAAGACAAGTTATGAAGTTGTATAATACTCAGAAAATACTAAACACTAAACTATAAGGGTTCATTCAAATTTCCATTTAGATTCATTTCAAATCAAAATTATCAAAACATAATCTAGGTGATTGTTCTCATTTCAAAATATTAAGCTTGTGTCACCATCGAATATTTTTAAAAACGAATAAAAATCAAAGTATGTATTATTTGCGGCAAAAGTATGATCTTCAAGACAGTATGCCTGATGATACAAAAATTCAAAATTTCAATAAATACATTTATAAAGAATAAAGGGGTGGCGGTTGCCGGTGAATATTCTTGATGAATATTAACCTGTATATAATATCGGTGTTCAGGACGCGCGATCGAACCAGAATCGTCGAGAAATCGTTCGGTCGGTTTTAATATGCTCGGGTTATGATGGTGTGCGTGTACAGCAGTGCCTCCTTAAACATTATTAAAAAATACAGAACGATTTACCTGCAAGTCCGAGATTCTCTACGCTGCTGAGTGCTGCAGACTTCCAGAACCGGTTTCATACGGATTCAAATTAAACCGTACCTAGGTATATTATATTATATATATATATATATATATATACTGTTGTTATAGCCGTCCACCGGGGCTATTATTAAGTAATTGATAGAAAGATTTCTCAGTTCTCAAACACGCGTAGCCACACCAAATACCTATACCTATATCATATACCTACGTATACATTAAAGTACCTATAGGCCATCCACGTAGGTATATAATACGTAATAAAATAATACGAGGTGCCGTTTGATCGCTTTTTGATTTTAATGCTGTTGTTCCGTAACCCACAAGTGTATTGTATTATAATAAAATATAGTTTTTAATTATTATAACATTTAATTTAGAACCAAACACAACAAGATATTTGTTCCGCCTTTATGTTTTTCAAACACAAATATTTTTTTATAATCTAAAAAGGATTACACTTATAGGCTATAGCAGCTGCCATCTATATCTATTAGTTATACCCAAAATGTCGGTGTTATTGTTGTTAAATTATCAAAAACGAGTAAACGTCCCGATATACAAAAATGCAGTTATTGTTTTTTTAATCATTCTTCGTCGTTTAAAGTACACTCCACACGTGCGAACACAATAGATCAGGGGTGGCCAGTGGCCAGTGACTAACCTAAACTTTGGGAACCGAAAATTTATAAGGTTAATTCGAGGTGAGCCACACATTGTAAAGCAATATTTATAAAATAAAGATACATTTTTCATTTTAAAACAAATGAAGGAACATTTATTTACTTTTAATTTTAGTCTAAGTTTGGTTCAAGAGCCTCATGAAATTGATTTAATAGCCGCATATACGAGCCTCGTTGTGGCCAACCCTGCAATAGCTCCTAAAAAGTAGCACGCGTCAATGAGAATGGTGCGATGAGATCTGTGCATAAGATATACAGAATTATTTCGTTTCAAGATCTCCGCTATTTTCTCTTATACTCGGCTAAAAATAACTTTATAAAATTATAATTTATAACTCAAACTGTGTTATTATATATTTAAAAAAAATATTTAACTCATTAAAAAACAATGAATATTTACATATTATACGGCACACCAATACATTTTGGGTTGAGTATTCAACCAATCATACTATTAGTGTAAATCATGATTTAGTTCAATTTATGGTATAATAAATGTGTGACAAGCATGCCTCTGTGTTTTATTTAGTATCTGAATATTTTTCTAAATTCTATACAATAATAAATACAGTGGACACCGCACCACTTAAAAGACTCACAGATACAAGATTTAGTCCGATAATAGACTCGAAATCTTCTGAAATAGTCCGAACGCATCCAAATACATTATAAAAAAATTCGGTTATATAAGACTTACCACTTCGATTATAAGACACAAATTTCGTAAAAAAATATGATAGAAATAAACAATTTTGGTTAAAATTTAGAAATAAATTTGTTTTCAAAAAATAAAAATAAAATTTTTGTTGATTATTACTGGTTTCGATTCATGCTTTATAATGCGTGTACTGTGTATGCAACATTTTTATTGTAATTTGTTCATTTATTCACTAATAAGTATAATTTGTATTTATTACATATTTATTTATGTATATTTATTATAATAAAATAAAATTCACAAGTATTTTGTGTTTTTTTTCTTACATCGCCTATGTAATAGATTTATTCAGTTATAAGACTCATTTTGTGCTGGTCCCGAAGTTAGTCTTATAAGCGGCGTCTACTGTATTCAGAAGAGTAAATATTTGGAATGAGTCGGCCTTATAAATGTCCACAACATTTCAGTCAGACATATCAGCTCCAGCCTGGAGCCTCCAAGAATAGTGGAGGTACTGTGGTTTAAAATAAATACATTTTAATGGTTTATTATGAATGACGTAAAACATTTTAAACTTGTATCCATTATCCAATATAGATATCACCTAATTGATGGAAAAATATATTGATTGTCAATTATCTGAATTATCATATTCAAAGAAGCAGGTAAGTGCGGATAATGATCTGCTGTGGGTACATCAGGCATCTGCTTTACTGTCTAGACTTTAACTGTCTGTCTTTTACTGTCTAGTCACTGCAACAAATGTGTTGAATTTGAAATCAATAATCGTTGTACACAAAAAACGATTCTGAGCCTATCAGCCTTTAATATTATTACTCAGTATATTAAATTTGATGACTGTAACCACGAATAATATTGTCAAATTACAATAAAATAATTAAAATTGTAGTTCTTGGAGCTGTTGGTTTTTCATCTAAAATTATTTTTTGATTACAGTATGAAATATTTCTGAGAAGCCTTGATTTGAATTTTCAATTCTTAGCTATAACAATTGAACATTGTATGATTTTTTTTATTATAAAATAATTTAAAAATATTAAAGGTTTTAATCAATTTTGTAAAATATTGAATTTTAAATAAGTAGGTACTAACATCTTGCAAATGGATCTTTGATATATATCAATTAATAACAACTCATAAGGAATCTGTTTGTAATAAATTATCAAGCTTTTCGACGACTCAATGCATACAATTTTATTGGCATTTATAGAATGAAAAAACAAAAATTCAAATATCGAATATTTGTAAACAGGGAAAAACGTGTCAAGATATTTGGTTAATAGTTTTTGAATAATGATAAAACTGTTAAGATCGTTGTGTAAGAATTTTTTAAACTTTTGTTAAAAATGTAGAAAAACTGTTAGAAATTGTTTAAGGCCTATATGGCTATAAATAGTTCAATAAGAATAATAATTGTAATATTTCGAATTTCGACAATATTATGGTGCATAGTAATGTAAACATTCAGTAAAAATTAAAAAGAAATCAATCAAATCAATGATTTAAAAAACTACTACGGAACAAGCGTCCTGTTATCAAAAAAAGTCGGGTATGAAACGTCTTTAGTGTCAGTAAATACTAAATACTTGTACAATATAAGTGCACTGGTTGTCCGTGGCGATACAATATCATAAACAAGTGCGGCAGCAGTCGCGCACATCTAATTCGGGTTTTTCAACACCTAACAATCGAGGTAGACTTATACCAGTTATACTTAAATATCATTCTTTTCAGTGTCACCCGGCATATCGTTAGTTTTGTATATTTTATGCATACACTATATGTATACATATATAGATATTATTATCACCGTGTACAATAAATTCTCGTAAAACCTGATACAGAACGCAATAATAATCCGGCAGCAGTTGAACAGTCGCTTGCCACGCATTATCCAGCGTCGTCGGTCCGGCTTGTTCTTTAACGGTTATTCTCCGCAGCGGTGACCCATTACAATAATATTATATATACATATACTATACAGCTATATTAATAATACTATACAAGTAGGTAGATGCACTGAAGAGATTACTGCGAGTCTCGTCGTATTATAATCGAACGTCTTTATATTCAAATTGTATAATATATAATATAATAATAATAATCGGATGTTTATGTTGTTTGATGGTACGGGCAAGGAGCTGAAATTATTAAGTTACATCTACGAAAATAGTGTTGTTGTTTTTTTATGTCTCCATTACTTACTTTTTTCTATCGTCGTATAGTCGCACGTGATTTCGTTTCGATTAAAAAAAAAAAATGTTTTTCGTCTCACGTTTCGCTCATTCTGTGGCGATACTGATAGTCATCTAACTATATAATACATATAGTAAATGTGCAATGTATATAAGACAATATAATATTATGTTATTGTTAAACAGTAAACACACTAACCAATATCAATGTCGAATCTTCCGTTTGCGTATCCGATACGGATGTCCGTTATTGTACGACGATGCACTGTAGGTATATGACGTTACACATTACATTATAGCCCGCTGTTCAACAGTTGTGTCTTGTGTATACAAAACAGTGATTAGTTACGGGCAACTGATCGCATCTCAGCATTTTCGTTATTACAATATTACTATTATTTTATATTTGTATAGGTACACTCAGAGTTCTTTACAAAATTATAATTATATTACGCATCATGTCGACACACAAATCTCAAAATCACAGTGTCCCCCCCCCCCAATGTATATAATAATATGTGTGTCAACTGTCAACCAAAAATTTGATACAGCAATATAATATATGATACTAGCTGATCTCCATTCACTTCGTTTCCCGTTAAGAATACCAATTCTATATGATTCAAAATGTTTGTTTAATTCGTCGTTTAATACCCGATTAATCATGTTCAAAACTTCCCGCGGATTTACTCCATTTTAATCTACATTAAAATTTTTTAACTTATTTATATAAGGTAGGTACTTGTTTGTTATCGCCCCGCCAGTACACAGTATACAATTTATCTAAGGTTTATCTAAGGTATTTATTTAAGGTTTAAGAGTCTTATTTGGCAGATTTTATGTATAGAATACGTCTCGGAAAAAATGATGTATTTGAAACTATATTAAAAGATATTTCTGAATTTTGGCCTTCTTTGTAAATTTATATATTTTTTTTTTAAATTTATAATTATAATAAATTTTTAAAATTTTTTATTGTATTATAATACATTTTATTTATGGAGGAGCGATAACAAACAAGAGTGGGGGGGAGATAAATTTTATACAGTGTACTGGCGGGGCGATAACAAACAAGTACCTTATATAAAATACAGGACTAAAATCTTTGTAAAACATTGGTAACTAATAAAGAAATAACAAATTGCTAATTTCATATTCATCCATATACTAAATTGTATAACCAATAGCAACCCTATAATAAACAAAAAATATATTTATATTTATTATTATTGTTGTACCTATCTATTATTTTTATAAAAAATCTTAAATTTGCAATAAACAAAATGAAGGGCCATTTATCTTATATATCAAATATAGCCCATATAGATCCATTTAGGAAAATTCATACCAAAATATTCTATTCCTACAAACGTAACAAAAGTATCTAGGTATAGGTATAGATATAAAAAACTACTTTTTGACAATTGTGACTAAGATATATAAAAGTTATAGGCATATGGTGTCGCTGAAATTTTTGTAGGCTAGGCATTATCAAATTATTGCAACTTCTCTCTAGAACTCAATTATATCATAATATATTACCTCATCGTTTATAGGCAGCATTCGTAAGAAAAGTTCGACCGGTTTTCTCCGACTTACTGTGCAATGTCAAATTTGACTACCATGAAAAGTCTTTTTATTTTCCGTTTTAATGGTGTTAATACCTATGTCTATGACACTCACAAATAATGTTCATTTTTCTATTGGTAAACGAATTTTAATTTAGTAAATTCAGATGTAACCACCTACAACCTCACAAGTGACACAAACTCCACCTCTTTATAATACAATATAATAGGTATATTATGATGTATAATTATAATAATATGTAGGCACTTGCTCTACGTGCGCACTATGTCTATTTCTTAAACTATAATAGCATTAAAACCGTAATTCAACTGATGTGTTCAATATAATATAGCCACGTCGCGCGTCGGTACTATTTATAATAGCTACAAGCAATTTTGTAGTCGAATTTAAATTTCTATGATTTGTTTACGTTTACATTCTTTACATTTTACAGACTCTTTACAAATCGGTTTAACAGGTCCTTGAATTTAGCGGAAAATTTTTATATACACAGTAAACACTCATAAATGATTGATAATACAATATTAATAATAATAAACTTAGATTAAAATTTAAATCTATAAATATAGGTAATAAGTAGAAATTAAGTAAGTATGCAAGAAATAAATGTAAATTAAATATGTAACGCCGGCAATAACCATGTAGTTGATGCTTTAAACAATAAAAAGAAAAAAATAATAAAAAATACAATAATATTATACTGTATAGGTACAGCGTACAGCTTTCATAGTATATTGTTTCTACATCAAGCTGACTATAATATAGCTATCTGTATAAAAATCATAAATAATGAACATTGTAGTATTTACTAAACTCGCTCGAAACTTCTCCAAAATCATTTTAGCTTGTACTTAATGTATAATAAATATTTTATTAAAATGTCTTTTTTAAGTAAATACTTTTGTAATATCTAGGCATGTATTCAAAATTTAAGTACTGAATAATATTAAATTAATGGTTGGCTTATTTTGATGGATATACATACTATTTATTGTTTAGTATATTGTTTCTCAGTTTCTCACGATTAACACAGAAAGGAAGTTCTAATATCTAATATATTATGTATTCAATTATAATTATAATCTATTACACGAACATAAAAATATTAAAGAAATATTTCAAGGTCAAAACTTTTGAATAAAGTCGTTTAATATATTTGATTTGTACGTTCAATCGTTCAAGCAGAACTGAGAATGTTTAAAGACAATGCAGATTGTGTCTGGGAAAATATAGACCACAGATTTTAAACATATCTTTAAATTTCAATAATTTAACACTAAGATAATTTTAGGAAAATAAACAATAATCTAAATGCATTCATAATTCATATATTTTTACTCTTATATTATAAAAGTTATAATACCTAACATTAATAGGTAAGAGCAAAGTCATACGCGGTACAATAACTTATAAGTTATAATAAACTTTATCGCCCTTAAAAACGCAGTTAAGTACATATAAGTTTGTTTTTACGAAATTCACTTTTTATTCGATCTTTGCTTTCATGTTTCTGGACATACTTATTTAAAATATGTTTACGTACCTATCGATTTCGCAATTTTGTTGGTGACAAATAAAACAGATGAAATACAATTCAATAGGTACATAAGGTAACACGTTCAGTAAGTCATGTTGATACCACTTTAGATTAAACGTATTAGATTTCATGTGCGGTGCTTCTTTGTGACGAAGTATACGGTGCCTACTCTGTTATGTCCATTGTCCACTATGGCACTGTCTAGTAAACATCAGACTGTGATTGTTGGTGACATCAGTCGATCTTTGAATAAATTTGAAGTTATTTTCGCTTTTTTAATGTAGCAATGTAGGTACCTATAAAAAAACGGTGAATTATATTTACGTTCGATTTTAGATTTTGAGTAGAGCAATAAATTTAATGATTTCATAATTTGTGTGTGTCATCGCTCATCAATCATCACCCCAAAAAGGTAGGGAAAATCATTCGATTTTTCTGATAGGAAAGTGAATCTATTCAATCTTTGAGAAGTCCAAAATAAAAAAATTCAAGCAGTTTTAACTTTTAAGGAGGAATCACCAAAAAAAAAAAAAGAAAAGAAAAATGGGATTTTAGCGAAAAACTAATATTTTACATACCTAATCGATTTAGATTTTTTGTGTAATTAAATAATTAAAAATTAAAAATAACTAATAACAGTATAAATAAGTATATTCAAAATGTTTATTTTTGTTATTTACCATACACGATAATATTTTTAAAAATGTTGATATTGTACAAATTTAATTTTTTTTAGTTTTTTTCCTATATTGATCAAAGTTATTATGTTTGCGGTTTGGTTGGTCAAAAAGCTTGAAATCTCAATACAATGTTCATCATTAATTTTAATAGCAATATAAAAATATCAAAGATAGATGCTTAGAATTTATTTAGTGCATTCGGAAGGTAAAAATTGAAAATTCTTAGCTGTTTCCAATTTTGCCGAGAAAAACGAAAAATAATCAAGAAAAACCAGGTGTATGACTCAGCTCGAGTCTTTCGCTGATCACTGACATCGTGGCGCGCTCTGTATGTGCTTAATTATCTTCCTATTTGACGTTCTTGGCGAGATCGCGCTTCACATTTAGTATACACTCAATTTTAGAAAACTATTTGTAACCGTTATTTTTGCAGTTTAATAATCTTTTCATGAATTCATTTTTTTTTTTTTTTTTGGTTTCTATAGTAATTACATATAGAATTAATAACTATTTATAATTCTCTATTATTTTGTTAGTCCTTAGTTTTTTCTATTGTTTACGATTGTTCAACGAAATAACTAACGGCTCGCTCTTCCAACCAATCAAAAAATGTTCATACAAACATGTTATGTTTAGTGTAGTGAATAAACGATTTATTCTAATTTAATTTGTTTTATATAAAAAAAGAATAATTCATTACAACTCTTAAATGACTATTTCTGTGAATAACTGCTAATGTTGCGATGTCTGGTTCGTTAGGTTAGGTCAATAATCAATTTGGGTACATCTAGCTATTTCATATTACATAATATTTTGAAATAGGCCTATAGTTCAATAATAAATGTATAACTACCTAATCCATCATTGTAGTTTAAGTATACACTTACAGTCATTTAAACTTTTTTCTTATTGTTTTATTTTTTATTTATTTATTTTTTTATTTAAGAAAAATTTACAATCTATATACAATTTATATAATAAGTAAATATGATGAAATATATTACAGGACATGAAAATCTTGAGGAAAGGGAGTCCAGTGACACTACTTCCAATTTAAACTAAGTGGGGAGGTAACTTTATGATAATAGCACTAGGCATTTTTTAATAAATCACGCGGCCATTTGCGTTTGAGTCGACGAGGGGGGTGATCAGGGATTGTACAAGAAGAAAGTTTAGATATGAGTGGGTTTGGATGGTTAAAGGTATTTTTAATTTTTATGAAATTTGTTATAATGATAAGAGTCAAGTGTGGATATTGGTGGTATGTTGAGATCATGATGTAGGGTGCGGTTGCTGACGTACCAGGGAGCATTAGAGAGGACACGTAGAGATATTGATTGGAACGCTTGGAATTTGATTAGGTTTGAATTTTTAGTGGTATCCCACAGTTGAATTCCGTAAGTCATTGCTGGACGTAATATTTATTTATATATTAGTGTTTTATTATTTAAGGAGATTTTAGATCGAAGAAGTGGTTTTCTTATCGTTAAAGAATTTACATACCTATTGGCTATTATATAATAATACATAATATGCAGGTGTACGTACCTTTTTCGCTACCTTGTAGGAACTTCATATTTTCATAATATGTACCTTTTTAATTTTTCTATATCGTGCAGGAACTTACATTTTTCTTTTCTTGTACTATTGTCTATTACTAGGTCACGTGTATAGGAATTTACATTCACTCGTATATTAAAAAGTGACTTTTTTAGCTATTATTATTTTATCTGCAGTGTTTTATTCCATAACATTTACAAACTATAGCTAGACGCACCTATGCCTAAAAAATTAAAAGTTATATTCTCAATCATTAATATATATGTAGAATACTCGTAATATTTTTAAATGTAGGTTATAACTTTCTGGATATAAATAATTTTTTTTTTTTTGTATAAAACTATATTACCTGTATAGGTATAATATCGATATTCTTATATCCCCAATTGTGCACCGTTGAATAAAATACCGTAGGTTCCATTATATATAGGTAGGTACTGTAGGTAATATTTAGTATTTACTACGATGATCGAAATGATGGTGAAATAATTGGTCTGCATAAATTTTGGTTCCGCCATTAAAAACTCAAACGTTGCCATTGCACAGAGCAGCGTTTAATTGTGGTGGGGAGGGGAAATTGCCCCGGCGAGGAAGAATTTATGGTGTTTGATGATGGGCTATTGGGGTGATACATTTTTGAAGATCTACAATTAATAAAAAAAATTATAATTAAAATTTTCTTAAGTGTATTTTAATTTTCCCCGGGGCGGCAACATAATAACTTAACGTGGCACTGCCATTGTACCAATTCATTATGGCGTCCATCACCATCGCAGCCGTTGTACAGCCATCGTTGAGGATGAATCTATGCAGAAATCGTGAATCGACGAATCGCGTAATAATGCTTGTTCACTCATTAAACAGTTACCTAGTAAATTACTATGGTATTTCATTTTATTCTTTATATCCTTGCTCAATGGTTTTTTAGAGCCTCGCGTAACTCTGAATTATTCTAAATTGGATCTCATTGTGCATTTGTGCGTCTGTGACCGAATTATTTTCGAGAGAAGAAAACTTGGGCGTATATTTATTTGACATAGTATTATAGTCTAATTTCCTACGGATCGATACAAAATGACCCTTGATACAAAGCTTGAAGAAAAACCCCTAACAGGATTTTCAAAGTATTTCAACACAACGACCATAAATGGTCGGGTGAACGTGAGTAAACCTATATTCTATGCATCGCGTCTCGTCAATATGACAATATATTAAATATGTGGCTAATGGTTTACCTACTTGCCTATATATACTAGATATATGTGGTACTTATATAATATAATATAATGGGAAAGCGTAAGCCATCACATTCTAAAGTGTAAATATTTTCATAAATTAATTAAATCGTTATGTTCCACATACCATCATATAGTTATACAATGTTATCAATAATCAGTAGGAAATCATAATTGATTTTGTCATCAATCATTAAATTATACTACTGTATTAACTCAAGACGACGCCTCGCCCGCATATGTTGTTTCCGTCTGACAAGTGCGTAACATGGCAAATTTTACGCGTACCAATTACAATTTAGCGCTCTTACCTTAAAGTTTAGAGTGAATTGACTTCTTAAAAAATGTAAGGTAACATTATTATTTAGGTTATCACTGAGGATTTTTATTTTATTGTAATTTTAAAGCGAGCTATGAGTACTTTTAAGATATACAAAAAATTTACAATTTTAAAAATACTAATAATTCGATTTAAAATTTAAATATAATAAAAAGCGTCTGTGATAACCTAAATAATAATGTTAACCTAATTTTTAACTTTCATAAGAGGTCAATATTGACTCTAAGTTCTAAACTAACGGAGCTAAATTGGAACTGTTGAACGTAAAATTTGCAATGTTACGCACTTGTCAAACAGAGACAACACATGTGGGTGTGGCGTTCTCTTAATAAAACTAATTTCAAAATCTGGGAAGTCACTCTATAGTAGCCCATAAGTCATAGATGCATAGGTCTAGTGCAGAGGTGGGCGGGTGGCAAACTTTTTTTGGGTTCAGTGTCAAATTTTTGCGATCTAGTTTCGAACATTTTTCACGTGTCCAAAGTTTGTCAACTTTTAATAGAACATAATAAATAAATATAGTTATAATATAATAATACAATCAATTTTACATAGGACTATTACAATTTTTAAAATGTATTTAATTTGTTTCTTTGAATTTATTAAAAGCAAAATGTAATGAATAGCATAATTTTTCACGATTTTAATTTTTGGCGTGCCATTGAAATTTGACAAACGGTGCCACTTTTGGTATGCATGCTGTGGGTTCACCACTGTAATAGATATATATTAAGTTTGAATTTAAAGCATCATTGTACACAGTGAAAAGACTCAGTGCAGAAATAATCTGTTAGTATTGTATATCAACCAATGTCTAAACTCTTGAAAGGAAAAAAAATGCAAAACCATGAATTAAATCCTTATTTTCAAACCATTCTACCATTGAAATTAAAATTAAAATCTAATGATTTTTTAATCACAAGAACTTCATAATTTTCAAGGATCCTATCATAATAATATGCTATATTAAAAATGATTTTACATTTAAAAAAAAAAAATAATATAGTTTTATTAAGTATTATTAATAACTAGGGCTCGGATTTATATGTATTAAAAAAACCAAAATATGTAAATATATATGTAATAATAAATCACTTTATATGTGATAAAAAAATGAAAATATGGAATACAAAAAAATTACAAAAAAATATAAAAAATTGCTTTATAAATGACATTATTAACTAATTTACTTATTTTACTACTATTATTCATTATTCATTTTGATTATCTTGGTCTTGAAAGCAATGAGATACCATATACATGCTCAAATTTTCAAAGTTAAATGATCTACGATTTGGTCGTAACACAGATTTGTACCGACTGAAGGAGCGCTCGACTTCCACCGAGGTAATGGGTGCAAATTTCATATTTGCAATGTCCAAAGCAGTGAGTTCAGCCGGAAATATTACCCCATTCATTTCGCAATGTGTATCTCTAATTAATTTTAGACAGTTTAAACCAGGATTTTTATGTAATACCGCTGTGCATTTTTTCTTTAACTGCAACTCCCAAGGGTCCTTGTACTTGTTCTATGCATTTTTCAGCTTCTTCTATAAGTCCTAAACTTTGAACTAAAGTCATTTTTCTTGTTTCTAGTTGTTTTATTGTATCTTCTAAAAATCCAAAATTAACAGATATATAAATTAAATTATTTTTAATATAATCCATATTTAATAAATGTTTCGCTTTTTGAATAGAGACTGCTGAAGTAGAATCCAACGTTGATACAACATCTTTTATTTTTTCAAAGTTATCGCAATAGTATTTGACTGCATTCAACCATGTCCCCCATCTAGTAATTATTGGTTCTGGAGGAAGACTCAAATTTGGATACATTTCTTTCAGCTTTTCTACACGACTTGGAGATTTTAAAAATATTTTTTTTACCTCAGCAATTAACTTGTCTACTTTACTAAATTTAGCTCTAATGGTTTCTCTAATTCTATGAAGTCCATGAGCTAAGCATGTCAAGTGAATCATCTTTGGGTAAAATACATTAATGGCAACTGCGGATTTCACCATATACGGCGCTGCATCAGTTAAAAACAATAATACATTTTCGTGTTTCACACCTTTTGGCCACAATAAACTCATCGAATCGTTAAATAGTTTGGCTATGGTTTTGTGGTTGCATTTTTCTAACTGTGTACAATTTAATAAAAATGGTTTAGAAAAGATTTCACTTAATTTTCCAACAATAACATTTCCAACCATTCTACCTTCAACGTCTACTGTTTCGTCGATCGAAACCCATATAGGGCCATCTTGAATGATGTTTCTAATAGAATCAAGTGTTTCCTGGTAAATTTCTGTCATATTATTTTTACTAAGAGTACTTTCGTCAGGAATTAATTGCCCCGTATACTTTGTTAAAAAAGCATTCAATGATTTATTTTCCAACTTGGAGATTGGAATATCCGCATGTATAAAAGCACGACAAAGTTCGGAATTAAACGAGTTTTTATTACCTGAAGAAGTACTGGCGGAAGTAAAAAACTGCTGTTTGAATTTTTGTCGTCTTATTTTACTCTCTTTGTGTTTGGCGGTCCCTATATGTTGTACTACTAAAAAACGTTGTTCAATGGAAACAGATTTCTCACACGCAGAACAGTACAAAATCTCACCATCACTCTGAAAATGTTCGTTTGGAAATTCTAGTACATAGTTTTTAGCTTTTCCAACTTTGGACACTCGAACTTTCGGCATAATTTAACGCTAACACTAACACGGCCAACTCAAAATTACACGTCTAAATAAACACACGTCCGGTTCGTCGATGTGGGTATACTATATTAATTTATCAAGTCACAGTAAAAATATGTATTTACATATAAATCCTAGCCCTATTAATAACATACTAAACCAAAATATGTAGTTTCAAAAACATAACAGTCTTCAAGCCAAAAAGTATGACTGTTATAATACTAAATCACAAAATGTTTAGTATTCAAATTTAAAAGTGTATTTGTGAAACCTAAATGACATTAGATGACTAGACAAAGTATTATACTATTACTTTAGGTCTCCTATGTTGAATTAGATCATGATCAAACTTGGGTCTCTATTATTCTGTTATATATAGATTTCTTGTGCTACATTTGCAACATTAGGAATGTTATTGCTTTACATGAAATTCAAACCGAAGCTGGAAGAAAAGCAACAGACAAGTAATGAAAATTAAATACACAAAATGTTATTTATTTTTTTTGTAAATTTTTTCTTTTCAATATATATAGTGGTTTTCATTTTTCAAAATTCTATTTAGAAAAAAAATATATATATATATGTAATAATGAAAATAAAATGATGATAATAATAATAACTGGTATTCTTTTATAATAAATATAATTATTTACTAAAATAATATGGTTTTCAAAATCATTATATTATTATTTACAAAAGCAAATTGAAATGTATTAAAAGTATATGTTTAATATTAAAGTAAAACACGCAAGTTTATAAAAACCTGTTAAAACAAATGTAGTGTCTCCTATCAACTTAAATGCCCCTTAGATAAAAATATAAATCAAGAAGTTATCACAGCTTCTACATGTGTTTTAAGTGGCATTCTGGTGTGCCTACGCTTTTAAAAATTATTATAATTTAAATATATAATTCTACACATATTTTTTTCAATGTAAAATTACTTTTTAAAGTACATTAAGAGAAAATAAAAAAATACTTATATAATTCAATGTTTAAATTAGTCAAATGTTTCTTAATTATTATTATTTACACAATAATGTTCATCTACATTTGGGCATACTTAAAGTAGTTGATAACTAACATGGAAATATTTTTATAATTAAGAAATAAAACAATTATTTACATATTTAAAAATATTTCTCATAGTTTATTATTTGAGAATAGCTAAATATAGAAAAAAAAAATTGTGTAAATGTAAATGCTTATAAAATTAGATGACGTACATTTTTAAGTAAAAAATAAAAATAAAAATTAAGAGTTTTTTCTAAAATTTAAACCACTGACTCTATCTGTTTAATTTCTTGTAATGGTGGTTTATTTGGCGTAGGAGCCGTTTCAATGATAGTAGGGACCTGGTGATGATGATGGTGCGTGTTGTCTTCCTCTTCATCATCTTCTTCATCATCCTCATCAATTGGAGTTAGCGCATCATCATCATCTTGAGGTAGGGCCATCTGTCTCTGGTCCAAATAACGTTTTAACGGAGCTGCCATAAAACTAGTTATTGCAGACAACAGGAAGAATACAGCAGCCATAAAGAATGGCCAGTCATATGATTTTGTGTAGTCATAAACTGCACCAGCTAATGGCGATCCAATAATTGCGGCTGCTCCACGGAATAATATCAAAAGACCAAAGGCATTGGTGAGTTTGTCCAGGCCCAATAGATCCACAAGAATAATGGATGTTAATGATATGTAGCCAGCTAGAACATTATACATTTTTTATTAGATTGTATAATTTGGGCATATATGTTGGTCCATTTATACTCACAGACTGCAATTCCAAAGAAGACTGCCATTATAACATAATGCGTATAGGTGACACAGAAGGGTGTTGCGGCAACAGCAGCAGTACTGATTAATAAACATACATTATTGAGGAACAGCGAATCAACCCAAGGGAAATCAGCAACAAAACCACAAACCACACGTCCAATGGTATTGGTTATACCAATAATAGACAGCAGAAATGATGCTTGATTTGAGTCGATATTTGAACTCTAAAGAATTATCATATAAAAAAATTTAATTTAATAAAAGAAAAATCTTAGCTATGTTAATAACTATGTATTTTTTAATGAACTATCAAAACTCACAGATTCTTTGGCAGCATCTACTAAATATACAAAAGGTACATAAAGTCCAGCCATACCAAATACATTGCTGATGCCAATTATCATAAATACAGGATCTTTAAGTAAACTTGTGTCCATCATGGAAGACAATACAGAGTTAATAGATTCTGGTAAAAATGGACAACAACCTTCTGCAATAAATAATCGACATTTAAGTAGCGTTCTTTCACTTTACAAGTAGATTATATTAAACAGACCATCTATTTCTTCATCATCATCTTTATCGTTATCGTTATCTTTCATCATGGATTTTGGTAATGACAAAATACTTTGGCGATAGCTAGCGAGTGATTTTTGTGATCGGTATTCGGGCAAATTCAAAACACTACCCGAGTAAAAGATATCTTTTCTAGACATTGGACGCACAGTTTCTTTTCCTCTTATGCTTGTTTTAGATGAAGTATATCCAATGCTGTCGGTATCCACCTATACATTTTAAAAGTAAAAACATTTTAGCTTAATTTTGTTCATGTGTTTAAAACCTATACAGTATAATTTTTATTTCTAAATAATATATATGTCATCCCTCAAGAGAATCAAGCACACAGAAACTGAAATTGGTAGATTCCTAACTCAAGATGTCCATGGAATTATATTCTATCGGCTGATAGTGTATATTATATTATATATAAATAGATAAGTTATTGAAATACTAACATTTGACCACATATCTTCAGCGTTATTATTTTTACTACCAAGTATTGATACATTCGATAATCTTAAATGTATAGATTTACGAATATCTCCATTTGAACTGAGATTAGGTCGAGATACTTTAATTGGTCCCAAAGTAGGTCGATAACGTTCGCTGGCACTTGTTTTTCGAATACGATCGAAAAATGGTACTGAACCATTTTTTGGTAAGCCTTGAACATGAGTAGTAAATGCAGGTTGAGAAGCATTTCTTGGAATGGCCGCCTTCATTTCAGCTAACTCTCCATTTCCATTTGTTTCGCCATTTTGTTCAAGTACTTCTGGTTTTGAGTTTTCTATTTTATTGTCTTTTTTATCAGATTTAAATTCTCCACTTCCAGCATTGCTAGAACTATTGCTAGATCCACTTTGCTCTGGAGCTTTCACTTCTTTAATTGTAGGTAAAACTGCCATGGTTGGTATTGGCGTCATAGGAGATCCGGTGCCACCTACCAATTCATCCAAGTTAAAACTTGAATGAACGCCAGGATCAATGTTTAGTGGTAACTTTTGTCTTTTTTCTAATGACCCATCTTTAAGTTGTACAATGAAATAAGATCCGCCTATAGATCCACGTTCCATTTGCATGCGCTTTTCATCTGCCATTCTTTGGAGTAATGGTTTACAGCCTTCATTTGGATATTCTAGAGGTTTCATTAAAGCACCAAATAACTAAAATAAAAATTTAATATTTAAATGTACATCCAACAGAACAGTATGCAGTTAAATAAAAAAAGAACGATAAATTAATTAAGAAATAACTTACGGCACATGATAGAATCATCCCAGCAAGTATCAAATTTGAGACTTTCCAATCAAAGTTTCTGAGAAGCATTGTGGCAAGGGGCGCAAAAGCAAAGGTACCAAAACCAGAACCACATACAGCAATACCGGTGGCTAAGGATCGTTTTGTTTCAAAGTAGTAGCCAACACATACTACAGCTGGTAAATAGATTAGGCCAAATCCAATACCTAAAAAAACAACATTATTTCTTAGTTGTGATATATATATATTTAAAGTTTATAGATCCCAATAAGGTAATCTAAGTAAATTTATATAATTTTAAAGACATTTTAAAAAAACAGCTCAGTAAAACCACAAGAATCCTTGTTTTACCAGACTTAATCAAACTAAACCTAAATACAATACATTATACAAACTATTAAAAACATTAAATAAATAATATTTAATAAATATTACAACATAATATAGGTATTACTTATATTAAATAAAAACATATAGGTGTATTATTGTATTAATATCTTTAAAGATATATAAAGTATGCATGTGTGTAAGTGTAAGTGGTGTTGATACATTATGTATAGATAAATATTAAAAGTAAAAGTTGTTTTTGACAATTATTACTATTATTATTACTTTATACTTATTAAATAAATAAAAACGGCAAACTCGATGATACAAAACTGTAATACTATACTTTTCTATCAGTAGTGACTCAAGGTTTTTAATACAGAATAAAAAAAAAAAAATTATAATAAATTTATAAACTATAATTTATAAACTATAATTTATTTTACATCACTGTTTTCTATACTTGATCATATTTTAATAATAAAATGAATTAAAATAATTTATAATCCACTTCAACTTGGGTTTATACAATGTTTGAAGTAAGAAAGTAAATCAATAAAAAAGAGTAGAACATTTTTAACACTTATTGAATATTAAGTCAGTTAGCTATTAGTAATTAATACATGCATTTAAATAGAATTAATTAAAAAAATATTGTAAACATAGGGTTAGTTTGCCTAATGTTAAATATTATTAATCAAACAGTCTTTTAAAAAATTATAGCAGTCTATGAATTCTAACATAAATTAATCTTATGGTTAAAAATAATGGCATCTATAAAATGTGTGATATTTATCACATTTCGAACAAAAGAATTTATAGTGGTATATAATTAATTCCACTAGGGCTATAATACAACATATGCATTACTGTTTTTTTTTTTTTAAATCTTTTTACAAATTTAATTAATTATGTTTACCAATTGTTTCATACTTTTCATACTGATACCATTATTTATTTTTTTTAGTATACAGTTTAATTTCAATTTCAATTTCCTAAAATCAGTAATGCTGTTTTTGGGAGAAAAAATGTTTAAAATATATTAAAAATGCAATGCAATTATCAAAAAGTAAAACTGATAATAATGATTTTGTTTGGATAAAAAATTACTTAATTCAATTTAAATTATAGGAAACTTCTCTTTTACTTAATGATAATTTGGAAAATATTGGTGATCTCATTGCATATTTTACGGTTCTATGTTACACATAAGCCTTTGCCTTAGCCTAACTTATAATTACCTATCCATAATTCTTATATATACAGAATTATTTACTATTTAACATAAACAACAAACAATTAAAAAATAATAAAATAACCAAGACAAAATTAATTATTTACAAAACTAACAAAAAATATAGGTGTCTTAATATTTGTTTAAATGAGTCTACTATACAGATCTTCCATAAACAATTTATTTTTTTATATACTAACAGTCAACAAATATTATTACTTATTAGTAATTTATTGGCGTACACACTAATTTATTCATTTATGAAAAAATTAGAAATTTCATTGCACATTTGAAATAACAGTAGAAAGAATTTAAAAAAAAGCGGGTAATTAAGTGGATATCGCTCTGCAGTACAGTAGGTTACAAGTGGGTTACTGTAATGGATGGTATTAAATTTGAATTCAATGATGTAATATCATTATATATGAAAAACAATTCTGAGTGGAGATGGTTTATCAGTCTAGGATATGTTATACTATATTAATTATATTGTTATATATAAAAAAAAAGTCGGCGTTATTATTTATCATTATAAAATCGTATGTTTTTTCTCCTTTAACCGCTTTTATTTCAAGTACAGTTTCGAAAATCGAAAAAATGACCTCTCTAAAGTACCAGCTCAAGAACATTACCTTTCAGAAAAGATGCTACACTTGATACTTATGAGCAAATTTAGATGGAGAAAAAGTGTCATGTACTCATTAAGAGGATTCTAGACTCGCATTCTTACAAAAAGTGTGAACCACAAAAAGCGCAGAACCAATTTTGTGTATTATGCTTTAGATATGAAGTAAATTGATCTAAAATCAACTTTAAAGGTAAGAATATTATCTAGACTTAAAGGAAAACTAGTAATAGGGTTTTTAGTATTCATATTTAGATTAGAGTTAAGAGCATTTTAAAATTATAGTTAAAAACTCACCTTAAAATTAGATAATAAGCCAATCCATTTTAATATTAAAGGTAATAATATAAATATGGGATAATAGACATTATATGCAGGTTTGGTGTCCTCCTTACTTTAAAAACTTTATAATTAAAAATATTAAGATATTTAAATATTTTTATACAAAATGTCCATAATAGTATTTCACCACTAAATAGTTAAATTGTATTAAGTTATTTACAGACATTTCTTAATAGTGCAAATTTCTAATTTAAAGTACTTTTTTGTTTAACTTTTAGTACCTATATTAGGTGTAATGATGTGTGTTTATACTCTATTTCACAAGAACATGCCATTTCTGCGCATCTTCCATCACGACACTTGATATCAAAACCAGCTCCCTAATGGCAGATAAGATGCAGCAGGGAAAAATCGATTTTTGATCAGACGTGGTATGTTCTCTCGTGGAACAGAATATATTCACTGTAATTCATCAAATAGCAGGAGACTAATATGTTGTATCTTAAATTAATACAAATATGCTTTATATCTAAATAATTTCACTTCTAATTGTACATTTTAAAAATATATTTTAATAGAGGATAAATAACTTTTATGGCTAATACAGACATTTAATGCGAGATAAGGTATGAAATGTGAATTTTGAATGTCTCAGAACAAATTTAAGTTTGATCAAATAATATCTTAATTTTTGTGATTTACAACACAATTTCTAAAAAATAACAAAAATGTACTTCTACTTCTGTCGTACTCAATTTTTTTTTTAGACTACTTAGCAAATTAAATTCAAATTTTTGTGCTATGAATGTTTAGTTTACAAATTGTGAATGTAAATTATATTTAAATATTCGACTATTATGTACTAGTACATAAATATAGAATAAACCTTCAAATTTAAAAATTATTCTTATTTTAATGGCTATTAAAAATTAAATATTAAGTGTGTGCGCCAAAATATACATGATTTCTCAAAAAAATAACTTTTTATAATTTATAAATATCACCACATTCATACAAAATTATTAAAAATTACTTATTTTTTAATTATCAGTTTTGTGTTTATAATTCTAGGTTCTGATATTACTGACATATTTTATATTAAATACTTTATAAGGCATAAATAAAAGTAAAAAAAAAAGTACATAATATGGATACTTGATCACGAGCATTGGAAATTTAATGAATCGAAATAAATATAATCAATGTATGAAAAAACTCCTCTTATGACATAGGTTTTGTAATTATAAAAAAATACTTTTAAAAATTTAAGAAAGTAAAGTGTATCAAACAAATCTAATTGAATAGGGATAAAAAAAAATAAAACAAAACAATTGATACTTAAAAATTGTCCTAACATACCTTTTGTCCTAAACAATTATTTTAACCATGGGCTAATTTTTTTTTTAGAGTAATCATATATATTTTTTGATATGACGATAGCTGATGTCCGTTGAGGTGGGATGTCGTACCACCTATAAACAAGGCAATGTAACATTCTTTACTCAATTAGGTTAGGTTATCACAGGCCGACAGATTTCATACACGGCTAGTACATTATTACCTGTCCAGCCACCAACATTTTTAGAGGTAGCCAGACAATATATTGTATAACTTACCACCCATAAAACCATAAGTGAGCATCAAGACATTGACGTTTGGTGATAGTGTGCTGAGCGCAAAGGCAATAGACGCGATGATACTGCCTGCTATGCACACTACACGACATCCATATTTGTTTGTTAAAGCACTGACTATAGGACCTACAAAAGAAAAAATGATGGTTAAAAATTATTGGTGTGTTGAAAGATAAACATAATGGGATTTTTGTAAGAACCTGGCCAAAATTTAAATTTAAGATTAACGTTTTAAAAGTTTATCTCAAATAAATAATTTGTGGACAATCTCTTTAGTAATCTCTCTTTAATTAACTTGTAAGACAGTTTTTATGACAACATTATGTTTATTTTATTATTATATGTATTATCAAAATATTAAAAAAAAAATTTAATTAAAGATGACAACACAAAACATTAATGAATATAATAAATTAATAACAAACAATTTAATGTTTACAATTATTACAAAATACCGGAGCATCAATTACGTCATACTCAAAACTTTTAAGTTAGTTGTACGATGGCTACAGAAATATCAATATTATTGACATCAAATAATCAATAATAATTAGTTTTAGTTTATGTCTATAGGCAATACACTATTTAATACTTTTGACTTCAAGGGAATGGGGAAATTTAGTACCATTTCATAAAAAATGGTTTTCATCACTGTAAGACTTATAAGACAATCCAACTAGATTGTTTTGTTATTTCTTACAACTTTTATAATAGGTGCTTAGGGTTAACAATAAATTATTTATTTTAATATTTACATAATATTAACAAGAATAAACCAAGTCTTTTAAACTAACCATGTACCCTGTACCCCACTCAACTATACTCATTCGTGATTAACAGCATTGTCATTACTCAACACTAAATAGTTTCGATTTTAGCCGGGTTTTCACGAAAACATCGCTCTAATGCCAGGTCCAGACCAAGAAACATTGTCGACATGTGTTTCAGACAAATTTTCTTTTAGTCTGGACGCCGCTCAACAGAGCAGTGCGAAACAACATACCTGCGCTGAGGTACATTCCGGACAGGAGACTGCCAACCCAAGCAGTCTTGCCCTTGCCTTCTCCAAAATACTTGACGAATTCGCCGAGGAACACTCCAAAGGTGTAAGCGATTCCGTCAACAACCATGTTGCACATGAAGCTGGCGAACACGATGACCCAACCGTATCCGCCATCAGGAGGAGGCGGAAGATCGTGATACTCGCAAAACGAAATGCCGTCGTCATCGGTGTTTTGCACTGGCCCCATGGCCAAAGGCGGGGAACTGGCATTTTGCCGGCCTGCTTCATCGGCTCGGTCGACGGCCGAACATTCGCTTTCAGTCTGAAACGATAGAAACCAACAAATGTAAAAAAAAATGACGAAACACGTTTTAACAAATGGCAGACAGTACGAAACGAATTCGCTTCGTCGGCAACGTTTATTGAGTAAAGTTAAATAAACAAACAATAATTTTTTTATATATATATATAAACGAGACACTATAAATATTTAATGTTAAAACAGTATGGCACATGTATTATAAAGTCAAATAGTTTCAATGACATTAGGTCAAATAAATGTAGTATATACTTTAGTTCCATTCATGTTTTCAATTTTATCATTTATATATACAATGTGTAGTATGCCGCTTCGACAGTCGTGTACAATTAAACATTCACTGCGAGCATTGGCGAGCTGGCGCCAAATTATTTGTTAACGCAATTGAAGAACTGTCTCATAGAGTCGAATCACTAACGTTCATCAATTTAAAATCGAAACTAAGAAAAAAAAAAAGAAAAAAACGACCGAGACAATAAGATTGTACCTAACGAATATTCCGCGACTATGATGAGATGTGTTTCGAATCATGTGATATTTCGAAGCATTTCGCTCGATCATCACACGATCGCGAATAAGTCCTCGAAGAAGATAAGATTAATAGTTTAATACTAATTCTATATAGCTGTTTATAGAACACAATATTCACTGCAATATTAGTAGGTATATAGACATCACAACCAATTAACGTGAGTCTTAGGACATTTATACCGACGTATATACCTATTCTATAGTATACGAGTCTGATAAAACGTTCAACGTAGGTACTAAATACACGTGTATAGTCTATAGACAAACAAATAACCAATACAAGGTCAAAAAACTACAGACATGGAGAATTAATACTTTGTTACTAATGAAATCGAAAATTTTTTTTGGGCGAGATATTTGATTTTTAGAAGATGTAAAAAACATAACTAGTATAATGTAATATACGACGGAGCTGTGATTGAACGATAATCAAAACTTATTTTATAGACTAAAATATATATTTAAAAAAAGGAAGCATAACATATTATGTATGTACGACGGCAAATAATACTAAACACATAATACGCTGTGAGATTTTCTTCTAATTCTAATGCAAATATTTAATCAAAATATATATTCGACACGTGAGGCAATTATAATACATAATACATTTATATCCGTTACCTATAATTTAATCGCATTTAAAATATATACCGATATTTTATAGGTATATCAAATATGGCATTCGAACTATAAACGTTTCGCTTCGTAATACTGTATTTCAGTATTTAAATTTTTATAGATTTTAGAAATAAGTAGGTATAATAAATGAGGATTGAGTGAATACCACCTATTGATACATTACTAAGTTCTAACATACTTTACAAAAATTCGGGGAAAAAGTATATTAAGCTGCTTCGTAAAATATTGTTATGAGCGAAAAATCTTTTTTTTAAGCAATTTACACAATCCAAAGCCTCATGCATTATAGTGCATTTTCATTTGAGAAAATTTAAGAGAAATTATTAATTTAGTAGCAATCAGTATCAGTATTTCGAATATAACCTAGTTTTATGTGTATATCTATTGCGTGCATACAACATGTCTGAGAACTGAGACAAATCTACGATCAGTGGCGTACGGTTCCGGATAGGCAAGCTGGGTAAGGACCTAAAACTGATGAGGACCCTAGCCTAACCAAAAATACCGTTTTCTTTATGTGTTAGATTACAGATCTCGCAACAAAATATGGAAATAATATAGTTTTGGTAGTTGAAATAAATGTCAAATTTAAATAGTGAAAAGTAATATTTGTTTATTTTTAAAAAGTTAAGAGGCCTTAGGAAAAATCGTTTGCTACGAGCCCTAAAATCTTAGTTACGTCACTGTCTACGATGGATTCTTCCTAACGTCAGCTGTAGGCAGAATTTCATCTCATTGTTAGGGATACTTTATATTTCACGATAAATGTAACATTTTAATACTATAGTATTGTTATGTAATCGATTCAATGTGATACCCCGCATGAACCACGACAAAAATGAAATGTGATGACGTTTCCGAACCGACACCGGGCAGTGTATCATGTAATTTATGACGATTTTGAAAAAATCTAATGAACAATGATTAAAATACATCTACATCAATTAAAATTTTAATAATACTTTATGCCCTATTAATCAAACAAATAGAAAACAGAACAATAAATAATATACATATATAATGAATGGTTTGATAAAATATTTATCACAACGACTATATACCGAATTATATTACATTGTTAACCATATAACTGCAACGTACATATTTACATAATTCAAAACAATGTTTCATCACGTCGTCTGTTATTAGGTCGTAATAAAAAAGATATAGGTGATGCATAATTGCCATAATGGCGCAGTGCTAAAATTACTACTTATATGTAGGTTAAGTATTTGTAATTTTCTAATATATATCATAGTTGGTAATTAATATAATTTTGTAGAAAATACTGGCTGTTATAGTATTAAAGACGTTAATCCAGCAACAATATTATATTAATATAATATAATTTGACTTTTTTTATTAAAAATAACAATATTTTAGAAATACTGAAAAAACTCGAGAAAAATTAATAAATTATTTTGTACTATTATAATGTGGAGAGAATAAAATGATCTGTTAAATAATAACAAAAGAATTGGACAAGATGTTTATACAACAGTTCGATAACTTATACTGAACACATGAAAGTCCATTAAATAACGGATAATTGCATGTTTTGGATGACATTAATTATCAAACAAAATTAATTGTTAATTGGAATAAGATTTGTTTTGTTCGACTTTTTGAAAAATTTAGTGAGAACTGAAACAATGATATATATTATCGGTATAAAATATGCTATATAGTATAGGTAGGCACCTAATTTAATAAATCTCAATTATAACCAAGTATATTGAAAACATATAAGTATTATAAAGTAACGTATTTTTTATGAAAAATTTTCAGTTATTCCATAAATATTTTTATTCACCGTGTTTAAGGACTTCTAATGAATAATTCAGCGAAATCATTTATACAATAAAGTTACACTTACAACTAATGCGTAAATAATGACATTTGGTTTTATACGTACTATGGTATGTGTAGCTAATTAGCTAATTGTATTTTATAATTGTCTAGGTTTAAATTATTTAAGTAAAATATTTCGTCAAAACTAAGTAACTATCTACATTTTTTTTTACATTAGATGGATTTTTAACTGAAAATTGTCACCAAATATAAAATAAAAGCGTTAAATAAATACTTATATATTTAAGTATATATTAAACAAACATATAATATACAGAAATTATTAATTAATATGATAGAACATGTTGTTAAGATTTTGTATGAAAATAATTTTTCTATTGATTTCTTCTATTGTAAAAATCTGGTTATTTGTATTCAAATAAAAAATTCAAGACTTAAGTAATTTAGTAGATACGACTGCAGTTATACAATTGTACAATTCAAACCATAATAACGTTTTAGGTTTTTAAAATCAAATTATACTCTAAGAAACATTTTACTGCCACTTAAAGACATATACCACAGATAAACAATAAATATTATTTACAACTACCTAGGAAAAAAAACAATTCACTTAAATTATTCTAATTATTTGATCTACACTTACATAAAAACATAATATGTAACACGGATTAATCGTTCCAATAATTAAAAATTAAAGTACCTGTAAAGATAGGTATGCATTAACAATTGACAATTATTCTTCAAGACAAATAATTTATCAATTAAGCGTGCATGTTTTTTTTTTTTTTTTTAATGAATCCCTCATAAACCTAAGCCAACCAAACAACCGCTGCACAATATTGATACGTGATAAATTTAATGTTACACATTAATATTATATTATTATGCGACGATTAAGCACAAAACTCTTTACAGACAAGTTCCATTGAAAAAGTCCTTGCTGATAGTGTGCACGTGAAACGATATAATATAAAGTGTATAATATTCGTTGTTTCGAAATCTTTATTATCATCTTATTTTAATAATGATTTTATACATACATGATACATATATTATTATGTTGATGTATAATATGAGACAGACATACAGTTCTACTTCCAACACTATTATGTATTGTATGTATAATACCTAATATAAGTGCGTGGGAGTTGGTTTATTGGTTGGCATCGTTTTATACTTTATGGCATGGAATGCTATGCACATAGGTAATATAATATATTATAATAAGTAATAACACAATATTCTATTTCGTTACAATAACCACGTCGTCGGTTGGCGAAATCGAGTTACTCGCGTTGAAAAACTGCAGAACCTAGTCGCTGGAGTATTCTCATTAAGAAATCAAATAAATACACGGACTGCGCGCAATACTAAAACTTCGTGGTAATTTAACGCATGATAAAATCGTCAACTTATCATCAACACATCACAATATCATATTATGTCCACATTGAGCTCGGTTACATAACTCATTTACAGTGGAAATGTTTTATACTACGCACTGCAGCGATCGAAAATGTAAATAATCTTTAATAAGTAATGACCATCATGACACGTGCCTGAAAAATTATTTTTCTACAAATATGTATGATAAATACCAGTAATTAATGTTGGCAGGTAAACACAATATTTATAACCTACATTCTACGTTTTAATGGTATGAATTACACTTAAAGAATAACAAATTTCTTTCAGTTTTCTTTTGGGTTGTAAATTATTGTAAGACAGGTTCATTAACAGGTTCATCTTTTATCAATCATTATGATTGCGAGAAAAATAATTTTAATAAAATATAATTTAATTCAAAATCGGGTTTAATTAAAAATAACATATGTACCTATTATTTAATTAAGAATTAACATAAACAAGACGGTCAATTCATTTTTAGTTACAAGTTTTTAACTAAATTTGAATATTTTTATTTTTGAAACAAATGTAAATTGGTTAATTGAGCAAAATTTTTAATGATATTATTTGAATAATATTAAATATTTAAAAACCTATAACAAAACATTTAATCTCGTAAAGATGTATTGACTGACATATTTTGCATCAATTATTCAGGTATAATTGTATAAACTATAAATTATCTCCAGCGCATAATAATATAACGAATAGAGTTGTTAAGTTATATCATAAGTCATTCAAAGGACGAAAACCAGTATTTTAAATGTCGAATTGTGTTTGTAATTTGTATACGATTAATTTACTTAAATTATCTGGGTACCAGCATAGAAAATAATATTAAACTGAGTCAAAAGATATAGTCATCAATTCATCATGAATTATACTTGAACAAAATACAATTTAAATCAATCATAAATGGCCTTAAAAGCAAGACTAAAGAGTAACTATAATAAACGTTGTGAAAATTTAATTTTAAGAGGAAAAAATGTGTTCTTTTACACCGTGTTGCATAAAATATTATATTACGGTCTGTGGGTCAGACTGACAGTTAAACCTTAAACCGGTCACGTGAAGTTTCAAAAAGATAGGTAGGTAAAAAAATAAATAAATTAAAAACTTATATTAAAATAATATTATTAAACTAATAAACGTTTTGGCACCAACCTTGGCTAGGTATTGATTAAGCCAATAAAGTGTTACTCCTTTGACAAATGACTCCGATTTATGAGAAAAAAGTGTTTAATCTGATCAAGGACGATACTATACGAATTTTATTTTACAAAGTTGGAACATCTTAAGACACTAATTTTTATAAACAATATATTATATTTATATGTATACACATATTATGCTCAACGCGTTTTCTTATATAGAGGCCACTTGACGGTAAATAAATAAGTTTAAGTATTTTCATTGCAATCAACCGGACGCATCTAGCCATGCCAAGGAAAACCACTAACATCGTATACTTACCGTAATCAGATAAAGTAAAAAGTATAATAGGTATATCATATTATTATCATACATAATATATAGGTAGATAAATGTACTAGTAACAATGAATAGATTTTCACTGACCTTCAAAAATAGATTATCTACATAAAAATAAAGCTCACATTGATCAACGTCTCAATTAAATGAAAAATTAATTTAATTTTGCATTAAAAGTGCCTAGGAAACAAGAATCCGGGAAATATACTTATATGCGATTAAGTTTGTATAAAATATTTTCTAGAAAAAAGCTCCAATTTATTTAATTTATTACAATTAATTTTTATAAAAATTATTACTTCCATTTAAATTGTTCAGTTTGATTTTAATAATAAATATTTACCGTGAATAACTATATAAGATGGAACAACAACTGATGTTTTTACGTTTTACGGTATTTCAATTTTCAATTTAAGTTTTACTATCTCGAATTTTATTATGATAATTAATAGCTGTCTTGCAGCTTAATATTATTTTCATACTTATTACCAAATGCTTTGTACCTGTGTAATAGGTAATGTAGTAGGTATGTACTTACTATCTACCCTATAACCCGGACAAAGCCCGATTAAAAGAAATTAGTATAAACATCTATCTAAATGACAGTGAGTACCTACATCAAAGCGCCCCAAATCTTTCCAAAATTTAAACTAACGTAGAGAAATAATTTTCAAATAAGTCTAACAATACGCTTAAGGCTTATTTGTACCATGTAGTATCTACAATAAACGTTGAATAATATCGCCTCAACAATAAAGTAAGATTTCTCTTTTTCAAGTACAGGTACTAGATAAAGAAGAGATTGTACACAGAGTCGATAAAATAATCATTATTCTCTATTGGTTTATTGAACATTAATACAGCTGATTATAAAAAATTGTTTTTTATGAATTAAATATATAGTTCTATACAGAAATATGAGGCACCTACATTTTTGTGGCTAAGTATAATTCACTGTGTAGCGATTGAATATTTATAAATCTAGGTCTGTCAAACCAGCCTATAGAGCTATTAATTTACAATAAATCCTATATAAGGTATTATTTTGAAAATAACATAAAATTCCACCCTCCAGACTTTTTTCTCGAGATTTACTATAATTTGAAAATTAACCATGAAGATGGTTAGGTACTTTAACATTCTAGCGTTGACATCGATTTATTTTGTGACGAAGTATATTATGATTAGAACGTCTATTACATTTATGTTTGATTATTATTTATTACCATAATGTTAAATAAGTTTAATTCGAAGTTGAATTATACAAAAAACTGAATTTTCTTATAGTATTTTAAGTAAGTTATTTTATTACATATATCTTTATGTGCGGCACTGAACTAGTTTGATATATAAATTTAACACCGATTAAAACTTGCTTAATTTCAATATAAACTTAATATAATATATAGCAACTACAATTCTATGAAACAGTACTTAAGTGTCCAAAAGTTGGAAAGAGGTTAAATAAAAATTAGAAGTAGATAATTAAAAAACTTTATAAAATGTCAGAAATACCCAGGTATAAACATATTATCTATTATCATCATAATACTTATGTTAAAAAGAATTAAAAAATATCTAACAAAGTGATTTTACAACAATGTGATGTTTTTTTAATAATTCCATTCCTATTAGGGAAAGAATAATTATTTTCACATTTTTGCATATTTTAAAATCATAAATTTTTAACTTGACTTTTATTTAAAAATAATTTTAATTATAATATACATTTTTAAAAAGCTGTACCTAAAACGATTTTTGGGAAAGGAAATACAATATTTCTTGATGATTAGACGATAACATAAAATTATTCTTGAAATAATAGCCAATTTAAATTCAAAAAAAAAAAATTGGACATTTGGACACCTTTGATCGTGGCTATACGGTTTTGATTATGTATTTATATAATCATATTATAATAGGTATGTATTTCGAAAAGTGAACGATCACTTCGCTATATAGAAATTAAAAACAAATCAAAGTAAGATAACTATATAAGACATAAGGTAACCAAAATCTGATACATACAATGTGCTGTTACTTTCGATTTTAAAATACGTATAATGACAACAATAACTGTTTTAACCAAGGACCAGTAAAGTCAAACGAATATTTGCAACTATACAACAGAAACATTCAGTTTCCATACATCCTGTCCGCATTTACTTAATATTTATTTATTATAAGTCGTTAACGATATTTCATTTTATTCATGCCATAATGATTTTATTTCATATTTAATTTTACGGGTATATATTTAATCATGTACATCTGAAGCGTATTCTTGGGAACGTTATCTAAGAATATAAAATAAAAAAGTGGTTTAGGACATATTGAAATTCTAAAGAATGCCTAGGCTGACAACTAGCTGACAAAACTGGTTGGATGCACATATTAACTGCAACGCACTACTATTTTTGTGCGTAAAATATTTAGTCAACTATGGTTTTTTTGAAAAAAAACCGAAAACTTGTATAGGTAAACGATATGTATAGTTTAAAACGTAAATTTTTATCTACATCTATTGATCAGTAACTATTAAGGAACGGCAATGTTGTAACTCAAGAATGTCGAAACACTACTTAACAGGCCAGGTATAAGTCGTAATAAATGTTTGTCGAAATTAACGCCAATACTATACTCTACACCTAGATAATATAGTAGTGTTTAACGTCAGCATTTTAAAAGTATTTAAATGATGATATAGAAACAAATAATAATCAATGGAAAAAAGATAAACATTATCATATTATAAAATTCGATTATAACTCAAAATTTCCTGCAGCCACATTCTGTCAAAGACTCCACTTCAAAATGCAAGGCCACTCAAACCAACTCATGTCTCAACCACGCTCAAAATCTCTTCCAGGCAACCCTACCCGACGTCTAAATCGAAATTGGCCCAGAGACCTTCTCAAAAATAATTTAAGATTAATGTGAAAGGTATTTTCATTAACCGTTATTTTATAAATAATAAAAAAAACTCGAAATTTTTTAGCCCAATGTGTTATATACATATATTATTTAATCAAGATTAGGTAGAGGAAGTCATACATATAATTTATAATGGCAAGCAAACAAAAAACCAATAACATTGAGGTACTGAATAAAGATATAAACATAAATTTAATATTCTGAGTATCGACATCAGTGCACTATACGCATACAAGGCAAGTATTGCATTACATGAAAAATGAGTTGCGTCGCACGATTGTTTTTATGCGCTTAAGCTTAATAATTTATCATGCATTCGAAAATGTATGGGATGTCTAAAACTATTTTTTAAAGCGAAAAACAAATGATTTTCTTTACACAAACACAGACAATACAATTTATTGTATATCGAGTGAGAAAAATAATTTAAGATAATATATTATATTATATAACTACATAAGTGTCTAATACGTTTAGCAGTTCGTTTAGAAGTCAGTTCAATAAAAAAAAGTGTGGCACTATAGGTTAGGTTGATATTATTATTATTATTATTTCAGAGCATGACACAAATAAAAAAATTGAAATCGATTTATATAATATTAATTTTCATTTTATTGATACTCTATCATTTCACTTTAGATAATCATGCTGAACATCAATTAAATTTTTGTATTCGTAAAATTATAAGACAATAAATTAAGTGTTACTGCGAAGCAATTATTAATTTGTTTATTGACAGTGGTTTATTTACAATCAATATTCACTACTTGCAATACAAAAAGAAATTGTTATATACCCATTCGTATCTCAAATTAATATTGACTGATACAGTGGCGTAACGAAGGACTATGTTTGAGGCACGGCCTCATTTTGAGGGGTGGTGGGTGTCCTCAAAGATCATCTGATGTGTTAAAAAAAGTATTATTATTTAAATGAATAAATATATTTTATCTTAAAAAAAAAATGTTCAATGTTTTTTTTGTGATGGGTGGGGTGGGTGGTGGGTCTGACAATATAGTAACTATGCCTCATAACTTAATAAAGTTCGCCACACCAATGGACTGATGACTGATATAATATACATAATAATGACGGTTAAAATTGTAAAATTGTTTTAATTTTTCGCAGTCTTATCATGGCATCGGAGGAAAACGAATACAGACGTAACCGAAAAAATGTTCTACATAAATTGCAAAGAATAGTTTCAAAGAATGCACAATAATATAGATATTTAATTCAAGTTCTTCAATAGTCAATACACAAACAAGTTTTCATAGTATTAGAAAGGTTTCCATTCTTATCTTTTAAAAACTATAATTAATATATTATAATTACATCTTATTACCTATAAACGAGCACAGTTTATCTACACGAGAGGTATCAAATATTTAAATATGGATTACACAAATAAGCTTATAGTATGAACCTATATTGTAACATAAATAAGGACTTTGAATATTTAAACGGAAGTGAGTTCACCAAAAAAAATAGTAAGTATATAAATATATTTTGCTCCACATATCATAATTATTACTTGCATTAATTGCCGAATTTCCGAGTAAATGTCGATAAGGTTAGGTTAGAATAAAACATAATGTAGAAGTTTTTATCGAGTTTATTCACTGATTCACCAGTAGTAAAATAGTAGGTACCTAAGTAAATCGTACATCGTACTTATATATTTTTATCGATAAATCTGAATCAATAATTTGTATACGCGAAGCCGGATCCGGCTTCTCTCGGCTCTCGCCCGTGTCAAAAGATACATAAATAATCAAATTTCACCACGAGGTTATAGTAAGCTTCTCTCACCTCTAAATAAATTACTGATCTCCTATGACTAATAAAATGATAAAATATGTGATAAATCATGCTACTAACCTATAACATGTGATTTGAATTGATAAGTATTGTACATGAAATTATTGAAATTAGAAAACTAATGATTTTTTTAGCTAATACAGACAGTTGTAAAGGTAAACTAAAAATTACGATAATTATTATTATTCAAAATGTAACTCTTACATAATTACTTATATAAAAATATTATGTGCTTTTGAATAATCTAAGTCTCTCTAAATTCAGAAAGATGCTTGAAATAGGAATACTCAAAATTGGGAAAATACTGGGAAATTCTAGAATAAATTTGATGATGACTTGATGTGCATAATCAACACCTACAGACTTAGTCTGTGTAGTGACCAATGAATAATTAATTGATAGTAAAGTCAATAATCGACTAAAGAATATTATTCGATTTATACTTTTTGAAAAATATTATGTTAATCGACCATTTTGTATAAAAAAATACCAAGTATTTTGGGACATAATGCATGGGTGCAAATAGTTAGTTATTCAGCCAGTGGCGGCGCCAAGGGGGGGGGGGGCAATGTGGGGCTAGTGCCCAACCCAAATTTGGTTTAGCCCCACCTTTGCCCTACCTGTTTGAGACCAAATGAAAATTTAAATTTCAAGTATTTAATAATACCATTTTCTCGCTATATTCCATCTATTTCATATGTATTTGATTAAGATTATGTTTTATTATATATTTATATTACCCATCACAATATTGTGTGAAATTTCTCTTCTCCGATTAGCAGTTAAACACCACACGGAGTATTAAATATGGTTATAATTTATCAATTATGGGACAACTGCTTATCACAATGTTGGAGTAATATAATTTCGGAGAAGTTGCTATTCGTGGTAGTATTGTTATTTCACTGTTTAAACCACGGTCATGGCGCAGATTAGAATTAAAACTTTTACCAAAATTAATAAAAAGACAAAAAGAAGAAAATAATTATGAAATAAAGACTATACTTGATTTCGCAAAACTATTGGACAACTATAAAATGGCTTTTTCAGAAACATTTATCTTATGCAAAATTGCTATTATAATACCACCTTCAAGCGCAGGAGTGGAACGAACATTTTCAAGTCCAAAGCAAATAAAGACTTATTTAAGAAACCATATGTTCAATGAAAAACTAACATCTGTTGCTATATTAAAAATTGAAACAAGAATATCCAAAAGTTTATATCTAGATATAGTTGTAGATAAATTTGCCTCCATCCATAATAATCGACGAATTATGTTGTAATGTTTAAAATAATATAAAACCAAAATCCATACAAATTTTTACTTTTTATCAGTTTACCTACTCCTCTCTTTTACATTAGTGTCTGATTTATATGATTACAATAAATGCCTTTAATAGCCGATATACCAAAATATAAATTCCATTAATAAAAGTATTATGGAAAATCCAAATATAGAGCAATAATAAACTAATTACAAATATATATTTGCCCCACCGAAAATTTTTTTGCCCGGATCCTGCCTCCCTCCCCCAGAAATAAATGTCTAGTGCCACCCCTGAGTCTTATTCTTATTACTTATTAATAAAATATTATTTTTTATTTACACCCACCAAAATTAAGTCCAGTGGAATTCGTTGTCCAATAAAATATGAATGGTCTAAGTTCGAAGAAGTTCATGTAAGGAACAAGAATAGGTAGATCGAGAGATAGATGAATAAATTACTCGATAAATTATCATTTCACATCCTATACAATATTATACAGACAATTTCGTAAATTCAATACCAAATAATAAACAAAGTATTTATAAAAAATCAAATGTAATTTTAATAATTTTAAATTTTAAGTATACTATAAATTTATAATAAAGCCTATATATTTATTTCTCGCATGATTTTTTTTTTTTTTTTAATGGTGTCAATATTTATTGATTAATAATTGAGTAATTGGCAAAGAAAATTGAAGAAAAATATTCAATGAAACATGTTTTTTACGATTAGTAATGGCTTAAAACACATCATCCCCACTCAAAGATAAATATAAACCAACATGTTTGACGTCGGTAATTCGGGTATACGCACATCTTTTGGCCGATGCAATCTATTCAAAAGCAATATAGTAGATAAGAGGACAATTATTTTAAATTAATTTAATGAAGAATTTGATGCATAAAAGAATAAACAAAAAAGCTAGTTTTAAAGTATAGTGTGTATATATATATATATATGTATATACTTAGTAGTCAGTGATACACGTCATAAATACCTATCGAGTTCCACATCCCTCCACTAACTGAATCCCATCAATGAAATTTTCCATAAAAAACTAAAAACTATCAATCGATAATTAAATGAATTTCAATTTTTAACAAATAGGTAACTATTATACATTACATATTTTTAAAACAGTAACCTCAAATCATATTTTTAATGATAAAATAGTACATGTTAAAAATTCGGCCACGCCCCCCTCCCCTGGCGACAAAATCATTTGACACGCCTATATATTATATTTTTTCTTCAAACAATTTTTTTTTGATTTAGTGATAAATATAATAAGTCGTAAGACTCTATGGCTTTTAAAAAAATCAGTTACTTAATAGAAAAAACAATAATAGGTACCAACCTAAATACAGTTTTGAATAATTTTGGTTCAACATAATTGTTTAAAAAATGTAACGATTTATCAATGGTTTCGAATTTAACGATACCTGTGGTCTCCTCAACTCGACCTATAATTCGAATAGATGTCATTGATTTAATAACTGATAAGCGTAATCATGGATACGCCAAAGGGTTTTCAATTTGTCGTGGATATAATGAAATCGTCATATTATAATATTACCGTAACCTACTAAATATTAAATAGCTACAGTTAATTTAGCGATAGGACGGTATAACTGGTCTCATGCTTGATAAATACTTGAATATTATCATATTGAAAACGTATTGTATCGTAAATATTGAAAAAAATCGCAACCACAATCATTATGTTGTACATTAACTAGAATACTAGATCACATAATATTATATTCGCATGGTTTTCTGGGTGACAGCAAGCCAGTTGTAATTATATGCTGGCTTAGACATTCTATTATGATAACAATTATTGTTGTTTTCGTCATTGTCGGTTGGATAGACCAAAATATCATACAAACAAATGGCGTGGAACATATTATTATTACTATTATCGTCGCTCAGGTGTTTTCACCGTTTCACTTCCCACCCGCCCACCAACCCACTTAACCGAAAGCACGACGTTGACGGCCCACTCGCGCGAAAAAAATTCGTAGTCTCGACCGCGATAACTGTTATCACGATGCGGGTGGCGTTGGATGGTCGCAAAAATCGGTTGTAAATATTATACGATACACACACGGTTGTCAATAGGTATACTTTTTTTTTTTTTACCTAGTTCCACCGGTTCCGTGGTTGGCGTATGCCACGCCGTCTAATTTTAGTACCCGAACCCAACAACGGCCAATGGACTCGGTTTGGATTGACCGGGAGCCAAAAAAAAAAAAAAGATCAACCTATGCGAGCGCCCTAAATTTCGTATCCTTCAGACGACACGCACGCCCGGCGAAGATGGGACGCGGGAAGCGAAAGACGGGACGACCCTCCTTCAGAAATCTAATCGTTTTTTTTGATTCGGTTATCGATATCAATAGCACAGTAATGGTACACTGAAAACTAGAGCGAACTGGGTATTGAAAAAAAATCTTAAGAGCCTCACACCGATTAAAACATCGTCGTATCGATGACATATCACTCTTCCCCCCCCACCCCCCATCACCAACGGCGATGGTAACGGCGCGTTTTCAAACTGACCTTAGACATGGCGGCGATTGGAGACGTTACGCGTATACGACCACTAAAATCGGATCTTGAAGTGACACGACAGCGGCGGTGTTAAAGAGGTGCAGGCAGAACAGCAACAGAAGCCGGACAGCCGAGACGTCGGTGCGACCGGTGGCGTCGGGTGGACAGGAAACACAAACGCGCGATACAGACACCGACGCGTTTCAATGGCGACAGTAAGATGGCGTCGTCTGGCACGTAGACATTTCAAACGAGCCGTATACACGGGTACGATTGTGTGCTCTCCGGGGGGATAAAAAACAGTAGCACACCCTTGTGGCGTAACAACGATGTGTCCCGTACAAGGATTGCGAACGATGCACCGTAAGTTGTTAAATCCGTTGCCGTCACCGCTCGTGCCGGTGAAAAACGAAATGAATTCCCGTGATGCGTCGCGTTCGCGGAACCGAAACGGTTTGAGATATTTTTCAAAAATTAAAATATTTAACAACTATTGGCGGCAGCGTCGAAGAACGTACGCGGTGGTGGTACACTACAACAATACACAACAGAGGAACCGTGTGTGTGTGTGTGTGTGAGCGCACAGTGTGCAGCGGTGGTGTGCTGTGGCTGTGGTAGCGCGGCAGCCTACTCGCACGTCAAGAAACCATGGCCGACTGACGGGCACACGGGGACGGGACGTCGGTCGGGCGACAGAAACCGTTGTGTGAACGACGCGCGCGCACGCGCAGTGATACGTGTGCGTGCGTGCGTCCACAAAGCGACCGAGCCAGCCAGCCAGCGATCGGCGACACGAAACGCTAGTCGCTACCGATCTCACTGACGCGGCCGCGTCGGTGGACCGGCGGCAGTACACGCGGTGTACACTATTACTACACCGGTGTGGGTGCCGGGTGGGACGTGCAAGTGTGTGCAACACGCAGGACGGCGTCGAGTAGAGCGTTGACGACGGCGCCGGCGGAGCAACAGCCATATTGTTATCTATCGGTGACGTCACGACTCTGGCCGCCGATATCTGTGAACCGTCCACTTCCGTCGTTATTATTATTTTGCTTATTCAAACACATCGTCCAAGTACCAACGGGCTCATCGCGTTATAGAATTTATGTTATAAATAATTTATTTCAACATGTCTGAAATTGTAATACGACGTTGTTTGAGTACGCGTTTTCCCCGTCGGGTCGTTTGTAATTTTCCATCGATTGTTGGTGGAGGCGGCAGTTATTATTACCTACGACCAATGGGCGCTACAGATCGATTAACTAGGTCGTAAATTTAACGTTAATATTTTTATAATATTGTCATTTTTTATTACACGAATTCGTCCAAATTGTCCTAACCGAAAAAGAAATTAACAATTAATACGGCGCTCTGAATACTTTTGTTTTAGTTTAATCAGTTCGCGGGTATATCGTCTCCGGCAGTGTACCTCGCGCTTAGTGGACAATTCCCACCGATGTGGGTAATCCTCCTGGAATTTGTTCGCCGTTCGGTCCCACACTTCCCCCTAACGAACGTAGTTTCAACTACTTTCTAAACCTTTATGGAATTTTTACCCTTTAAGAGTAACCTTTTGAAACTATTTCTGAAACGTTCGTTAAAATCGACGGTGCATAGTTTTTGAGTCTATAAATCACAGCAACACACACACACACACTAATCTCCTTTACTACGAGTATATACATGTGATAATATTATATATTGATAGATTATGTGATATTACACACACATCGTAGTTTTTGGATCATGAATTCCATTTAAAAATATTTCAGTGGAGTGGTCGGAGGGAGTTATTATGCATATGTGTAAATTCGACGGTTCAGCTACTTCTTCCCCACAAATATTTCCAAACTTCACCTCGTCAACTTCATCTAGCCTAAGTGTAGTAAACGATGTTAATACTACGATTTAAGTTATATTTCACTCCTACCTCTTCCATCAGATTTTTTAACAACACGGTACATACCAGCAGACACTGAGGTTCAGCGAGAGAACGAGCGGCGATCCGACCGAAATCAGCTCTTCTGCGCATCCCCATACGACGACGCACAGTCATAGCAGAACCGGTTTCTGTAGTAGAGTAACGCAGGGGGATGCGCAGAATTCATTAATTCTCTCGCTGAACACGGTGTATGCCTATAGGGTTGTCCGACGTCACAACATAAAATTATATTATTGTACTATACGATATTATGATAAAATACTTTGTCTACCTACCCAATGGAATTATAGGAGTGTTATATGTATAGGTAGATCCTACTACTTTATTATTACACTCGGTCGATCGAAACAACGGTGGTGGTTGTCTCTGAAGCTATTGTTGCAGTGTTTTCGAAGTAGGATTTCGCTTTTTAGTGGTTGTTATTTTCTATAGCGCGGCCGATCAGACTGGAGATAATCCATCCCCGCCGTTACCCGACTCACAAATTATGTGGTACAGTCGTTTCAAATACACAGACGATGTCTACTGTCTACATGTTGTGATATTGTGTTTCGGAATTCAAGATGTTTTGTTTCAGACTACCTACCAATTCATACTTAATACACACCCCTGGCACCTTGCTGCTATACTACTCGCATTGGATATGATCTGTATATTTTATGTTGGTACTAAAATACAATAACGCCCATGTTACTGCTCACGAGTTCAGCTGATTAAAAAAAAAAACCCAACCACATAATTTTTGCTACAAAACTTGAGGGTTTAGATAGCATTTGTGTTTGACTTTGTTCGTAATAATTAGAGTCACAGCAATTTGACATAAATTGATTTCGTTAATACATTATAATATGTACATTGTTATAAATATTTCGAACTTTAAATTTAAAAAATAGGCAACTAACACAATTTGAATTTTAAAAGAAATTTATTTCGAATACTTTTCATAAAATATCATATATTATAATATGCGCATATATACTATATATGACGTAGGTCACGCAAATGTATAAAAAAATATTGTTGATTTCTAGATAATAAATCTAATTAGATGTTACAATTCACTAACACAAACAAATGTATGGATGTATTTAAAAAATATTTACTTAACTCATTTACGCAAACATGATAATTCATAATAAACACATTAAAGTAATGGATGAATGTGATCATGCATGTACAACAAAACAAAAATAATGTAGGTACGTACATTAAATAAACAAAAAAATAATACTGAAAACTTGTTTTTTCTTTCTAAACAAAAGATAATAGGAATTTCATAATTTGGCTGTTACTTATTAGGCCTGTTAGGGTATGAATACACAAGGTAATATTAATTTTTAAAAAAATTTTAAGAACCGTTGAATTATATTTAGGTACAAACACTAAAATTTGTCCGATAAGAATTAAAAACTGTATTTCAAATCGTCAACATTTTTGCACGTCTTTAATTATTTATAATAGTAAAAAGTTAATCAATCCTGAGTAATATGTTTACGTCAAACCACATTTAAAATTTAAAATTTAAATATGCATGTATCTTTTGTCAATCATTTCTTGCAACAGCGAATTATTAAATATGATCGCTTTCAAGTATAGTAAATTAGTAAGTTAAATTATTGCAAGTTACGTGTCGTATAAAAAAAAAGTCGCTCGACACAGGCCCGTCGTCAGATATTTTTCACACTAAAGGGAAACTTTAATGCCGATCTTCTTTATCGATATTTATTTAATTTTGCTGGCTTCAATTTCATTAACATAATATGCCGCCCGACAAAAAAACGCACGACTTGCTTGTGTCCTAGCGACGCGCCTAGCTTGACATAAGTTGCTTATTTAAAATAAAATATAAATGAACGGTAAATAATACGAGATGCTAATAATATGCTACTTATATAATAATTTTAATGTAAAAATATTAGTAAATAATATGCTACTTACGTAGTTACGTATATATTACGTAGAATTTTAAATATTTTTATATATTTCTAAGAATTAATAAATTAATATTATCTGCATATAAAATGTTTATTCAATATCATTATCAATTTAACATCATGTAACATATTATATACAATATATTATTTAAGTAGGTTATTATCTATTACGAACCACTCTCTTTTTTTTAGTATATATACCTAACCTATATTTAGTTTTTGTACATAGGTATTTCTACATATTACCCCTTAACTCATACCATATACAACTCTCCTATAACCACTCTGTGTGTAAACGAAGTAGTAATATGGAGTTCTGCTAAAATATCAAATAAGATATCTTTCAAAGCCTTTCAGAATATCTGGTGTCATATAATCACTGGAACGCCATGGTTTATCTCAAACAATGCAATCTTTGACCTAAAAATCTGCTCTTTCAAATGAGGGCATCGCCCATTTGTACCAAAAAAAAATTAATTCGTTTTGGGTACAGTCCATTTGCGCCAAATTTACCTGCTTAAACATTTTAAATTAATGACTTGGTTATTTATTAAATTTTAAAGACGTCGTGTCTGTAAAGTATAGTAAAGTTATTTTTTTTAGTCTATAGATTTTAAAGCTTTATATATTATTGCGTTGAAAGGCAAACAATTTTTTTTGTTATTAACCAGCGGTAACAAAGGCCATCGTTGGGATGAGGGTGGTATTGTAGGTTTTTTTTAATGGTGGTGGAGGGAAAAGGTGAGTGTTTTTGGCAGAGAATTTCGAATGGGCACCCATAGGTTTTTGCCTTGCCCGGGTGGGGGGCGGCAGCCTCTCTTTCCAGATAGCGTGAACTCCACGGAAAGCGATGCCGCCCATGATCAGGATTCGAACAGGCGACGCGACGGTGCGCGTCTCAACCGACACCTGAATCTGCCCGGCCACTACATCCCCAAACAAGTTTTATACCAGTTTTATTATGTTATACGATCAGGATACAGTGGGGTACGCGTTATGAATACGTACAAATAGTTGCATTTAATTACAATAAAGATTAGGAAGATATTATTAGTTGTATACCTAATAGATTGTTATTAGAAGAAGAAAATATTGTAAAAAATAATATTAGTTTACTATAATTAATAAAAAATATGTAAGTACTATTAACTATTATTATTTATTATAAGTTATAATAGTTAGTAATAAGTATATAGTTTTTTAAAACAATTTGTATTAATTATTATTTGAGAAAAAAATATAGAACTTGATTATATAATTTGTTATACCAGGTAAATTTGGTACAAATGGACTATCTGAAAAAACATACCGTTTTTATTTTGGCGCAAACGTGCTGTACCCAAAATAAATAATTTTTTTTTTTCTGCAAATGGTTCACATCCGCCAATGAAACTGCTATACCTTATACTCCATACGATTCCATGCAAAACTAGAATCAACCCTCAACCAGCTCATCAGGAACATTGCCATAACAGCACTACCCGGAAATCCAACCAGGCGACTCAAATGAAATTGGTGCCTTGAAATTGTATAAATTATAAATTTTATATGATGTAAATGTATAAAACCAATAGGTGTCTCTAATGAGTCTAATGGGAGATTTCCAGCCATCTATTCTATTCATTTTTATAGTTTTACACAATTCTACCATAATTATTAGTTATTATAGATTGTAATATTTTCTAAAATAAAGTCATAGGTTATAAAAAAAACATGTATTTCCTATTTTTGAAAAAAAAATCGTATGAGATCCAATAATCACTATCTACAAGTCAATAATGAATAAATATAGTTTAGTTTGTACAAACCAAATAAATTATATATACATATTATATACATTATGCATACAAAATATACAAAACCAATGCATACGTTGATATCAATATAATACATGGTATATTTGACAAATATCTAAAATTTAAGTGTTAAGAAAAAATTACATTAAATTATAAAACAAAATATACCGTAAATGGTCACATAGACATGGATATCATTTAGTGACATTTACGCATTATGAATAATCGCATAGATATATAATTTAACATAGAAATGGTATTATAGTCTATACATCTATATCAATAGTTGAATTATCGATTGTGTAACCATTTTTTATGGCTGTACCAGGACATTTATAAGCGCTTTAAAATCTACTATAATTATATACCTAATTAATAAATCACAATAATTTGAAGATGGTTTTTTTTATTAAATATTGCATTTTTGTTGCACGTGAACATTTAGCTTATTTTAAAACAAACATAAAGAATAAAGATAATAACGTGCATTAAGACTTGAGACTTGAGAGTTAACGTATTACCCACTAATAGGAATGGACATTTACACGTTTAAAATATGGTAAAGGGTAATTAATAATTATTAATTAAAATATAGATAATAATATTATATTATTACATAATTAATTATACTTTTGTCTTGAACAATATATTCTTATTATACTCGCATACCATAGTGTAGGTACTAATGCAGTTGAAAAATAAAACATGTTTACTGTGTGTGTCTGCATCTTTTTCTTTATATGCATATAGAACATAGAATAGTAGAATAATATATTATAAGCTTACATTAAATGTATAAGATGGTACAAATATAGGAATTTCTTAGATAGTTTTAGTGTTTTAGATAAATATTGTAATAAAATATTTATCAGTATTCAGTACCTATAACGCAAAGATATATATATATAGAGTTGCATAAATTGTTAAGAACAATTATAGGTATGTTATATTAGGTACCTTTTGCTTGCACATTTCCAATATTTATCAAGGATGATATTACGTCATTATTCATTATTATATATAGGTAATGGATTGATAAAATATCTTTATGAAATGTAGATTCTAATATTTCTATTAATATCTGCGACTATTAACCCTATGGTTAAGCTCAGAACAATAAATAAAAACATTCAGAGTCGTCCTTCGTCATAAACTATTGTATATATCATTAGTCTCCCATCCAGAAAAATTTTCCAAGTTTCACCCATGGTCCAACATATTCCAAATATTGATTAAATAAATGTATTTTTTTGGAGTTATTTAATAATTAAGGATATTTAAATTATAAATCAATAAATAACCCAATTCAAAATCGAATCTTCACTACGGTAGGTACGTATTTTTATGTAAATAGATTACATATAATTTTATTAAATTCGGATTTTTCAATTCTGATTTAAAATAAGTACGTCATATCACCCTAAATAGAATAAAATGTTTTCATTTGTGGTTAGTACTGATAACTCATCAAATATTATAATAGTATACAAACTATATCTTTTAGAGCATTTTAACTTTAAATGTACCTACCTACTATTCTTTTTACTGTTTAAGTTACTTAATACATTTTCAAATTTATTTTTGGATATAATTTGAAAATTATGTTTTAAGTTATACCCTATAATATCAGAACATCTTCAGTAACATGTACATCAGTACATCCCCCTCATAAAAAAAAAAATAAATAAATAAAAATACCTAAGTTATGTGATTGATCAATTATAGTTTATATTTTGTTATTCAATAAAATATTTTAAAACTCCACAAAATAAAACAAGATTGGCAACATCCAACATACCTTCCTAAAAAGTTCGAAGTTATCCTAACTAGACTACGTATCGGGCATACACAAATCACTCATAATAACCATATAATGAGTAAAACTGATCCCCTAATATGTCCAATATGCGGCACTGATCTAACAATTAAACACATAATGGCCGAATGTCTATTATACTCCGAATCAAGATTGGCCTCAAACATTCAAGAACACTTATCAGAATCCCTCGATCACAACAGATCATCGCTCTCAGCCACTTACAAGTTCATCACAAAGGAAGAACTTAAAAAAAATACATAAACACTTTATAAATATGTTGATGTAAATAATAACCCTTGTAACCCAATGGCCTAATATCACCGAGGGTACATTTTGTCAATAAAAACAATATAGGTATATGTATATTTAAAATAATAACTATTATAAAAATGATTAAATGTTTTTTGTTAAAAGTTATGCTAAAAAGCATATATTTACTTTATATAAAATATATTAAATAGTTCATATACTTCTAACTTGTATAAATTTACGTACGAGATAAGGTGGAAAATGTTTGAAATTATACAAAATTTTGGATTGTTATAGAACAGATTACATACAATAAATTATCTATAAAAATAATATATTAAAATCATATCAAGATAAAAATAGGGTTTAAATTTAGTATTTTGAATGTAAAAAAATATGCAAGTGTTGAACTACACAAACTGCAGATTAAATTTTACTACAAAATTTAGATTTTACAGTTACAATTAATTATTTAATAATTTTACAGGGCATATAATTATATTTGAACTGTATGAAATATATTATGTTGTAGACACAAGATTTATGCAGAATTGTTGATAAAATGTTGTAACTAAATGTATCTGTATTCTGTTCTAAACTTCGAAATGAGCCAAAAAAAATAATTAGGTGCTTTATTTTAGTATTAAAAATTAATATAAATATTCAATTTAAGTTTATAATTTTTAGCAATTTTTAGAAATGTATAGTATATGTCTAATACCTAGTATAGATAAATACGTCTAAAGATTGTTTTAATAAACTATAATTTATTAATTTACATATGTCAACATCCTAAAACCATTTTTAATACAAGAAAAAATGTTTAACTTTTACTGCATATCAATCATATGAAGGTCAGCGTACTATACAGGTGAATAAATTCACTGCAGGTTAACAATATTAATACAATATTATTTTATTTTGATATATTGTATTCATATAATTTGTGTTTAACATTGCATATTGAATTCAAGTTATCAGACGTTTACAATGATTTAATATAATAAGCACCTTGGTTCAATGTTATTATGTATCCAACAACCAACCCGAATATTACATAATATTCAAAAAAAACTACTTATATGTGAAATTAAAAAGGTATAGCGATGACAAAATCATTTATACTGACATCTAGCACAAAAACAGTAATAGCAAAAGTATTGAATTATTATTAATATGTTATAGAAGTAACTTTATAATATTATGCAAAATATATATTAAACAATGTGTATACCTTCAATATACTTAAGAGGTTTACCCGCATGTGTTACAAACGTACAACATAGCAAAAAACTATTTTATGCAGGATAGAACCACTCCAGACTGTAGTCATAACTAAGAAACGAAATTTTCACACTGTAAAAAGAAGAATATTTATTGTGCAACATTGTTTTTATTTTTTCGATATTGCAGACAAAAGATAATCATTATTTCAAACTTGAATAACTTTTTTTGTGTTTATGATATCAAAAAAATTAAAACGATGTTGCACAGTAAATGTTCTCCTTTTTAGTGAGAAAATTTCGTTTCCTAGTTATGACTACAGTCTGAGTGGTTCTATCCCGCGTAAAATAGTTTTTGCTATATGTTGTACGTTTGTAACACATTGCGAGTATAGCGGGAATATCCTCTTAATATACAATATAGTATATGGTACAATAATAAACAATATTAAAATTCTAATATGTAAACAATAATATCCAATTGATGAATGAACATCATCATCATTATTATTATAATGGCTACGTATACTTAAATAGATTAGTAATAAAAAGTAAATAATAATCTGCGTTATTCATATTAATATAATCATATACATAAATATACTAATATCAATAAAATTAATGTGAGGAATGAATAACCTGCAGCAGCTATTATAACAGGCGACGTGCTATATAAATCGGTATCAACACTAAAGTGTCAAATAATAATTAAAACGAGCAATAAAAACGGATAAATAATCTAAATAAATTACGAAAATTTCATAACGTTTTGATTGTTGAATATACATATTATATATTACATACATGATAGTGACGATAGTGTAATATACTAATATATATATATACAACTATAAACCGATTTATTGTATAATGTATATTGTATATAGCAGTATAGGTATTATAATAGCTGAAATATTCTCTTACCAAGTGAACAAAGATCAAGGTTAACATACGTCATCACCACTCACATAAATTTTAATTAATCGCAATGTTTTTATTGAGAAATACTATGTCTATTAAATAAAGTTGACGAATTGAACAAATTATAAAATTACACAACACACTTATAAATTATTATTGTTTAGAACAAATTAAAAGATTTTAGTATTTTATATAACTTGTTACTTGTTACGAATCGTACTTTGTAGTTAAAATTGGATTTCGAAAGAGAAAAATTAGTTTTTAAGAACAAGTAATAGGTCTGACAAAAATATTTTTCCCCTTTTACATTTATAAATTGCATGCCATAATTTATTAAACATCATTATATTATGTATTCTAAAATAATTATGATGCACCTATATTATTATTAAATTTAAACATGCAGTTTCAAACATATACACGTTTAATGAAAAATTAAATTTTTTATAATATGCTATTCACAAAATTGTATAACCAACACCGAAAATTGCGGTCAGGCAATTTATGCAATTAATTAACCTACATGCTATTATACTAACTTAATAGCGTCTCCAAAGTAGCTCCATTCTCACATACAATTGAGATTTTATGTCACATATTATAATGCATAATATCTTTATTTTATTATATTAAAATTTTCTATTTTAAGAAATGTGTTCAAGTTCATGGTTGTTTTTAAAAATAAATTATAAACTAATATATTGTGCTTTAGTAAGAAAAAAAACTATTACTATATTTAAATATTCAAATGTTAATGCATATAAATTAGAGAAATACCTATCAGTTAGGTACTATTATAAGTCTATGTCTTATAGTATAAGGCATGTTTCACCTACATATTATTGTGTTATTTACGTGTACAAGTGAATACGGTATGGGTATACCAAGGTGGATATATATATATATCCACCTTGGGGTATACCTACGTCCTACACATTTCTATAGACAATTTACGTTTATCAGATTCAATATTGCGTTGTAACTTATAAATTTTAAAATAACAATGAATTTATTTATTTCCAAACTCGCAGCTAAGTATATTAGCCGTGTTATTACGTAGATTTTATACAATGTTTAGATAAGTCTGTGATTTTTTAATTGTAATAATGTGTATTTAAAATACTCATAATTATATATTACATACCATGCGTATAGGTGAAAATAGTACAATATTTCACTATACAAAACGGATTATCCTACTTCAAATTTTATAATTCCTATATTTCTATAAACAGTTATAAATATTTCAGTATAATAATACAGTATAATGTGAATTACCTGTAGTATAAATCATATTATATAAACATGACAAATGACAAATATAATAATATTAATATTATAATAGTATAGTGTACACATTATTAAATTGGCTATATTATGTTTGATCCACGTCAGATTTTATAAATATATAAATAGGTGGGTACGGTATAAAAATGAAATATGAAATCCAATACCAATTATAAATCAACAAAATGCAATGCATGCTTATAACATCTGAATAATGATTTTGATTATAAATTCAAGAAAAAATTCAATAGAAATTACAAAAATTATTTTTATTTTTTTAAGTGTGTAAATACGAATAACTGTTTTATAATATATACCTGGTACTCGTAATTCTTAGAATGATTGTTAGCAAATTTCAACAGAATCAGCAAAAAGTAATGTATGGGATGTATTTTTATAAGCAAAAATTCACCTCGGAAATCAGTTATCATAATAATAAAATAATAAGCAATTAACAAAACAAAACATTTATGTATATTTAAACATATTACAATATTATATGTTTTAAATTATAATATCTAAAAAAATTATGATGTTAAATGGAACAAACATGCAATTACATATTTGTATAATATGTATACCTACAATGTAATACTGATGGATATGAATACGTTTTGTACATTTTATGACTTTTTAGTATGGTGGTTATTGAGTTATAACATAAATATAATAATGGTATACAAATATATAACATTATAATTTATAATCTTATATACAAATGATTTTATTTCGTATCTTTTGTTTCTTTATTCTCCGTCTGATATTACATAATAGCGTGATAATATGTTATAAAATAATAACAACGGATTTCAGAGTTTGAAATATTGTTACATAAAAAAAAAAAAACTAATTAATTAAAACTTTAAACATTTTAATTAATATGTTATTTTTGACGGGGCTCAAAACACACCCAATAAACTCCAATTAAAAATAATTTTTATTTAAATATTTTATCAATTCAAGTATTTATTGTTACGAGTTATGCCCATGGGGTTTGATCATGAAGTTACATTTTTTGTGAAAAAAAATCATACACTACACTAAACCTACCTTATGCAGGTGTAATTAATAATGCTATTCTATCATAGTATTATATATTTATATAAATAATATCTTTGCGGTGTCAAGAGGTATAGTTAATACGTTTATTTAATGTTATAAACATAACATTTCGGAGGAAACAAACTGAACACGAAAATGATTATTAAGTATCGTGTTTAAATGGAATTTACTCTGAATAAAAAAAAATATTACTGTAAATGCAATATTATGCAATAGCTATTGTAGTACCACAGAATAAGACAATGTACTACAACATATATTCTAATAGAATTATCTAAATAATGGCAAGTAGTAATGCGTGCTGCGCTCTAGACGATGTTTTATAATGTCTTATGTGTCTGTATGTAAGTCCAATAGATGGCTCACTAAATCGTATTTTCTAATTCGTTACAATTTCGATATTTATTCAAAAATAACCTAAACCATGATCAATGATAGAAATTTAGAATTAACTACATAACACTAATAATAAATGATATCATTGATATCGATAATTATTGACGTTACTAGTCAGTAAACGATTATATTTTTTTAACTAAGGGAATTTCCTCGTAAAAAGACCACTAAGTTTTGGAAAAAAATAAATCTGAACTGAAGACAAAATTAAAAAAAAAACATTCACAAACTATCTTCCCCCCTATGCTGGCTTATTGAAGGCGGTGAACTTTTAATCTTGAAATTCGATTTCCCATCAATATAGCGTGTATAAAAATGACATAATGATTAAAACAGAATTATGATTTTTTTCAATAACAATATTTTATTTATAAGATAGTTGTATAATTTATAAGGTATACATTTTTCGATTATTTTTATTGATTTTAAATTTTAAATTGTAGGAAAAAAGGAATAGATGAAGTACACCTAGACGAGTACTGATTTGATGGGATTTCGTTTATTTATGAAGTTCCGAGTTCAGCAATTCGCATCAATGATGGAGTTAGAAAACATAATGATATTAAATGAAGTGATGAATATTAATATAATATTATATTGGAAACAATCGATAACATAATGATTATATAAAAATGATTACAGGCTGCAGCCTACAATTATATTGATTTAACAGCATCATTTAATAATATATTTTATTAGAATAAACTCATTCTAAGAGGTTTTTTGATGTGTTTATAATTTAATAAATTAAATAATATTTTTCGTCAATTCAGCTCCATTCAGCATCGTATATTCGATTGTGATATTAAATTGTCATGTTAGAATTATCGTTTTAAATAAAAACTAGACTATATAGTGCCTAGGCGCTTATTATAATACCATTCATCTGCTTTATATAATATTCTAATGTGGTTGAAAATATGAAATGATTTTATGAAAATCATTAATTGTATTTGCTTTGAATACATTTTTTATCTAAAATTAAATAAATTTATTCTGTAATCTTATCTGTGAACTATTAAGACTTGAAGTGAATTTTTATCGAACATTTTAAGTGCAACTTTTATTTACTAATTAATATACATCGTATATTATACAACATAAAATTACCATTAGAAAAATAAATATTCTCCTATTTTATTTTAAATTGAACATTAATATAAGTAGATATTATAATAATATAGACACCGTACAACATTGATGCCATCACCGACAATCTCAGAGACTATAGAAGACGAATAATAATCACACGTGAATAATAAACACATAAATATTTTTAAACAACTCAAACTGATCAACCTAACTGATCCTAAACTATTTAATTTAAATAATGAAAATTGGTACAAAATGTAAAAATGCTAAAATTAAAAATATTAGTCTTACATAATCTGTGTACAACTAAAACAGTAAAACCTTACTTATAAGTAATAAAAAAAATAATAACATACATCGACATATTATAATATAGTGATATTGTATTTTACGTATCATAATATACCAGTCATCAAAACAAATACAGTAGACGTCTATCATAACACTCGCGGAGATTCAATATAGCTAATCAGAATTAAAATTATCTGAAACAGTCCACACGTATTCAAATACCTACATAAAAAAAAAGTTATGAGGTTTAAATATCATAAGAAAATTCATAGAAAATAAACTTTTCAGTTGGCAATTATTGATTTCTAATTATGCCATATACCAGCGATTTTTAACCGGTAGAACGGTAGAGATTCAAATTTGGGTATTGTAATCGTGACACGAGTTATGAACACTTTTTTCGTTATATTATAGTGAGTCACGAGTTAAAAAGGTTTAAAACCACTTTTAATTTAACTATTAATCGCAATTATTGTTGCATATTTATTTTATACTATGTAAAAGAAGCAAAATAGTCAATAGGTAATTTATTACAATTTTCCTTAATTTTTTTCACAAATCACCTACAAATAGTTCAATAAGTTGAAGACTCACTATGTTCTGATCCCGATATGATCTTATAAGCGGTGTCTATTGTAATACAATATAAGAATTTCAATAATTTTCAACAATTGAATATTTTGAAACCTTGACAATTTATTATAAAATTATCAAGCAAGAAATTTAATAAATTATATAAAGTTATATACATTGACACATAGTACATAGCCATATAGGTAACTTAAATGTATGTAAAAATAGATAGCAATTTATCGTGCTATACATTTCTTGGTTTATTAAGTATAATATGTACTTGCTCATAAAATACAATATGAACTTTGTTTGAAACTTGTTGATCTTTATTAATTCAACTAACTAGTTTATATAAAGTAGGTAGGTATGGCTGCCTAAATTGGCAAATTATATATCAATGAACGTCTATTATAGTAATTGTATTATATACGTCGAGGACTCGTAGAATTTGTATTGCACAAACATAAAATAACTTAATATGATTTAACACTATAAGTATATAACATTATTTTATGACACCTACTTAATATTTATAATAAGTTGATTCATTTAATCATTTTATCATTTTGTATAATATATTATTATACAATAATATAATATTATTGTTGTATTATTGGAGACGTGGATAACGATAATATATGAATGTTGGAGAAATAAAATCGTAAATTCGTAATAATTTTAAGCTTAGTAAATTTAATCATCTGGGTATTTTGGAAACGTAGGAGACATTAAAAAAAAAAAAAAAAAAAAAAACATGTAAATTGTTATACATATTATATTAATTTGAAGAGTCAGGAAGCAAAATGAAAAATTGCAAACAAACAAATTATTCGTTTAGACTTTGCACGGAAATTATCAAATATTCATACACATTTTTATCAATTACTGTCGATGATTAAATTTTGATAATAGGTATTTTTATCATCATAAACAACATAAATAGCAAAACCAATATATCTAACCATTATTCTTCTAAAATATCCTTGGACGTAACATACGTATGAATAAAAATATTAGGCCACAATTTACATAAACAATTAAAAATAGGACGAAACATATAGGGAATCAAATAATATTGTTCCACTTCGTTTTTAGTTCTATCAAATCAAAATAATGCAACATATTAAGCCTATAAATCGTTAAAATATTTGTACCTACCTACTTAATATTATTTATCGTTATTTATATAATGATAACTAATATCTATTTTGATAGTTTTAATAAATCGTACACTATTGTTTTCATACAAAAATTTGTTGAATAAAATAAAATAAGTATGGGCATAAACAAAAACCCAACTGCGCAAATACTACACGACTCGGCTAGTTTATTAAAGGGGAATTTAACCTGGGTCATTTCAATGGCTAAGGCTCAAGGTTATCTGCAGCTAATCTGCTATATTGTCATCTTCAATTTTCATATGGATCTATTTACGATTTAATACCGCTTCAATGTAACTTTAAAGGATCACGACAATTTATTAAACTAGTAAGCATTTGGCTGAGCGGGTTTACGATCATACAATTTAAATAACTGCAGTTCGAGATTATTAGCAATTCAATTAGAAAATAGTAAAAAGTTAAAATATACAGACTAAGATTCTAAATATGCTTTGAATATATATATATATGTATATATAATATCAATTCGAATCAAGCTTTTATGTATTAAGAGGACGCTATACACACATACATTAGTTGTCTCCATCTTATAAGAGTATAACATAGCAAATTTACGTTCAGCACATCACGTTTAGCTCCGTTAGTTTAAAAATTAGAGTGATTCGACCTATTATGAAACTTGATGTTCACGACATTATCCGTGTTTGTATGTGTATCTTTTATGATAGTTCAATTTTGGATCAGGTTGTGTGTATATAAAAAAGCGTAAATTAAAAATGCTCATAATTCACTTAAAAATTAAGTTATCGTAAAGAACCCACAAACAAACACAGATAATTTTTTAGTATCGAGTTTCATAATAGGTCGATTTACTCTAATTTTTTAACTAACGAAGTTAAACGTGATCTGCTATGTGTACATTTGCTATATATTACGCAATTATAAGACGGAGACATAAAATATGCATCTAGCGTCCTTTAAATTATGTCTTTTGATGTGATGAATGTTTTATTACCTATATGCGTTCAACTCTCATACGCTGCAACAAACTAGATAAAAGACAAATAATATAATTTATTACTTGTGTATTTATTTACGCGTATAAAATATTTAAAATGTTCATAGAATTCAGAAAATTTAACCAGAGAGAAAATTTAACAATAAATAAATCCCTCCATAGATATAAAGATATTCGTGAGTACAAATTGTATATGAGAAAAAAATTGTAATTTAAATTATAATTTAAAAAATTAAAAATGTAACCTTAGGTAGTCTAAATAGTTTCACTATATATCAAATGAAAAATATATTTAATTTTAATTTTCAAATGTTTTGGATACAAGAAAAAAAATTAAAAACATTCAACACATAACATTAAATAAATTAGTTATTATAATCTATATTTTTTTATTATCTTTTAATTACATTTTTTCATGGTAATTTTCATTTTATGATTTTTGTATGACGTCTACGTCATGGTAAATGTAAGCTATATTATATAAGTAGTTAATCAAACAAGCAGTATAATATAAAATATGAACTATAATTTATAACGGAAATCATAATTATTAAAAGCTCATTAGAATATGTACATCTGTAAACAGGCATGCTGAATTTATTTAACCATTGACCTATAGAAACCTTAAAGAAATGAATATATTTGAATGTTGAAACGAACAGTAATTAATATGTGATTATCAGTTCTTTTTCTATCTATAGACATTGAACGAATAATTTAATACCCTGATACCGTGATACCGGGATTTTTCTTAATAAAAAAAAAAAATTATCCAATAACAAAATGGTACAAACAAATAAAAATACAACTCAACTGATAATGAAAAATGTGTTCAAAAATTAATTAGTTTATACATTTTTACTGTATTCTAAATATCTAACAAATAGAAATTATAGTTTAAGTAAAACTTGTAGGCACCTAACTATTATAATTGAGAATATTTGAAAAAGAATATTTCTTAATACTATAAATACTTTTTCATAATAATTTGTGCATGTATTTAAAAAAAAAAAAAACATTTTCGTTTAATAATATGCATAATTATAATTTGAATGATTTTTTTGTGGAAATGACAAATATACTGTTTAGCAAATAAAAATATTATGTTAATTCATTATTTTTCTAAACGTCAATAATACTTATTAAAATCTATTAAATTATACATACTATAAACATTTAACGTTATATAAATATAATTTTCTATAAATTTATAACAATATAACATAAAATTATTTTAGTTTATCTAAAATTTTAAAAAGTTTGCATAGATTTTAAAATTTATCGATATTTATTGGATTCTCGAAGTAATACAAAATAAGTAGTACCTATATTTATTACTTATATATAAACGAATTCTAAAAATATTTCAATGATTTCAGAGACACTTACAAATATGCTGTGGATATTATTATTATTTTTTTTATTACTTTAAAGCCTCAATAACTAAGGTTATTAGCTTACATATTTAAATATTACTTCTATATTAAGGTACAATTTACAAAACATTTTACAATATTACAATATAATTATTTTTGATATATGCAATGTAGAAAAGGAAAAAAGATCAAAGAAAAAATATATATACTATTATTGCAGTATTTATAAAATACTTATATAAAATAAATAATATTATAATAAACTATAATTTTATTTTGTTAAATAATATCATATTATTTATTTCATAATATTGACGTAAATGCAAACAAAATATTATTTTATAAGCTAATTATAAATGGAAAAGCAATAAATTATATTTTATTACAAATTAGGTATTAGACTTGCTGAAATTCTTTTTTTTAAATAGTGTAAACTTTTAAAATTTTTAAATAAAATAAACCTATAAATACAATGACACACACCTTTAATTTAACAACTATAATCTTTTAAACAATAATAATAATAATCTAGTAAATATAATTATTATTATGTTAAAAAAATTTTACGTACACACTAGCTGTTATTCCGTAAATTTGAAAATTAACACTACCTAGATTTTGTAAGAACTTGGGAATCACTGTGTCTAAAACATCTACACTTCAGTAATATATTAAGAATCTTAAATTAATAACTTTATAAGATTCTACCCTTTATGGCTTTATATGCTGTACTACTGCAAAGAAGAATTATTATAAATATATCAATATAATTAATGAAAAACTTAAAACGTAATTACATATACCTACGTGTTATAGGGAAATTAACCTATATCGACATATTGACATCATAATATACTTTTACGATATATTTATTATTTATGTAAAACTTAATTTCAACATACCTACATTATAATAATTATAAAATATAAATTAATTGTATTTAGCCACCTAAAAGTTTTAAGTGCTTAAATTTGTAAATTGTTAAGAGGCCAAGATTTAATTAGTGCTTTGAAACAAAAATAGTTCAAAAAATATTTTATTGGAAATATAATACACTTGCCAAAAAAAGTGTACAGTCCATAAAAGAAAGTAAACAGCAATAAATATACACCCGTAGCTAACATTGACAGTTTTTCGAAGGACAATAAATTAAATTGTAAACACAAAGGTATTAATTCCAACATTTTTGTTTTTCCTTACCTATATAGTTTATAATAGGCTTATCCAATCATTTGTGTGTCTATTGTATCACTCTTTCATTCACATTCATAATATGATACTTTGTATAGTAATTATGAGTATTGTAAGTATAAAATATTTTGAAACATATATATACTACTAAAAGTTAAAATCGATTGATTGCTGTTTAGCAGCTAAACTTTAGCCTAAATTAAGTTAAATGTACTGACATTATTTGTATTACCAAATGTTTACTATTACCTTTTTTATGCGGTATCTCTATATCTAGGTATAATAAATATACATACATATTTCATTTTATAAACTAAGACAACTAAAATTAATACATTATAATGGAGTAGTGACTAGAGAGTAGAGAGTAGAGACTAATAGTGATTTAGTAGCTTCATGTTATAATATACGTTTAAATAATTAAGTCATGAAGACGTTCTATCGTGTTAGGAGGCATTGGAGTGGTGGTACTATTTTAAGATGGTTTAGTACACGTACGTCGTACATTTAACCTGTAATAACTTGAAGAAACTTTCATTCAAATTTTTTATATAGCTATAGTCTTGGAGTTTTGGAATTTCAATGTATTTGTGTATATTTAGGTTTCCCACAAGCCATGGAGTATTTGTTATTATTTTTAAGGTTATATTTTGAAATATTTGGTGTTTTTTAAGTGAGTTTCTACAAATTTTTTCCAAATAATAGTTTAATATGCAATTGCGTGCATACTCCGAATCAAGAATGGCCACAAACATTCAAGAAAATTTATCGGAGTCACTCGGCCAAAACAGTTCATTACTTTCAGCTACCATCAAGTTCATCACAGAGGCAGAACCACAAAATAAAATATGAATACTGTAAAATAATATAGTTGTCGATGTAAATACAACCCAATGAACTTAAATTTTGTAACCCAATGGTCTACGTCGCCGAGGGTATATTTCGTGTTAATAAAAAAAAAATAAAAAAATAATTTAATATGAGTAATATGTAAGCAATGGACGCAGTACAATTATTTCTGTACCTATAATGTGGGATTCCTGTTTAGAATGGAGAACTAAGCGTTGATAAACTTATTGACGTTAAAATGATAAGTGCGCCGCAAAATTAATCTTTTTCCAACGTTACGACAAAATACTTAACGGCTGGCTTCTAACGGATCGGTAAACATTGTTAAAATTGGGCGAGTGGATTCAGGTTACGGCGTTAACTGAACAAAACGGCATAATATACTTTTTTAGGGATTTATTGATATTTTCCTATTATACTGCACCAAGTTAATAAAAATGTACAATCGATTTTGTAAATTGACTATTATTGCCTCTATATGTCACGAGATTCAGTGTAGATTGTTGTATCATCATTAAAAAGAGCTCAATTTGTGTGTGTCGTCTAATACAGGATGTCAGCTATATAGACATTAAATAAACTAGGACCAAGTACGGGTCTTTGAAGAACACCAACTGTTTTGACTGTCGAAAATAAAAATATTATCATTTATTTAACAGTTAATTATCTGTTAGAAAGAAGTAAGCGAAAATAAGGGGTCGGGAGGCTTCATTCACAAATTGCATTTGGAAATTTGGAATAACTGGATTATTGGATTTGGGACTAAGTAATTTGTTGATTTTAAAACCATTTTTTTCCTATTTAACTGACAGCAGAGAATATACAGAGAAGATGATTGGATTGAACAAAAATTGTTTAGATGGTTTTTTAATACTGTCTTATATAGTTATATGATGATAAATGATAATTAACTAAAAAGATCATATTATGGACAATCGTATTTAAAGCATCATAAATGTGGTGGACATATGACGTATAACGTATACGTAAATCGAAGTGAATTGAGCCTGTCAATCTAACTAGTGAACTATGGAAATTTACGACTACGGTGATTTTATGATCAAGATTTAATTTATAGGTTTTTGTTACCTATGAAGTAAATGAACCAAAGTTCATTAATTATTACTTATTATTCTTTAGACTTAATTTTGGAAAAATTGAATTTTAGTTGAAGTTAAGTAAAAATATGTGGCCAGATACATCCTTTTGCAGGAAATATTTTGAACATGATATTAGTAATGTTATCATATACCTGCAGCGCTTATTTATTAGGTAGTTTTTTTACAGTAATTTACTTAATTTTGTTTGGTGTATTCAGTATTTGGCAATTTGTATAAACCGTTCGAATTTATGACACGGCAAATGTATGCCTCAATTAGTATGTTTTGAATTTAAATCACCAGCAATTATAACGTTGTTATTTAGATTCATTACTTTGTCCCAATCGGTAATAATATGCATTGTGTGACTTAGGTAGGTAGTTGATAAACAATGGTGATTAAAATAGATCGATTATTAATGTTTAGCACTGTTGAGGCTTCTAAGCATTAGAAGTCGGACTGGGTAACGCTCTTATTCAAATACATAATGAAATAGTTGGCATATCAGTGGCACGACCAGTGTCACTTTTAATGAACGAGCTCTAATATAAGTTTTTAGTTTTCATGTTTTCATGTTTTCATATTTAGAAATCAGTTTAAAGAAAATTGATTAATTGTAAAATCCAGAACAGTAAAATTTATACAATATATATTATACATAATAAATGTACTATATACTATATATGTACACCTCCTACTTAAGGGTGGAGTCCCAAAAGTTCAATTTCCTGGGATGTCAAATGTCACGTTTACATCCGGCAATTGGAAATCAATACGGTCCGTTTGTTTGCTAAAAGCTACAATGGCTAATTTTCACGAAGTATTTGAAAAATAAAGTTAATTTTCGAATTCACGTGTTGCTGCATATTATGTAAGCGAGCTTTCAAATACGTTGTATTATATATATGTAGACGTCATGTCGTGTGAATCGTGGGCCATCATATTTATATTGCATATTGTGTTAAAAATCAAAACATTCATGTCGGAAGAAATCAACACTGCACGATAACTTGATAAATGATAACCTTTTTAAAGTTGATTCGTATAACTCCAATAATAAGTCTCTATTATACACGTTTTACGCGTATCATACTTGCTTTATATTATATTAATATTATTATATATTATATTTACAGTAACGTATGAGTATTACATTATCACTTTCTGTCTTTACACTTGCTGTAATAACATAGAAGAAACTTTGATAGTTAGTTTTTTTTTTACTGAAAATTTAAATTTAAAAAAATATTTATGATTCCACGGATATACAACGTGACTTCTAAATTACTAAGGTAGGTAGGTACAGTATTTTTGCGAAAATGCATAAAATAACATTGATTATAGATTTATTCTATAATCAATAACAATAATAATATTATAATAACATGATAATAACAAAATAAACTATTTAGAAACCTAAAAACTAGGTAAATCATACATATTTGTATAAAATTATTCTAAAAAAAGGTACCTACTATAATATAGTACAGGATTTAATACTATAGATGTACTTGTATAGATATTGAGTATTAACTACTAACTATTATAGCCTCGACTTTAACTTAAAGTTAAATTCATTAAAGTAATTAATGTAATCATAACTGTTCTAATATCCTATATTAATTTATACTATTTAAATTTAATATGAATTATGAACTGAATAAAGTACTTAAATTGGGCATGAGTGAATAACAACAACAATATAATAATAATATGACTAAAACAATTTTGAATTACGGAATTAGGCAATGATAATTTTATAATATTACTCGTAATATTATGACTTGTTGTAAATAAACAGATAAATAAATAAAATAATGATAATTTCATAAACAGTCGTATAAAGAAGAAATATTATTCAATATTAACAGAGTAAAATATTGATAATTCTTAAATATTTATGATTAAATAATATTTTTTTACATCCATTTAATTTTTTTCTTCTATTATAAAATGTATAAAACATGAATATTAATACTTTTACACTAAAAAAACTCTCCCTTTAGTGAAGAGTATTCTGCAAATAATTGTTATTCAGTTCTGTTATTTTAGCAATAAAATTATTATTATTGTTGTTGTTTATGAGTACAATAGTCAATGATTATTATTATATTATGGGTAAACCAAGTTACGGTTACTAAGTATCATACTGGCTTCCAACGTGGCAATGTGAATATGTGACAATGTAAATAACTGTTATCCAAAATTATAGAAACTTTCTTATATTTGTCTTCGAATGATCGTAAGATCTAACTTAATAGTCATGTGATACATATACAGTTCATGTTATATGTTATGTAATCTAACAATAAAGGTATGAAATTAAAAAAAAAATTAAACAATTTATCACATAAATCTGTACAATATTTATTTTTTTAAAGTATTTTGGAATCGAAAACAAATCAAATGCAACATGCAATTAATTTTAACACACTTTGTTGCCCTAGTTAAAGTAAAAAACGTTTTGGCAACATTAACAGACGTAAATAAACTAGATTGGTTTTATCCTCACGGACACTATAAAAATAATTTTTAATATCCATATGATTGTTTAAAATTAGTTGATTAAGTATTCATTATTCAACGAAATACCTAAAAAAAAAAAAAAAAACTGGGCATCTAGATTCTGTTATAGTGGTTTTGAGTGTACCTCGTCATTTTCTTAAGTCACTGTGTCACTATAGTAATAATAGATGTGTTGAATTTTAAATAAATACAATCATATTATACGAAAAATGATTCTGGGCAAATTAGGTAGTGTGAATCAGGAAACATAAATTTTTAAGAATAATATATACAATAAATACCTCGAAAAAGAGCCAAAACCTTTTCAAAATTATATTATGTTTGTATAAAATATTAAAATACTAATTTTAATATCATAAATTAAATTGCAATTCCAATCTTCACGTACAATATTTCCGTGGTTTTTAGTTAGTTTTTTCCAATAATTGAGAAAATTATAGGAATTATACTAAATATTTATGACTCCAAGGTAAAAACCTTATACATTTTTCTTCCTTCTACAGTTCTGCATATTTGTTACTGACTATAAACGACAGTCTAAAATTAAATACAAATTTTGTACTTACTACGTATACTTACATAGTGTAAACACCTAGTTAATAAATATAGATGACATTAAAAGTATGTATCTACTGTAGTACTGTCTAGTATAGTATATTTTTTATATATAAATATAATTCTATATTTTATACATTTTTTATTTTTTTATAATACTAGCTGAGGGTCCGTTTAGGATAGGTTGGTAATTTTTACGCACGTATGTAATAGATTTTGGAACAGATATTTTGTCTTTTAAAGATCATAACAATTAATTATTGCATTTTATTAAAATAGTTAGGTATAATGAAAATATCCGCCATTTTAATTTTTTCTAAAACTAATGGGATTTGAAAAAGAAATTCAACTTTTTTGAAAACGTAATCAGCTAATATAACATGCTAGGTGTATATAAAATAAGTAAGAATTTCTGTCCAAACACTATATCAACCAATAATGATCATACAGTATACATTACTGCAGTAACATTATAATTGAAATTTTTCATTATTTGTTAAAAAGCCATTTAATAACTAGGTAAGTAATATTTTTAGACAAATCACAGATTTCAAAGTCTCAACAGTGGTATTTTTCTTTAAAAATAAAACATTAATTCACGTTTATGCGTCAAGAGAGGATGATTAACTCTGATCTGAAAATTATGAAATGATATTAAGCGTTACGAAAAAAAAACCCCTAATAATTAACAAATTATTAATGAAGAAACATATTATAATACATTCGTAGACGCTTTTGCAGTATCCGGAACACTCGGATCAAGTGGTTGCGAGCGCGTAGGCATTAATTGTCTTAGCTATTAGGGGGAATTGGGGAATCTTAGATAGTTAGATCTCTCAAATAAACAATAACTAATTATAGATACTGTCTGATTTTATCGGTTTATAATATTATGTTAGTTGCCTATAGTTAGTAGTTGGTATTATAGTTACTTGGTTGTACAAAAGCCATTAGTGTTAAAAATACGCTCAATTGAAATGAATTCGTTGGTTACGCTGCCTTATTTACAATACATTACATTTTTAATTTACCATTTAAATGGTACATAGACAGAAATCAATAAATACAATCTTAAAAAAAATGGCTTAGCTTTTGTAATATTTTTAGTTTGTCACACTTTTTCCATGGTTATAGGCAAAATTATTCTACATTATTTTATGTCACTTGAAGTTATATTGATGGGATCAGTTGTTTCCGCCAAAAATCTTGATATTCGTTTCCACCAAGTATCGTTTTCACCCAACCGAAAAAGGTTCGATTTTTGTTTCCGCCAAATCTGTTTTTAATTACCAGTATTGATTCTTGAATTATAGTTTGGAAACCATTTAGGGATATCCTAGATCCGCTACGAGGAGGCGGTTTCCATTGATCCCCAAAACATTTTTTGACCTTATTTTGTGATTGAATTTCCAAAAATTTAAATTTATATTAAATTAAGTTGATCATAATCAAATTAATGTATTTAATAAATATATAGTCAAATATTTCTGATAATTCCGTGAATTATTTATTACTTCGAATAATTGTAGCATTTACATTTTTAAGGCTTATTTAGAAACATACATTGATATGAACATTCGAAAATACATTTTTTTTTAAACTTATTATTAATATGTGATTAAAATATACGTGAAATTGTGCTGATCTCGATAACGTAGACATTATCTACACGTGATATAAATTAGATCGAGTTATATTTATTTATAATAGGTAGGCATTATTACGCGTGAAATCAATTATATTTTCAATATCTAATGGTTTATCCCGAATCCTGATATACATCATCGATGATCGATAGCACTTGAAATAGATTCTAAGGGTTCTCAAACACCATCTCAATTGTATAAGTAGAAATAGATTTGGCGGAAACGAAAATCGAACCTTTTTCACTTTGACGGAAACGATCCTAGGTGGAAATGAAAATCACATTTCTGGCGGAAACGATGACCACCCATATTGATAACAGTATTTTAGAAAATGGTTGATATACACATTAAGTACCTATATAATGTTTATATATATATTTTTTTTTTCAAAGACTTATAATTAGTTGTAATAATTTTGGAAAGCCAAATATTAAGGAGAGGCATGACATTTTTAACTATATCTAAATGCATTAAGCTCCATTCTCAAGTGTTTCAAACTAATTTAACTCTAGTAGGTATCTATTATTGTGAATGAAGTGCTAGAGAAAAACACTAAAAACGATATTATTTTACAGTTTAGGTATATTAAATGCTGCATTTAATGTATATTCGCTTAAAAATGCTATCCCCTCTATAGAAACGATTAAAAAGGTATTGCGAAAATGCGATAGCGATGGCGATTTCTGCGCGTTATCGTCAAAACTAGTATGTAGCGCGTGTTGCACGTGAGACTTACCTATCGATGTCAAATAAGTTTGATAAAATTCTGCGATCAATCGCTTGCGAACTCAAAACTGTTCAGATCGAAAGAGCAGGGTCTTCGAACGCGACAAGGTGCATCGTGCGTATTTAAGTGATTGGTTACTCGTTAATGCGCTACGCCAGATTCGTTACAGAGTTACGAGTACGTCGATGGAACGATTAGTAAAAAATACTTTTGTTCGTTACACATTCGTTTCATCGGAACAAAGTTACTTATTACCCAAATCGTCCCAAACAATAGGAAACTAGATACCACGATGTACCAGTACAAAATATATTCCCCGAAGAGTCAACACGATGATGGTTTACTACATTAACTCAAAGCATACCCAACCGTGGTTGAGTGGTTCTCACTAGACACCAAAAGTAATGAGTACACGTTTAAAATTTAAAATATTTACACATAATAATTACATAATAAGACTAGGTAATGTAAGGTACACTTTAATAAAACGTTTACGATGCACATAATAATATTTGCTTTATCAGAAATGAATACGATGATATCGGTTAAATGCTAATCGGTACATTTGTAACAACCAAGACTTATATATATATATATATATAATAACCATATAACGATTATCGCTCAAGCATTCAACAATAAAAAGCACCGACGTAACGAAAACAAGTATTTTGAAATCTTTGCTCTATTCTCTCTACCAAGTGGAAGTTTGGAACGATTCCACAAAAAGAACGAAAATTCTCATCGTACCTCCACCGCCGAGCCATACCGCGGGACGGGACAGCGAACGGGGCGGCAAACGCAGTGCGCTGAACGTCGTCCGAGTAAACAACGCGCACGTGTATATTGCGCCCCCGCCGACGACTTACCGGGAGGAGGGCGCGCGCGCGCGCGCGATCCGAGAAAACCTCCACCGCTGACGGGGGGTTTCGGATTTCAGCGCGCACAATACGGCAACGTCGCCGGGAGAACGATGACGATTCCCGTATACGGCGGTAACCAAGGTAACGGGATCGGGCACGCCGCCGTCGTACACACGCGCAACAGCCATAGTGGCCATAGTGCGCGAACACACATGTGTGATACAACTACTCTGATGTCAGTGTACAAGCGCACACACGCGCACACACGCGGCACCTGCCGCCGTCTTGGAATATTATTGTTGTTGTTGTTATTTTGGACGACGACGACAAAGAAGACAAATGACAATAAATATTAATATAAAATTCAACGCAGACTTGAGAGTCGTACAGAACAGACCGCCGTCGTCCCCTAACGCTCGTAAAATTATTCTAGCGACGTCCTGTCGGTGCACCCCTTATGGCCCTATAGCTTACCTCGGAAACGTGTCTGGCCCTGGCCCAATGTCCGCGGTTAGTGTAGTTTTCTTTGGTCACGAAATAGTCCATAAAGTTGTTCATTTTGTCGTCGACTCGGCACTCCGCGCGGGTCGTAAACGGTACACGCGAACTCGTGGCCGATGATCAATTATTTTATTCGACGACGATAAGTTGTAATTATAACCGTAATAATTACGGTTAATAGCTTATCTGAGACGCGGTGTTTTGCACGCACAACTTTCAGGTCGTTTTAAAAACAACAACAGTACAAAACGTTCACCGTGTTGTCGCTGATGCACCACGACGACGGTTACGGCGCGATCGCACAGAGTCCCAGAGAGACATAATTATTATTATTAGGTGTTGTGTCTTGCGTGTGCCAGAACTATTTCGATGTGTAATATAATAATAATATTAAATGTACACTTATATTATAGCGTCGTGATCAAAACGCGTGTTCGTCTTAAAAAAAAAAAATCAAGAACACCAACACGTTAACAATAAAAAAATTCAAAAATATGTACGAAGTTCTCGTTACTGGCGTGCGTTTCTCGTTAAAACATCAATACTATGACAATTATTATCTCGGCGAAATATGAAAAAAATTGACAAACGACGATTCTTGCAGTGTAAAAAAGTAAAAAAAAAAAAAAATATTATTATATTATAATTACTGTAAATGTAAATAAAACCGATCCGGGCAAACGAACGTCCGACACTCGCTGAGTGACCGGTGTCCGACGCGGCCGCCGCCGTCGTGTGTTATCTCGGAAGTGGTATAATAGTAGTGTGTGCGTGGTGCAAGTACTTGTGCGCGACGCGCCGCCGCAGCCGCCGGTGGCGCGGTGCCTTCCACGGCGGCCACCGCACGTAGTGCCCGAATATTATGGTTTATTGCACATACGCACAATAATAATGTAACAGTATCAAATATTATGGTTTAAAGGTAGGTACACACAATATAATAATATACCAGGTGACCCATTTAACGTAGAACGCTCATTATTTCAAAAACTAATATCGTTTTTGAAAACATTTTTTAAGCTGGCATTTTAACTCCCTAATATATTTTGGATTCACGCTTTAATCAGTATACAGGGCACGGATGGTAATCAAATTAAGTCCCGTAGAAAGCTTTATCCGACCAGTAGACGATAATTTTTTGTTTTTTATGAATCTATATGAAAACCTTGATTTTTTTATTTTGTCTCTACTTTCTTTAGATAAAAATATAGTACATAACATTTTAATCGCTATTCAAATTACATTACATTCAAAAATAGCACTTTTAGTCTATAAGAATACTAATATTACTAATTGTTGATTCCTGGTAGGTTTAGAAATTTAAAATATGGTATAGACTAGAGAGTAAAAAAACAAATTTCAAACCGAAATTTGAACCACCTGTGGTATAGTTAAAGGTGGTGCAGTTTATTTTAAAATCGTTAGGTAACATTATACCAATTATTATTAATATGTACTCGGACAGTAAAATAATATAAATATTATCATAATCGAAACATCATAAATACTATTGCATAATAATATAATATGGTTATAAGATGGTGGTATTCGATAATCATATATACATATAGTTACATTATATTACATATTATAATACCTAACTATTATACAGATTACTGATTAATGTTTGCGTGAAACTTATTGAAACCAAAATTGAAAAATCGTAGAGGGCCACCGTAAAATATAATATAATAATATAAAATATGATGTGTATAACACGTGCAGTATTCTATATTATTTATTTATTTTGCGGACAATTGTTCAATTTCAAGAACAGTAGTAATCATAACAATAGTGAATATATAAGTAATAATTAATTAATAAGTAACAATGTCAAGTTTAGTAAGTGATTTAGCGATATACGAGATCAAAATATAGAATAAAAACAATATAACTAACAGATATACCTACATAAAAAGATAGTCAATGGATATTATTGTCTAATGACCTCCTATGTGATAGTATTAACAGTGAAATTAAAAACTTTAATATGAAGAAACGAGGGATAACTTACCTAAATAGATTATTATTTATAAACATCAAGATTATTGTTACACAAGTTTTAAATATTAATGTTCTGGTAAGACATATTTTCTATAGCTTTAGGAGAAATTATAAATATAAAATTGGTGATTATTATGATTGTTGTGACTTGTGGTTATAGTTACTTCATAGTTTATCAGGCTTAATAGATTTACAGAGTCATCGATTTCATTATTTGATAATCTGAAGAGAGAAAAAACCAAAAAGTTATATAAGCAGTAACTCTACGGGCTTTTAAAAAATCCATTTTTAGATTTCTAGAATGTTTTCGTAACCAGCGTGTGAAGAATTCTTGATGCTTACATCACGTATACGATATTTATAGCATATAAAGTAAAAGACTATATTTTTAATTTTTTCAAGTTAGTTACTATACTCAATGTTATTATTTTCTAAAATTATCAGTAAATATTCGAATAAAGAGCAGATAAGTGAAGTAAGTATAGAGGCATTTGAAAGTTAAAAGATTATTGAATTCGGAGCAATTACAGTGAATAATATGAATCACAGATACAGCTTTATCTTGTAATTTTGGATTATTAATAATATGGAAGTTGAATAGTAGTTTAGTGTCTAGCATTATGCCTAAATCTTTGATTAGAGACTAGAGAGGAACGAATAGTAGAATAATTATATTCGGTATACAGTAACACAGTATAATATAATAATATTAAGGTATTATTGTAGTAGGTATATTCTATTTAGCAGGCACGTAAGCGTGTAACATTTTTCTATAACCGAATTCAAATAATCGGTACGATAGGTATTAGGTATGCGTACGCACAATATATATCATTATATTAATAATGGTTAGAAGGAGGGTTCGCAGCACTATTATTATTGCACATTAAAACCTATGTACGAATTTACATCCCAACCGAGTGATCAGTGATGTGTAATGTACGCTTATTATATTCACGGCCGCTTATATATTATATAGTGCGTTGGTTCTTTTAATATTAGGTACTCGCGTATTCTCGTTCCGACTTCAGCTGTCAACGGGGTCAAACTCCTATAATAATATAAGATGTATCTAATACACGTTGGCGCGGTTTCACGACCGTATTATTATTTTTGTTATTATTGCTATATACGCAAACAGCAGCCACGGTGTTTGTTTTTATTAGATTTTTGTGTTATTTTTTTGCCTACATTATTATATTATTTATTATTATTGTTTTTTCTTATGTTCAGTCTCGCCCGGATCGATAGTGTATTTACAATTGATTGATCATACAATATACCTGCATTTCCTTCGTCGAGTAATTAGTTAAAATTCTTATTTTCAGAATTTTCAAATACTATATAATATATAAAATTTACTTAAAAGCGTATTTTCAAAATATTTAGACTTTCAATAAAATTTAAGAAGTTTTGGCCGTTTTGGGTGTCGAATATCCATACAAACTTTTCTTCCAATAATTTATATGATAAAGTAATCAATAATTCTTTTTTCTTAAATTATATAAGGTACGTATACCTACAAGCGCTACAAGAACTCCAAAAATCAGCATTATAATAAATACAGTATTAAAGGATTCCATCGTGAGAAAGAGAAGGGAATAGTGAGCATGCTTAGTGGATTACACCTGCAATATTACACCCAATACACCCGGATGACCGGATCAGACTTCCGTGATAATTCACGCAAAACAATTTCTTGATAAAAATATTTGAAGTTTATATGGGATAATTGATAACTGAGTGTGATATTGACAGGAGGTGCAAATTTATGATCTATATGCCAACTGCTAACCTAGCAATATGTAGGTAAACTTAAAAAAAAGATTGTAGTGCCTTTATCCTTAATCAAAGTTATTCAATAGCTCGACTTGTTTCATAAAAATACCAGTAAAATATTATGAACAAATTACAAAACTATGTCATGAAATACATTAGATATGCGATAGCTGTATATTTATTGCAGTAGGCCAGTAGCAGCAACCAGCAATGAATTTGTTTTTGGTTATTTTTATAGTTTTATAAAATATATAATTTATGCATAATATCAAGATGAAAATTAAACAATTCGAGATGATTATTGAAATCATAATGTTAATCTAAATCATTTTTTTACTTCCATAATATCTGTTGATTTTTATTGACGTTTGTGTAGGATTACTGATTTAATACGAGGCACGAGTATAATGGTTTTTTTAAAACAAAATTAATAAATGCCGTTACCGCAACGAACGTAATATTAAACATTTACCTACAAGGCTACAACCATTTATAATTTCGATTGATTCAATATTTTAATTGTCTTCTATATCACATTAATTAAATATTCTATAGAATGTAGATAAATCAAAACTAGGCCAACTTAATACTTTTTAAATATGTTGTTAATTAGTTTATAATAATATTATCCATTGTAATTAAAAATTAAATATATTTAGAAAAATCCATCGATCGTTTTTACCACAAATTACTTTTTATTGCACTATTGATAGGACGTTATACACAACCATTTGTTATCTCTGTCTTACAAGTACATAACATAGCAAATTTACGCTCAGCAGATCACGTTTAACTCCGTCAGTTTAAAAATAAGAGTGAATCGACCTATTATGAAACTTGAGGTTAAAAACATTATCTGTGTTTGTATGTTGGTTTCTTACGATAACTAATAAGGGTTTAAGTGAATTATAAACTTTTTTATATACGCATATTAACCTGCTACAAAATTGAACCATCGTAAAAAATCCACATACAAACACAGATAATGTTGTTATTTTGTTAACATCAAGTTTCATAATAGGTCGAATCACTCTAATTTTTAAACTAACGAAGCTAAACGTGATGTGCTGAACGTAAATTTGCTATGTTATGCTCTTAAAAAATGGAGACCACAAATATGTGTGTATAGCGTCCTAGCTCTTAACCCTGTATAGACTTTGATGAATCACGATCCATTGCTATCATGGCTGAAGTATTATTCAAATATCAGATTACAATTCACTAGAGCACTGCAAAGTTTCTTTTCTACCATTACACCAGTCCCATTTGCCATTTGGTACTCCACGTGGAGGACAATTATTGGCGTAGTATAGGTATCTAAATTATAACATTTAATAGTTAAGATATAAGATAAAACTATAAATTATAAGAGCAAACACATACTTTATTCACTAACCATCATTCATTATATGTTTCTGCGCCTCTAAAATAATCTGAGTCCGGCCATTGCCATTATAAAAAAATTAAGTACATAATAACGCCTGTGTATACGGTGTTTTACCTTATACATACAGAATATTGAATATATAGGTACTCCAACAGTTGTATGCATATTATTCAGAGTATCCGCTGAATGCCCGCGAATAGAAATATTAATATAAATATTTAGATTTTAATTTTAAGTGACAACGTGCGTATTAGCCGAGGTAGGTATTATTTTCAATATAAAGCAATGGGATTCATAAAAAAGGGTTAAAAACTACCAACCTTCATTAAAATTAAATTACATTATGGTCGGTTATTTTTATAAACATAATATGATTCTCTCGTGCCTTTTGGTACTAATAAAACATTACGTAACTCATAGTCATGAATAATCAGATTAATATACCTAATATACAATACGAACAACATTTTTTTTTTCATTTTCCCATTTTCCCATTTTAATTTTATAAAATATAGTCCATTTAGTTAAAATATTACTTTAGATTACTTAGATTACTTCATGATACCTAACATTAAATCCAAAAATCATCACTTCGTGTATGTGACTTATTAACCTATTTTACCAGCTGTTAACAATGTACATAATTCATAAATATAACTATAATGCAAGTACTTAACACTTTTACTTGTTTTTCCACATGACAAGATATAATATAATATTTTACAAATCCCGGATCTCTAAATCATGATAACACGATATAATTAAAAAATAGTCTCGTGCATATAATAGGTGTGCGCATGGGTGAAAGGGTAACCCAGTGATGCGAGAGATGTGTAGAACTGGTGTGTAGCGTGTTATCTCACTGGACGGAATATTATAGAGAATAGAAAAAATTGCGACAACGAATTTCTTCAAAGAAATTTGCTTTCTTGACGGCGATAAAACAAATGACAATTTAAAATGTTTAACATTAAAGATACCTAGGTACTGGGAGTTATGCTGTTATTGTATAATTTAATCGAAATAAAATTGTAATTTTAAAAAGAAAAAGATTTTAGCAATGATAAGCTGTATTAGATAACCATAACACAGAGTAAAACATATTATGTGTATTAATAATTAATATTATACTGTCAATTCCATCTAGAACTTTTTAGGAGACTTAAATTGTCACAAAAACGGGACCCGGGGTCAAAATGGTCTCATTTCTCTTCTTCTGAATGACCCTAGCCACTATGACAACTTTATAAGTATAACACGGGAAAAAAAATGTAAAGTAGTTATAACTGTTATAAGCCTATATAACCATTAATTTAAGAGGACGTAGGTACTACTGGAATTTGTTGTCTCCGTCGTCGATCGTCGGATTTTACGTACCTATATAGTATAGCATAGATTAAAAATGCTCATAATACACTTCAAAACTAAATTATTGTAAAAAACTCACTTATAAACACTGATTATATTCTTACCATTAAGTTTCAAAAGAGTTCGATTCTCTTTAATTTTTAAACTAGCGACTCTACCCATGATCTGCCGAACATAAATTTGTTATGCTACAGACTTATTGTAATATAATACAGTCTACAGAGACAACAAATGCCAATGTTGTGTTTACGTCCTCTTAATTCTTTAGCAATATTCTCTTTATTAGGGACGATCTTAATACTATGTTACAAAACACAAATACTAAATTAATATTTTAATCATGTTTTTGTTCTAACAATTACCTTTATGGCTATACTTATTTTGTTCATTTAACACAATACACAAAAATCATCAAGTGATTACTGAGACACAGAATCACATATCTATTGTAATATTCTAGAATAGTTATGTTGTACTGACCGTCTAACCATATTGAACTTATTATTGAGATAAAAATAAAAAATATTATGGTTATCTACAATAAATAATTATTAGTAATATTCACTAGATTTTTTTGTTATACGAATAATTATACATTAAGGAATATTTAGCCATCCCATTATCCCAACAATATATTCAAGTACCTACTATTATACATACCTATCTAAATAACTCCAAATAACAATAAGTTATTATAGTTCATAGTTGCAGTTACATAATATACGTAGTGATAAACTTGTTGTAATTTTAACATAATTTATTGATTAATCTACTGTCAATTTTGAGATTACAATATCAAACATTATGTTATTAAATAAACGCGATATTGAGCTGTATAGTTTATCGATTTATCGTACACTTATATCATAATAGTTATATCGCTTTATATTAATATAAAGGATTAATAACACAATTAACAATAAAACAATTGAGTTAGAAATATGTAAATAGTATGTTGTTTACACGAGAAAAATATTATTTCATAATTTTATTATAATATGATATTATTGTTTTACATTTAAAATAATATTCTGTATACAGTCATAATGCCAAAACTATTGTATACAACGTGCTTACACCAACAGATAGCGCATTAAGTTTTATAAAAGAAAATAATTTAATAAACATTGTAGTAACTATATGTATATACTATATAGTAAGAAATTCAGAATATTATACCCATGGCTAAATAACTAGGTATGATCTTAGTTCCGTGATACGCATGTCGATGACGTCAGCCGGAAGGAATTCTTATCAATACCCGCGTATTTTTTAATTTGTCTTGTGAGTTGTGATTCACAATCTAAAATGAAAACATCTTGTAACATAATATTCTAAATTTCTAACATCACAAGTTGAGAGAACAAGTTTTTGTAGCTTAAAAGCGACACTAAAATTTATATATTATAATAAATACTACCTACTAAAGACTATATTATGTATTTAAAAGTTTAATATATATTTGTATGAATATTATAAACTATAAACAATAAATAGTTAACAATATGTATTATTTACCAGACTTTGCATTCACATTTGATTTGCCACATGCTAAAATCCATTTACTCTCAAAAACCGGACTTTTTGGGAATTATGAAACCGTACATTAGAATCTTTGTGGTTCTTTTTTTAATTTATTTCACAGTATTTTACTGAACACCAAGACATATTAATAAATTATTAATACTTCAAGGACTGCAAGGTTCAAATATACAACAATACAAGACCAAGAAAGCAAGAACAATAATGACTTACAAATTGTTACTTTGTTTATTTATATGAATAATTGCTAATTAGTACATATTATATAAATTACATATACATGTATATATAATTAGATACATAATGATACAATATGAGCAACCTATTAAGCTAATATTAAGTCAAGGAACACACTGTCGATATTATGATGTGAATATGTCATATGCATAGGCCATGATTATACCCATACCTAGACGGCTGAGCACCAAGTTATTTATAAGATATAGTTGTTAAGTTAAATCAATAATACAAATACATTTTTTTTCTTTATTTGTAGTTTTTACAAGTATACTACTATAATAGTAAATACATTTACAGTTTAGACGTTACCTAATTAATATTTACGAACTATAGTTCCACTTTTCAAATTCAAATTACATCTTGATTTAAAAAATTCAATTTAAATTATGAAATAATATACGACTGCCAACGCCCCAATCCTCTGAACATTTAATTTATTAATAAATTATTATTTATGTACATAATAATCTAATTTTGGGTACCTACCTACTCAGTACAAAGCTACTATTTAACATTAGGAATTAGGATTAATTACTTGATTTTAATAGGTACCTATTCGATGAGGATGTTTTATGTGTATATTGTATTAATTTGGTAGGTTTGTACATGTTTAAAACTTAGGTGGGTTTGGAATAATTTAAAAAATAATAAGTGATTGATATAAAATCTTTTCTTAAAAGTTAAATGTTTTCTGAAATAATTTATAAGTTAAGTATAAGCAATAATTATTGGAGTATTAATACTTGTTATTTCGTTAGCGGCATGCATAAAAAATTAATTTGCAAGGCTAACGTTATATTGATATAGTCATATATTTAGTTTAAATTGTACGTAATTACTATAGTTTTTCATTGTGTGACTTAGTGTAATTATACTCATCAAATGGATCATAATAAAATAATTTAATTAATACATAAGTTTCTTAAATTTTAATTTAACCTCTAATTTAGGTATGTAAGTATCAAATATTAGGTGCCTAAGAAATTAAAATTGTCATCAAATGTTCATTTTATCATTTTATAAACATACCTACTTCAATTTTCAAATTTTTTAGTTTTTTATTCTATAAAAATGTATATTTTGCATCTGATCGAACGAGGTACTGAAGTCAAAAATCGAAGCACTTTTACTGCCCCCGATCATGATGACAGACACAAAAAAAGAAAAAAAACACACACATCATGGTTAAATCAATACATTCATCGTTCTGCTCAGAATCTAAAAAAGTATTCTCATAAGTATCATAGGTAGCTACATTTTAAGTTTAAGTTTAGATGAAATTACATACTAAAATCAAGGATATCTGTTTGTTATTTTTTTTTTTTTTTTTTGTTAAGCATCAACTACACAGGTTATTAGCTTTTTACAAAAATTTTACATAATTACAATTTACATTTTATTATGCAAATTGATATTTTTTAAATATAAGATTATATTATGGTAGGTGAAACATGGACTAATTATTGCTTCGTACAAACTGTCGGGGATGTCGAAGTGTTTCCTATAGCTTCATTGAAGTTTGGGCAGTGGACGATTATGTGTTTGATGGAGTAGTTTTCATTGCATGAAGTTGCTTTGTTATTTTGTTGAAATTTAAAAACATTATTTGTAGGTATGTGTAACTTTTAAAGCATATTATTATTTTATTTTATGCGCACAATTCACACATTTTTAGACACTAGAGTGTTACCCACTTGGTACTTATCCACTTTTTGAATTTATAAGCTTTATAACAATTAACAATAATGATAAAACAGGAGTATTCAATTATTATACTGATGTAGGTACCTAACAACTATACAGTTGTTTCATTTTTTACATATTACTGTTATTATTATTAAAGCATATTACCTATAATATTATGGATTATTTTAATTGAGTATAGGTACCAACATAATTATACGGGGACGAAAATATCGACGATATTTTAAGTATTTACTTATAAAATATAATTTAACTTCGATACAGTTGCTGTAATACATTGTACTATCCTTGTCACACTTACACAAACACGTGTACAACCCTACCAACATAAAAACCTACATAAACTAAATGTACTCAAATAACCTCTACGACCATAACACCCCACACCCAAAAACCAAACTTCCGCGGGTTCCCCCTTATATTAAAAAAAAAAATATATATATATATATATATAATATATATTGTATAATTATATATAGGTATAGGTATATATATATACTATATAGGCATACTCGTTGCAGTATTTCGCATTAATCAAACATTTTACATCATCAATAACAAATTACATTACCCGTTGTGTACATAATATATAAATATATAACAATAAATATTTTGTACAAAGACCAAACTTTAAAAGCGATTATTTTAATAATAATAATATTGGTGTAAATATTAAATTCTATTTATTGATTTAAAGCACTACTATGGCTTCTCAAAATAAATAATAGCTAACCTATACTTATAGTTCATATGTTCATTATTTAAAGTGTTACTTACAGTAATGTCAGTAATATTAAAATTAAACATAAAAACAAATATTTGTCAGTTATTAATATGAATACGTAGATATACACACTAAATATAATATTGCATAAAAACGTCACATGTATTTTAATATTAATATTTTATTTAGATGGATATATATTGGACAATATTATAGATGTATACGGTAAGTACCTACAGGTATACAACATACAAGTAAACGTATCAGCCTATATCCCAAAACTATAATGTAACAAGTAATCAAATTAAGTTATTTTTTTAGCTATATATATATAGATAGCTTCTATAATCCATGATATAGTACGTTAGTAGAGGAGAATAAGCGATCATCAATCGTAGTCTCGTACTAGAATAGGTCACTCCTCATCACTTCATCAGTCTCAAATAATACATGATTATCTTATCAATAAGGAACCAGCGCCAATATGATGTGATACTTGTAAATCTGCCAAATTCATTAAAGCTCGCATCAAGATACTCAAAACCACTCTTTCACTCTACCAAGCCCTCAAAAACGAGAACACTGCTTCAATAAGTAAATTTTTCCATAATATAAATTTAAGCAATTCACTATAATAATCTATTATTACTTATGTACATAGACAACTTAGCCCCCCATGCCACACTACACCCAGAAAAATATATTTTGCAGTTTCAACAAACTACATTTGTTGATCATTAATAAACCCACTTTTGTTTAAATAAAAACGTATTAGTGTCTTAGGTAACTTTTTGTTAATATATATTAACATTTATTTCAACTTCATATATGATGCTGTGAACAATATAAAATGTATCCTTCAATAAAATTATATTGTACCTGTTAGGAAATATTTTAAAAGTTACATCTCATTATTATGTTGGGTACTGGGTAGGTACCTATACATTTTAACAATAATTAATTATAAATGCATAGGTAGGGACTGAAATAACCTTGGTCATGTAAATTTAAAAATGAATGTTTAATATTGCACTTTACTGTTCTAAATTATTTATAAATATTAAATAAATACCTAACGGCTAACAATAACACTATATAAAAAATTTAGGCAAATTTTTATAATAAGTATAGTGTTTAAATCAATAATCCGTTCTAAATTACAATATTGGAAATACGGAGTATATGAGATTGAAAAGTGAATATAAAATTATATTTATTTATCAACTGTTTTATTAAATGTGTTTGCGGTTCATAAATAAACATATACACGCATAATATATTATATGATTAATAAATAGACTACGGATAGGACACACTAGAATCACACACGGTTTCCTCATGGCCAAAGAGGAACCCCCCATCTGCACAACCTGCGGAACAAATCTCACTATCAAGCACATCATATCGGACTGCATAAAGTATAATCAAGAAAGGATCAAACACGGGATATCACACAACCTCGATGCAGCCCTTGGAGCCAATCACCAACTCAACGCAGATTTAATTAACTTCCTCAAACAAACCAATATTTATAACCAAATCTAAACATTCAAGCAAACGTAATGTAAAAAATAAAATAACTAATGGCCTTTGTTGCCGAAATTGTAAATGATCAATACAAAAAAAAATATAAAAATATTATATGATTAAAATACAAAGTTACCTATAATTATAGCTACCAGTTAGTAATGGTTTTTTTTGTCCATAATAATTTATGTATTATTATACCATTCTTTTAAAAACAAAGTAGATTGTATCTATTAGGTATCTCGTGCTTGTATGATATTATTAATATCTGTTTGTTAATTTTTAATGAAAAATTCATAATTTATTGTGTTAATGTACCTATATTAATAATCATTAAACAATTTAGATTACGTTTGATATTTGAACTGTATAAAAAAGGATTAAAAAATGTAGTAAAAAGTTTAAAGTAATAATAACTAATAATTAATAGGTACTTGTTAAAATACACTCTTAATATATTTGTATTGTTATTTACAATATTGTTATTTTTTATTTATTACAGATAGAAAAAAAATATTTACAATTTATACAGCAGTAGCATCTAATGAAACAATAATATTATTTTACGGCGGCAAATTATGTGCTTGGAATAATAATACTTTTTACTCATTATAGAGAGCAAAACATTATAATAGTTAGTATATTATCATAAAATATAACCCTGTAAAAAAATATGGATTGGTACATGTAGGTATTTTATTCAAATATCTTCTTCTTCTTCCTCTGGCACTTAGTACTCTCTAAGAGTTTTGGCCGCCAAAACTTTGGTATTCAAATATAACTGCATATTATCCTAAGTAATTTAATTTTTGAAATTACGCAAATGATTCTAGTTTTTATTATTTTATGTCATTATAATATAATGACATAAAATAAATAATATATAATAATTATATTATAATGTATTAATGTAAGAAACATTAATGTTTTTAACATTTGTTACTAAGGGGGTCGGTGTCGGATTTTATAACTATCTCCAATTATATAAAATGTAAAATGTAAAATGTATATTTTATATTATAGTTACTACCTTAATTATAATACTTTTTAAGTAATCTACTGCTCGATACCTAGTTAGGGAGGAGTTGATAAGCGATAACTATAAAAATATTGTTTGTTAATAACTAAAAATTATGGAAAAAATAAATATTTTTTGAAATAAGGAGTGTCTTGCGTTAAATAGGCCACCCAGTATATACATATTTTAATGTACTTTTTATTTATTATAGTAGTATAGTAAATTGCATTGCTACTAACAGTACAAACGCTCATGATTTATGGGTACTATGAGTGACAAACATTTAACATTCCCATCATGATATTCAATCACTCTGCCGTGAAAATACCAAGCGCACACGCGTCGCCAGATTTTTCGTGATTCTGTCGTATAGGTTATAGCTAGGTGTATTATAATAATGCATAAGAATCAGTCCTTTCAACGCAAATCGCCAAACACTCTCAGAAACGTAATACGGATAAAATTTATCACACCAAGCCGGAGCAGACTTAAATGAAATTGTTCATATAGCACATATTGCTTTAGATATATGTATTATAATTTATAACTTATAATATTTTGTGAAGGTGTATAATATATTATATGAAGGCACATTATATATTATCACGATAGGGGGAAAAGTCTAAATATAGAAATGTATATATTATGTAAATATATAATTATATTGAATTAAGTTAAAGTTGTATACTTGCTTACTAAATATTTATGGCGTGTATTTTTCACTCGCAATTTATTTAAAGGGTGTTACCATTTTTAAATTACAATTTGGCCTCAAAACGTCACGATTTTTATTTTTATAATGTAATACTTTTACAGTTGTATCCGCAATTATGTTCCATTTTCATATATCATATTGTAAGCATATACTGCCAGAAAATTAAAACTGTTTTTATTAGAAAATACATCAATTTAGTTATAGTTGACTTGAAAAACGCATTTAATTTTTACAAATTATTTAGTTATAATGTAATATTAATATTTTTAATTTTAAGGATTTGTGAATCATTATTTTTAGAAATAATAGCATAATTAATATTATATATGTATGGAAAATCGAGTTGTTCGGCTACAATAGTAATAGATACGCAATAAAAACTGCTTGAACATTTAAAACGAATAAAAACCATGAAACCCATGTACATTATTTAGGGCATGAAATTTAGAAGGAATTAATTTTATAAATGGCAACAAAAATTTGAAAAACAATATTATCATTAATAATATTAAAAAGGCTAAATATTTTTCTGTCATAATGAATTGCACTCCTGACGTCAGTAACAACTAACAATGAACAGCTATCTCTTTTATTTAGAATAGTTAATATGAATGATGACAACTCCCATAGTCCAGAAATTCAAGAATACTTTCTACATTTTATCCCTGATCAATCTACTACTGGATTAAATTTGTCTAATGTTCTTATTGATAAATGAAATTAATTTGGTATTGACATTATGAACTGCAGAGGGCAAACATACGACAATGTATCAAACATGATGTTTGGTATAAATATCAAGGGGTACAAACCATAGATAATATATTATTATCTATGATACAAACACGAGTAACCAATCAAAATCCAAGAGTATTTTTACTTATAGTTTAAATTTAGTGCTCCGAGACGCAGCTAAAAATTAATTTCAGGCATCAAAATTTATTGTGACAGTACAACGAATATATACAATTTTTTTCGCATCAATTAATCGTTGGGACATTTTCAAAAATTTTGAAGTATTTTTACAGTCAAACAATGGTCGGAAACACGTTGGGAAATCCGAGTGAATTGTTTTAAAGCGCTACGATTTTAATTATCAAATATAATATATTCACTAGAAGAAGTATTAGAAACAGCTAATGACTCAATTGCTAAAAGTGCTGATAGATCCTTAATTAGTGAAATAGGCACAATGAATTTATACAGTATAAGTCTATAATAATTTGGTATGACATAGGTAGTAGTTCAAGTCAACATAATAAGTAAAAGTTTACAAGGGAGAGATGCAGATATTAATATTTCAAATGACAATTTTAAAAAGTTTATTAGCTTTTTGAAATTGTACAGAGAATCAAGATCTTTGAATGCTAAAATTATTGCTAATAATTTGGCAGAAAAAATTGAAGTTGAACCAGTATTTGAGAAAAACCTATCAAGAAAGAAAAAGAAAAATTTTCACAATGAAGGAAACGATGAAATAATCAATAAAGAACAAGAACATTTCTTACTAGTTATAGATCAAGCAACTAGTTCAGTTGAAAATCATTTAAAAAAAAATCGAATCCTACAAAGATTATTTTGGGTTTTTATTTCGTATTATAAAATTACGATGTATATATTATGATGACAATTTAATAAAATGTATATTGTAAGGACCTTGAAATTAATCTGAAAAATAGGAATTCGAAAGATATTCATTTCATTGAGTTGTATAATGAATTGATTAATTTCAGATTGATAGTAAATGAAAAAAAACGACATATAATATCTGCGCACATTGTCTTAAGACTGTATTTAGCACTTATTCAATGGACATATAATATAGGCATATAGGCATTATATTTATATAATACCCTGTCACTCTGTTAAACAGATAATAATGTGATAGACTCGGTTGAGGGATGTCAGCTGATTCACAATTATTTAGGTACTCAATATTATTTTTTCATTATTCTACATGAGTTACAACTTACAACATTATACGATGTATTTGAACAAATATGTTATATTATAATATGTACATTAATAATTATTTTAAATGAGGCAGTTGTGCATAATAGAAGGAATCTCTTAAATCTTTATAGTATATAGTTTTAGATTTTTCACTTTTTACAGAAAGATAATTATATATATTTTAAAATATAATAACACATATACTATATAGCCTCAGATACTGCTGTATTATGCTTGATAATTAGTTAATTTTTATCATGTATATTAACTTTACATTCGACGACTGAAAATAAAAGAAACTATTTTATACGCCTAATTTTAATCATTGGTGATTGTGGTGCAATTTTGTAATACTTCTATTACTACCTCTATAAAATTGGTACCCACTGGCCACTGCTATTTTAGGGAAGTTCAAAACCGACCGTGGAATCGGCTTACAAAACTGTAAAATAGTATCATTTAATTGGTTCTTGAAAAAGCTCTCTGTAATTTCCAAGCAAATTGATTTAAGAAGAATAAATAAATTGATCTTAAATATACATCATATAAATTATATAGTGTTCAAGCATCAAGCTAATACTACCATTATTGTAAGAAGTTATAATATAATTATACTATAATTTAATGTTTTCAATATTTGTGATACACAAATATAAGCCGCGAGCCGTAGAGAATAGCTTAAGTTGATATTTATTATTTTTTATTTCACAAAAAGTCTATTAGATAATTACTCAAAGTTTAGGAGACAGCTCAATATAATATAAATAATATACTTTGTTGGTCAATTAAATATTGCTAACGTATGACGAATTTGTATGCTCTATCATATACTATAAGTTTACAATATTTAAGAAAACGTCACATGAGTGTTAAAACCTATAAACTTTTATCCGTCTTGTAAATTATGAAAAATATGTAAAATACGCGTTTAAAATAACAAATATCGCAGTGTTTTCGAATAAGTTGACCTATTACATAGCTTAAAGGTGAACGTCAACTTGTGCTTGTGCGTTAGTTTTCGCGATAGATTTAAAAATAATTAGTAATTAATACATCGATATAACAAGTGAAGATTGTATTTTAAAAAGTTTATGTACGAGTAAGAAACTTTATCGAAATACAATAAATGAAATAAATAATTAAATTGCAACGAATGGAATATTGTATAAACTGATTGTACATCATAATGTACCTAAAGTCTGGACGGCAAATAAGTTATCTATTTATATTTAAATCTACAAAATCTACAATACATAACGTGTGATACCCATGTAATAGATGATAAGTAAATTTCAAACGAAGCGAGCGAAATAATATTATGACATAATTTATGAGAGTCGGTTATTGGTGTTAACCGAATGCAGACATCAGGATTCTCGACTTGACCCACAGGGTACTGAGGTCTCACCACTCCCACTTATAACAATATGAATACACTATGAAATACTCACGACGAGTTCGAATATGGGCCTACTGCAGCTCTTGTTGGGCGCCATGCGGCCGTCGTCGTAGCGTTCGTAGCCGACGGGCGGCTGGCGGTCCGTTGTCACGGGAGCCGCATTGTATCGTCAAGCGTTTCAAACGCGTGCCCGGCACTCGTATTATACTCGCGTGCTGCAGACACTATGCCGTGCACGTCCACCGCGGGGTGGCCATGGTGTGCGGCCGTTCGGCGCGTGCGTGCGCGGGGCCGTGTTTCTACGCTTCAGTGTGTGGGTGTGCACCACCGTGTGTGTTCGGCGCGCGCGTGTGTTGTGATTGCGCAACGCTGCTGCCAAGGCACTACAGATTGACTAGGCCCGCCGTCCGCGCCGCCGTAACGCGACATACTCAGGAGCAGAGGTCCGCGGCGACGCCACCGTGTACAAACTACGGTAGCGGTCCGTACGCAGGCTGATCGCGCGCAGCTGATGTGCCCCCTTGACCTCGATTATGCGCGAGGCGATCGGCTCGAGTGTTGTTGTAGGTACACCCGCGACGGACGGCTGGTATTAGTCCCAGGTAAAGCAGCGGCCACCTTCCTTATCTGAAGAAAAGTCCAACGGAAAAAAGAAGAATTTATATGAAAATAATCGCAAACTTTAAAATCACGAAGAATAAGTTGCGAAAGGTTTTAGCAGTAAAAAAACAATTATAGCGAATCTTTTTTTTTTTCAAAATGATATGATTTTTTCCCAGACTTGCAAACTTAATATAAGTAATAACTAATAATAATAATAATTTAAAAAAAAAAAACAAATAAAAACATACCTACATGAACTAAAGATAGGTAGATAATATTTTCTATTGTTTACCTATTTCCGTAATCAATAAAAAAGGGGTATAGATTACCATGTGATGGCCGATCCAATATATTAAACCTATTTATTTTTTTTTGTATCTGTCATCACGTTTTGAGGCAGTAAAAATGCTGCGATTTTTGACTTCAGTACCTCGTTCGATAAGAAAGTGAATCTAGTTGGTACTTTGGGGGGTCTAAAATGAAAAATGTATCATCGATTAAATAATCGAGAAAAACAAACTAAAAATTAAGGAGAAAACGGAAAATTTTACGCACACTCATTTTTCGACAAAATCGATTTTGGTTTTTGATGTAATTTTAGATACATGAAATTTTCACCGAATGTTTAGATAAGTATATTCTATCCACCATGCAATTTTCAAAAATTTTCGACTTAAGTTGAACTATTCATAGGCATTTGAAATTTTCGATCATTATAAGTTTTTTTAAAATTAATATCGATAAAAATTTATTTGTTGGGCAGAAAAGCTTGAAAATTTAATACAAGGCTCTTAACATATTGTTACAATAGCAGTTAAAAATTAAAATAAATTCATAGTCACAATTCTTTTTTAAAAGCATGCAAAAATTGAATTTTGACAAAATACGTAAAAATCACAAAAATTCACAAATTATTTGAAGGTAGAAATTAATAAAAAATTTTTCTTTTATATCTAAGATTTGAAAATTTAATACAAGATTCCTTACAAGTTTTTCAATCTTTATCACAAATAAAAAGTCTACCGGAAATTCAATTTAAATTTTTATGAGCAGTTGAAATTTAAATTTTTACAACATTGGATTTTCACTTTTAGCGATTTCCTTATTTTGGTGTAACTCTAAAACAAATGACCGCAGATACTTGAAATTTTCACTGAATGTTTATATAGGCATTTTATATATTTTATAAAATTTTCAAAATATTTAGATTTGTTTTGAGCTGTTAACTGACATTTTAATTTTTCAACTTTTTTAGTTTTTTTTTCTATAAATATCGATAAAAATTTATTTGTTCGGTAGAAAAGCTTGAAAATTTAATACAAGGCTTCTAACACATTGTAACAATAGCAGTTAAAAAATATTAAAAATTCGTTGGCACGATTTTTTTTTATAAGCATTTAAAGTTGAAATTTTGACTAAATACGTAAAAATCACGGAAATGTTCAAATTATCTTAGATAGAAATTCAAAAAAGTTTTTCTTTTTAATTCTAAGATTTGAAAATTTATTAATACAAGGTTCCTAACATATTTTCACAGTAGCAGTTGCAAAATAAAAGGAATACATAGTCACAATTTTTTTTAAAAGCATTCAAAGTTTGAGTTTTGACAACATATTATGTAAAAATTATCAAAATTCACAAATTATTTTAAGCTAGAAATTCATAAAACATTTTCTTTTTAAATCTAAGATTTGAAAATTTAATACAACATTCCTTACAAGTTTGTCAATCTTTATCACAAATAAAAAGTCCACCGGAAATTCAAATTAAATTTTTATGAGCATTTGAAATTTAAATTTTTACAACATTGGATTTCCACTGGATTTCACATTTAGTGATTTTCTTATTTTGGTGTAACTCTAAAAGTCTAAAACAAATGACCACAGATACTTGAAATTTTCTCTGAATGTTTATATAGATATTTTCTATATTTGATAAAATTTTCAAAATATTTAGATTTGTTTTGAGCCGTTTACTGACATTTTAAGTTTTCAACTTTTTAAGTTTTTTTTTCTATAAATATCGATAAAAATTTATTTGTTCGGTAAAAAAACTTTAAAATTTAGTGCAAGGCTTCTAACACATTTTAACAATAGCAGTTGAAAAATAAAATAAATTCATAGTCACAATTTTTTTTTACAAGGATTCAAAGTTTGAATTTTGACAACATACGTAAAAATCACGAAAATTCATAAATTATTTTATGCTAGAAATTCATAAAAAATCTTCTTTTTAAATCTAAGATTTGAAAATTTTTAATAATCTATAATATATCCTAGACAGATAAACCATCTTCGCTCAGAATCGTTTTTCGTATACAATGATATAATATCATTGGATTCAAATTTAATTCCATCCATTACAGTAACCCACTTGTAACCTACTGCAGTACAGCAGAGCTACATCCACGACTTACCTGCCTTTTTTTTTTTAGGAATTGTCTTATTTATAATTTAATATAAAATAGGTAGTATATATAGGTATGTTTAATAAGTGAGATCGTAACTTAATTTTATGTTTACCAAAATTAACAACTATCAAGGCAAATTAACAAATACAAATATAAATTCAGGGATCCAACACTTTTTTTAAATATAAATACAGGACATTATAGACATCATAAGAAAAATTAAATGTAAAATACAAATTGTTCTAAAATTAAATTTACAAAATAATTATTAATACACATTACACATTACACATTATAACACATACAACTTTTTGTGCCTGACTTTTGTATACATAAGTTCAGATTATTTGTAAATAAATTTCATATACCCTTTCAAAAAAGCTGAGCAATGAGCATGACATTGTTAATGAATACAGTAGAATCTGCTTGTAAAACGTATTCTTATAATGATCTTATCAAAGAGACAGGACCTAACTATAGAGAATCCGATCGTGATACCCAAATATTTTGAGCTATTTTATGCTTGAAGACATTGACACATTTAAGTATATGCGAGACTTTTTTTTCTATTGTCAATAAATACATTTTTATTAGGTCAAACAATTTGAAAATATAATACAGAGTTTCCCATAAGTTGTTATAATCGTAATTTAAAAATATAAAAGATACACAGTTAGAATTTATTTTTGTAAATATTGGAAGTTCAAATTATTTCAATATTCTTCAAAATCTCAAAGATGCTGATAGTATTTTATAAGAAAAACTAAAAACTAAAAATGTTTAATTTGTTATATTTAAGTAACCATACCTAAAAAGGTATGTTTTTTTTAAAAAAAAAACCCGTTTAAGGTTCAAATTTTGAATTAATTGAAAATAAACAAATTATTTGATTAAAATATCCTAGATTGATAAACCTTTTTAGCTCAAAATCATTTTTTATATGCAATGATATTATATCATTGAATTCAAATGTAATATTATCCATTATAGTGACCCGCCACTTACTAGGTTTGGCTAAAATTCATTTTACCAAAAAATTTTTACCGGAAACTATTATTTCAAAAGTTACAGCCTTTTAAAATTTGTGATTTTACGTTTATACGCAAAAGCTAAACACTACTTTATATTGCCACGCGCAACGCATATCTATGATTTTTTTTTATCATATAATTATAATATGATGTTTTTTAAGCCGACCAGTGTTGCGCGCGCCGTGCATGCATATAATCGTAAAATTGCAAACTTTGGAAGGCTATAATTTCTAAAATAATAGTTTCCAGTAAAAGTTTTTAGCACCTTCAGTGTAAGTATAAAAAAATCAAGCCGTTTGAAAATAAAAATTGAAAAACATGAGAGGATTAGTAAAGTGCATTTTTGCCCCTGCTTGTTTTTGATTTATTTGAATTTTTGTAAATTATTATTTATCATAGCTTATAAGTATTAAGTTGTAATGCTTGTGCTATATAACTTATATAAAAACAGTTTATTGGAAATTTATTTTCGTAAATAAAGATAAATATTATTTTTATTATTAAAAGAAAAGTTATTTGTAATTCTACTGTTTAGCGCCATGATTCGTGTTCACCATTTTTTTTTTAAATTCTATATCAAAACAGTTTTTCGAACAAACACTGATGACTTTATCTTTATATAATGTTTATACGTCTAAGTTAGTATAGTTACTATATTCTAGCAGGCACAGTTCCAACGATCAATACACTTATACACATAGCCACATAGGTAGAGTATTAGCATCTGACCTTTTTGCAGTACTGTTTCTTATTCAATGCCATCCTCTAATAGTATTTTGTCACGCTTGCAACGTAAGTTTAGTTTTTGATAACTGTTGAAAAAATTTGAAAGCCAACTTTTTACGTCCATAGGGTGATGGTAAAGTGGAAATTCCCAAAAGTGCTGAGCGTATCCCCTGCACAACCAGACACTGAAATGAATACCACGGTCCTTACAAAACATAAACTTTAAGGTACATTTTATATTTATATTATTTTTATAAACTCCTTGAATGACTGCGACTCGTGCCGTACACGTTGCCCAACACTGCAAATATTTTCCTTTCATAAAACTAAATTCAATTCTTCCGTATCCATTCTTTCTTAATAATTTTAAAGTCCGTACGTTTTTGTACAATATGAGACGTGAGTTGTGTACAGCAGTCAGCAATAGCTCAATTGTAAAAACAGGGATTTTTATTGGAGGTAAGGGATATATTATATTCATTATTTTTAAGATAAATCTCAGGTTAATGCAACCGCACTATAATTTACATATAAAAAGTGGGGAAACAGGTACTGATTAGGGACGGACAAGACCCCGTTCGCCCAAAAATGACCCTTCGCTTTTCGCCCAAGAATATTATATAGCACTTTTCGACCAAATTTTTATAATACACACTTTGGGAAACACTTACTTTAAATTATTTATACCTTACATCTTACATAATAATAAATTTATTATATTTAAATTATTTATTCGTTTTATAAAGCCATTTAGCATTACCCATAGTATAAGAGTACCACGAGGAGGCGGCTTCTAGCTATTACTCTCCAAAAATGTATTGTGTTTTTGTACATTAATATAATTTTTATATGATATAAGAGTAAGTTTTTTATCAAAAGTATAAATCGTCAACATTTTGATAATATAATATTAAATAGAATAGTTAATTGACATTGATTTAATAAAATCATACCGGTTAATTGTTCTTATTTTTGTGAATTTTACTTCATTTTTTCAGTGTCAATCTATACAATTTTTTTATCTTCGGGACTTCAAATACTTCAGTTTGAATTTCATTAATTACACTTAACCAGGCACTTATTAGTAAAGAAATATGATTAAAACTTTTGTTAAAAAGAGAATGAAAAGATTCACACGCATTAGTTGTTCTCATTAATTAGTGGAAGCAATGCTAACGCGGTACCCGCTCCGGTTCTCGATACTACAGAAAAAAAAAAAAAAAGTTGTTCTCATTAATTCCGACGTATTAAATGCCCAAAAACTCTGTGGAAATAAACTACCTTCAGAGATGTAAGTATCGGTTAAATAGTCCCTGTAATTTGTTAATTTGTTATTTACTGGGCGGTCGGATAGTAGATTAGTAGGTCTACAACAAAACAATAATTTGATACTTCATCTGGATTTAAAAATACTAAACCAAACATATACCGTATCCACTTATCAATTTCTGAAGATTCGTGTTTGTAGAAAAAAACTAAACTACACTTTTGAATATTTCTCCTCCACGATTGAGTTAAATTAAATCGGCATCCAATTATTATTGTTATTATTTTTATCGTTGACTTATGAAAACGACTCTCCTCTAGTATAGTATTAGTAGTAATTATTTTCTCTGTGCCAAGTGCCAATAAGGGTATGCACTTCATTAATATTAGTCGCCAGTCGGATTAAGTGGGATAACACTTTTACGATGAGCTTATTAGAAATGTTTTTTCTCAGCCTATTAATATCATTTACAGTAAATGTTGATGCTCAATGGTCATTATGAGCAATTTCCTTTAATACTACTTTTTTCGGTCGTATATGAATATCTTCTACAGCTTTAATAAAATCGTTAACAATGTTTAATAAAAAATAACTGTCGAAAAACGCACTGGAACACTTCGATTAGTAAGTGAACGAAACTTCACATGTATTTACAAGGCTAGTATACAATTATTATCTTCTTATCTTTGTAAAATAATAAGAGCAGATGACACTGAGAACGATATTATCTAGACGGCCAGGCATCTCTTTCCCATTGGGCACTTTGGGCACATGCCCGGGGCCCCACGATCACCAACTAATAATCGATATTTATTACTGATAAATAATCTTATTTCGAGAAAAATCAAAGGATAATCGCTAATATAGTCATAATAATGGCTGCAACTTGTTTGCGCACATTCTACAATTTTTACCTGAAAAATCGGAACTCGTTTGCGCACACAGTTATATTAAATGTACAACTGGTTTGCGCACACGAAAATAAGGAGTAAGGAGTCAATAGAATCAGTCGAACATCGCATAAACTTATGGACAAGATATAGATCTGGCGAAATAGACCAAATGAAATACATAAAAATAATGGAAAACTGTTTTTACGGAAAATAAAAAACACGTTTACCAATCATATTATATTAAAATTAAAATTTACACAAACAAATATTATATTATATGCATTTTTAACATAGGTATTATAAATTTATTAACAATTATTATTAAAAAGCAAGTATTAACATGCATTTTTAACCATACCTATGTCTATATTCATAGACAGTCCTAAGTCTGGATCATAATAAAAGGTAACTGTGCCCAAACCATGTGCTTGATTACGCTTTAACTGTTCCCAAACCATGTGCTTGATTACGGTTCAACTGTTCCCAAAAGAGTGGTAGTTTTGTGCCCAAACAAGTTGTCTTTTTGGTATTTGTGCGCAAACCAGTACCGCCCATAATAATAATACAATCGACACGGGTTGGTCATTCATCGAAGGGGCCACATTATAATATGATGGCCCAGGGCCTCAAAAAGGTTAAATACGTCACTGTAGACGGCTGAACATTATTGTAAAAATAATATACTTATAGTTTCCGAATATTATAAAGATAAGATTAAGATATTGAGCGGCCCTTGTAGATATATGTTAGACATAAATAATGTCATTTAACTATTCTATTATTAATACTATATTAACAAAATTTTGACGATTTATAGTTTTTATAAAAACCTACTCTTATATTATATAAAAATTATATTAATGTACAAAAATTGTAAAAAAACACAATACATTTTTGGAGAGTAATAGAAGTCGCCTCCTCGTGGTACTCTCTGGCCTCTGGGTAATGCTAAATGGCTTTATAAAACGGATAAATAATTTAAATATGACAAATTTATTATTTTGTAAGGTATAAATAATTTAAAGTAAGTGTTTCCCAAAGTGTGTAATGTGTAATATAAAAATTTGGTGAAAAGTGCTATATTTAAAATGTATAGAAAAAATGAAATAAAAATTTGGAATAAATTTTAAATACAACCTAGAACTTACGGTTATAAGTTAGGTTAGTTACGAATTACAAGAAAATGAGAAAATCGTTCTGAGATCTTGTTAATTTACAGGTGAATATTCAATGACTAACTTAAACGCTCATAAAACATTTATTTGAACTTACCATTAAACTTTATTTTGTTAAATTTAGAAAAAAATTTAAGAATCTTGTATTCAATTTTCAAATATTTTTTTTAAAAATTTATTTGTAGTAATCTACAATCTATAAATTTTCTTAGTATAATATGTAGGTTTGATAGGTGACAAGTAAGAATAATATGAGTAATGAGATTAGGGAAGATACCCAGAGGTAACACTATTAAATTTTCAAATCTAAGATATAAATAAAACATTTATAACTCAAAATAATTTACAAATTTTGACATGTTTTGTCAAATATTAACTTTATGCGCTCAAAAATATGTTGCTTATTTCTGTTTAACTTTTTTAATAACTTAAGAGATTCTTGTATAGCTTAAATAATAAGTTATTTATGAAATAAGCAATTACAAGAGAAAACTATAATTTATAAATCTCTGTCTATTATTATATAATCATGCAACATTTTCCTTTGTACAGGTTTACAAGCACATATTTTATTCAGTTATAAAGTACAAACTAAAAATAATCTGGGAATGAAATAACATAAAACGTATAAAATATGTTTTTATTATACAGTTTTATTTATTTATACTTTTCACCTTTACTACAGTATGTCAAAATGATATTAATACTTTTGATGTATTTATTTTTTTTATTATAAAATATCTAGAAGTTAATTTTATTTAAAATTATTAGTACATAATAAAACATGTGTAGAATAAAGGAGAGACTTTTAATTACAGCATAGAGATTGGAATACAAATTTTTAATTAATAATTTAAAATAGTAATTAATAGAATATCATAATTAAGTACAAATAAACAGAAAAATTAAACAAAATATGGAGGCTTTCGAACAATAATTCCATAATCATTGAGTGCTGGTGCTAAATCTTCCATAGTTAATGTGAATTTACGGTCTTTAGGAACTTTTCCAGATTTAGTTGGCAAGGTAGCCAAACGCACTTTACAATGTTGCAATGCATCGTTGGCTATATCGGCAATGAATTTCTGAGAAGCAATTGATATCAATCGAACTCTGAAATAAAATAAATAAATGCACATTAGTTAATAATTAAATATGAAAAATTAAAATGAATACATAGAAACTTGATTCTACAAAATATTTTAAAAATAAATTAATGACCCATAGCATTAATGTAACTAATAAAAAATTAAATTAGAATGTTTCAACAAGGTAGGGAAGGAGATTGGGCTTTGGGGATGGTCTTTAATTTTACAATGTCTCTATTAAAGTATATTATTATATAATATGTATATGTGTATCTAAATAAGCAAGTAAACAGAAATATACAATAACTTCTAAAGAATTGGGCAAAAAAGACCTGACACCTCATTAAAATTTTCAAAATGATTCTCAGTAATATTGCATTCATTGGCTAATTTAAGATGAATCTTTTTTATTAAAATATGCGTCATACAATTTTAAGAATATCAGTATAAGTTAAAATTGTTGAGGATATATAAAACTAGAGAGTACACTATAATCAGTGCTTTAGTGGAGGGTATACGGCGGTATAATTTCTGATTAATTCTAATAAACTCCGTATACCTTCTGATTAAGGTCATATACTTTCTGATGCAGTGAAATTACCAAATAATATAAAGATAAAAGTCATTAGATTATTAATTATTATTAATATTTTTGATAGAAAAACTAAGAATGTTAAGAATCACTTAAGATAGACAATTTGTATAAAACATAATTTATATATTTGTATATAATTAAATATGTATATTCGGCGATTGACGGAAATTATGTACTGTAGAATATTTTTCAATAAATTTTTTTAGAAAAAAATGTATAGTTTTAACTTTAATTTGTACAATTAATGTATGTGTGTTGTGTTATTTATTCTCTACCAAAGTGATACCACTGATACCTAATGATAGTATAAATGTTTAATATTATAACTCATAGTATACCCTCTGCTTTTCTTAGAACTACAGCACTGACTATAATTATAATGTTGTGCTATTTTAAATGTCAAGTTGTATAAGAACAATAGTGTATAATAATGTATAACAATATAATTAAGTTTCTGACCTTTCAAAATTTATAAAATATATACCATGTTTAAAACAAAACTATAGAGATTAGGTTGTGTAGCCAGGTGCATGTATTAGAAATCCTGAACCAGTGGACCTTTTAAATTCGCAATTTTCTATCGTAACAACACCACCCTGCAAGTACGCAAGCCGCCAGATAAAAAAAACCACCATCATATATAGAGAAGCAGGGCTTGACTGGGCCACTTTGCTACTATTCTACAGCACAGTGGCCCGCAGACTATGATTATGAAAAAAAAAAATGTATAGATCGCAGAGATATGTACTACAATTATTTAATTAAAACATTTTTTTTATTTAATGATTTCCAAAAAAAAAAAAAAAATGAAAATACCGATTTTATAGAGTTTATTTTTCTGAAAATATTGATGTTTCAACATTTTATTTTATTTTCATTAATTTCCTGATTTTTTATACTTTTTTTTAGTTTCAAGAAAAATTGCGAATTATTTAACACTGCAGTGTTATCAAACATGTGACCACTACAAGTGTACTTGTACGGTCGGCAAACACTTTCAGTGTGCCTAGCAATCATCAAGAATAATCATATATAAATAATAATATGCAATTTTTCTCGAAATTAGAAAAAAAATATTAAAAATCAGGAAATAAGTGAAAATGAAATTTTAAAATGTCCATATTTTCAGTAAATAATTAAATAAAAAAACATATTTTTAAGCTTTTTTACCATCACATTAAACAATGAAGTAAGTTTATTACAAAATCAGATTTTAATATCTCCATTATTTTGGGAGATATCGCAATGGGTATATTCACCGAGACACTCTATATATCAATATATGTATGATTAAAAGATTTGATTTGTCATACTGCTACTTTTTTTTTCTTGTTAAAACAGACAGCAGAGGAGGTCTACTGCTACTCATACCTATGTATTGATATATTTTAAATTTTTTTTGTAATCAACATAGAAAAGTTCCTGAATCCTTATAAAATTTGGATGAAGGTAAAAATACTATTGAATAAAATGTAATATTTTTTATTTTAAGTTGTGCCGTTAAATTTAGGTAAGTGGGCTAGTTGCTAATAAAGAATAGTAGGCCAAAACCCTTCCAGTCCAGCACTATAAGGAGGCCTAGATCACAGCATAATCCGATGTACCATAACCGCTAAAATCTGAGCACCTTCATAGCACTCAGCCTCATGAACACACATACGCTATTATAAATTTTGCTTATTAATAATAAACGATCATTTCTACATAACTCGGGCATTGTTTGTAAAATTTGACATCAAATTGATCACTGGAAAGGCTACATGCATTAATTTCATTGTTTAGACCAGTAATTTTTAATCTACTTGAAGCCGCAACCATTTAATATTTCACCAAAATTATTGACAACCTTTTTCTTATGATAATTCCACAAATTACTAACTAGCTATTTTATGAATTGGTGATCATAAAAATGTATTGTCGATCGCTAAAGTGAATGTAATACACATAAAATTGAAAGACCTATTCAATCTGTTGATTTGACAAATGATAACCAACAAAGGTAGGCGTTAAAGGTTTAAATGTTTTGTACAAATGCCTTGAGCACTTATTAACTTACATTCGAGGGTCATCTGTCTCAAATCCAGCTTCTGAACATATAGACGAAGTTATAGAATCGGGTATCTGTAAATATAGATGAAATTAATACTTATAACAGTGATGTTAAAAATGGAAATAATATATCCAAGGTTATTATTTAGGTACTGTTAATTTCTTACAGTTGGGCTATAGTCTTGGAGTTGTACAATTACATCAGATATCGACAACGTTTCTTCAGCCACCGGCATCTTGCATATCATATTTCGTCAAACAATTATCGGTGAAGCCTAAATGATTATTGTTTTTTAGCGACTAACATACAAGTTAGTAGGTAATTAATAATTAAAAGCTTTCAGTGAACTCGGTAGTAGATAATTTATCATTATACCAAATTATTAATTAATTGAAACATATAATTTGATATTTCTAAAACTCACTAACGTTGAGACTGCCAGACTGGGAATCCAAGACGACCAAGACTAACAACAACAAGAGGATTGAGGGATTGACGTCTTGACGATAAACCACGGCCTAAGAAGATAAGGTCGAGACTCGAGAGTCGAGACTCTCAGCTTATCATTGTGTCTTGTGTCCGGCTAGTCCGCTTGGCACTTACAGAGGACATTTTAGTACTAATTTAATCCGCTAGTTTTGATAGCGCATCTGTTCCAACTTTCTGTAAGTTACTATCTACCAACTTAATACTAAATAGTAAATAGGTAGGTACTTATCGTCATACCATTTCGGTCATCGATTGCTAGCAACTGCATAGAACAAATAATTCAAATATTTCAAATTATAAATTTCAAAAAAAAAAAAACCGAGTTAACTAATAAATAAATAAATAAATTGATGTTAAATTGTTAAATAATAATTACTTAGAAGTTTTTACCATATTTTTCTAAAGCAAAGTGAATTTAGTGTTAAAATTTATTTTCAATGTATAACTATACCATTTCACATTCTACATCATATTTTAGATCATAATCGGATAATATTAATTTACGTTCTTTAAAATTGTTCAGGTTGTGTGCACAGTTGACGTTATTGATAATATTCTAAAATGATCTTATGTATTGAATGCAATCATCATTAATTAGGTATATATTTATAAAAAAAAATTGCGACTAAAAAACAAAATTAGTTAGGCATATTTAAGTTGAAAGAAATAATTATTAAGATGAGTATTGACTACTACATTTATATACAATACTATGATATTATACTTACAATTAACAAATATGTTTCAATGCTTGTGAAAACCAAATTCTAATTTTAAGAAGTATTGATCGCTATAATATATTAAATTATCTCCATTTCCGTGTATATTTATAAATGAATATCTATTTATGACGCTAATGCATATCATGATTTTTCAGATTTTTGCAGGGTCTTCCACGCAGTTGTGTTAGAATTAATTGGAACTCGTAACGCCCTTAAAAATCAAACACCAGAAACCAATATAACCCGAATGATTTTATTTTCTAAATACACGAATTAATCAAAACCAGAATAAAACATTCTGAAACCCAAATAATTTTAGATTCTGAGCGGAGCGATGAATGTATTGATTTTACCATGATGTGTGATTTTTTATTTTTTTTTATTGTTCTGTCTGTCATCACGTTTTGGGGCAGTAAAAGTGATTCGATTTTTGACTTCAGTACCTCGTCCGATAAGCAAATTAATCTAGTTGGTACTTTGGGGGGGGGGGGGGGTCAAAAGTAAAAAATTCTATCAATATGTTTCTAAATAATCGGAATAAACAAACTAAAAATTAAGGCGAAAACGGAAAATTTTACGCACAATCAGTTTTCGACAAAATCGATTTTGGTTTTTGATGTAACTTTAAAACAAATAACCATAGGTACATGCAATTTTCACTGAATATTTATATAAGTATATTCTATCCACCATGCAACTTTTAAAAAATGTTAACTTAAGTTGAACTATTTATAAGCATATGCAATTTTCGATCATTATTAGTTTTTTTTTTTTAAATTAATATTGATAAAAACCGATAAAAATGTTGGGCAAAAAAGCTTGAAAATTTAATACAAGGCCACTAACATATTGTTACAATAGCAATTGAAAAATAAAATAAATTCATAGTTACAATTTTTTTTTATAAACATTCAAAGTTTGAATTTTGACAAATTACGTAAAAATCACAAAAATTCGCACATTATTTTAAACTAGAAATTCATAAAAAACTTTTCTTTTAAATTTAAGATTTGAAAATTTAATACAAGATTCCTTACAAGTTTATCAATCTTTATCACAAAAAAAATGTCCACAGAAATTCAAATTAAATTTTTATGAGCGTTTGAAATTTAAATTTTTACAACATTGGATTTTCTTATTTTGGTGTAACTCTAAAACAAATGACAGCAGATACATGAAATTTTCTCTGAATGTTTATATAGGCATTTTATATGATTTTCAAAATATTTAGATTTGTTTTAAGCTATTTACTGACATTTTAATTTTTCAACTTTTTTGGTTTTTTTTTTCTATAAATATCGATAAAAATTTATTTTTCAAGGCTTCTAACACATTGTAACAATAGTAGTTGAAAAATATTAAAAATACATATCTAGACACGATTTTTTTTATGAGTATTTAAAGTTCAAATTTTGACTAAATAGTAAATACGTAAAAATTACGGCAAAGTAAAAAGTGGTTTAATATAAATATGAAATCTTTAATTTAATTTAATTCAATTTTTTTAACCTCACCAAGACGGAAACCCCGGAAACATTTCATGGTCCCATGCGATTCCGTCTTATCGAGGTTTTACCGCATTTTATATAGCTATAGTTTGATTTTGTATAGTTATTATTTGTTTAGTATATTATTTAATTATAATTACAATATTGGGACATTTTCTTAAAAAATATAGCTAACTAAAAAAATAATGTTTTTCTTTAACTACTATTAAATATCCGTATTAAGCAATATTAACCCGAATAATAACGGTTATTAACACCGAAACGTTTGTTTAATTTTTTTTCTACTGGATTTTAAACACCCATGTATGCGGGTGCCAAGCACGTTGGATTTTTAATTTCAATCACAATTATAATGCATTATTGTGATATTTAATTTTCGTTTGCCACTAAATTGTTTTAAATTGTTTTTTTTTTTTATTGATATTAAAGGCTTCAACAGCTAGGTCATTAGCCTGTGGTTGTGGTTACATTAATAAGTAAATTAAACAAGTAAATAATTAAGTTCTAAATTAAGATTTTATTACAGTTGTGGTATATGTGGATTTTACAGTGATATTGTATATTTACATTGTATTTTTAGCAGTGTAGTTCTATCTTGACATTAAAGTTTTGTGTCAATGCCGATGGATTTGATTTGAAGAAGGTATGGATCAAGTGCGTGTTGTGTTCAAATAGAGCTTCCTCCATCGTTGAAGGTTGGTTGAGGATTTTTCTTGCGTTGACATATAGCGGGCAGTCTAGGACTATATGTTTGATTGAGAGCGGTTCGTTACATTGGCTACAGAGAGGTTGTTCTTCATGTTTCATGATGTGGATGTGGGTGAGATTGGTATGACCGATTCTTGTTCTGTTATTGATGATTTCGGATCGTCTGGTGGCGTTGGGCTGAGTGTACCATTTAGTGATGATTATAGCTTATTGATGATTGGTATTTTATCCCAGGATGTTTGCCACATATTGGAAGTGTGTATATTTATACATCTTTTAACGTCTTGGTATGGAAGGGTGGTAATGGTTGAGGACGAGGATGAGGTGATTGCCTCGTTTGCTAGTATATCCATTTTTTTCATTTCCAGGGATGCCTGTATGTGAGGGAACCCACATGAATTCGATTGCTTTATGGGTCGATGTGATGATGTTGTGTATTTGAAAGATTATCTCATTTGAGGGGTTCGGTGCTTCGATGGCTAGAAGGGCGCTTAGAGAGTCGCTGATTATTAAGATTTTATTTGATACTGTTGACTCTCCGAACATTATGGCTTCTTTGATAGCTTGGGTTTCCGCTGTGAATATGCTGGCTTCAGGGAGGAGCTTAAATCGTTTTGAGAAGTGGCTTGTAGAGTAAGCGAATCCTACTCCGTCAGAGGTTTTAGAGGCATCGGTGTAGATATGATTAAAATCGTGAACTTCGGTGTGTAAAATGTCATTGAAGTTTGCTATAATAGTTGTGTGAGAGGTACTATCCTTTTTGAAATGGAGAAGCTGCGTATTGATTTTAGGGGACCATTGCCAGTAGGGAGTTGACGTAAAAGGAAAGAACAAAGAAAGTGTCTGTGTTAATGATGCAGTTTGAATTATTACACAGCATGGTGTATGTATCAATGATTTTTTTGTGTTTCATTGGTGTTCTGAGACTAGGAGAAGGGGTGAATATCTGTGATGCAATATCACATTATTCAAGGTTTTTTTTTGCCACGTATTTTAAGATTTCTTTGTTTCTTCGGATCTGAAGAGGTGGTTCGCCTGCGATGCAAAGAATGCTAGAAACTGGGCTAGTGCGGAAAGCTCCTATTGAAAGTCTTATTCCTTCATTGTGAACTGGGTCAATTGTGCTTAAGATGTCGTGGTTGGCTGAATTGTAAATTAAAGAACCATAGTCAATTTTGGATGCGATGAGTAATTTGTATATGGTGATAAGAGTGTTTTTTTCCGAACCCCATGTATGGTGGGACAGCGTATTGATGACTTTCATTCTCTTCTTGCATTCATTTTTTAGATTTTTGAGGTGAGGAACCCATACCATGTCATAGGCCTTTTCTATGTAGAGAGCAATTAGGGCAAGGTGTTGTTTTTTAATTATTGATTCATTTATATCTGTGTGGAGTGTAGCTAAGACATCATGGGTTGAATGATTTTTTCGGAAGCCACATTGTTGTTTTGTGAATTTTTTGTTCGTTTCGAGAGACCGTTTTAAATTTTATGCATAACCTTAGTAAATTTCTGTTCGAATCATTTTCTTTTGTCTGTAAACACGATAAGTTGTCGAAATAATGCTTTGATTTTCAACTTCAGAATCCTTTCAGGTGTGTAAGTGAGTATAGTTTTAGTATTGGGGAGATCATTATTTAAAATGTTCAATAATTTTAAAAAACGCCGTGGGAAAAAAATTGAAAAAGGAGAATTTTTACACATATTCGATTTTGGTGAAACTCTCAAACAAATTATGATAGATAGGTATATTAAATTTTCACGTAATGTTTATATTAGCATGTGGAATACACCATACAATTTTCATTTTTTTTTAGTTTGTATTCTATAAATGTCAATAAAATCTTATTCGTTGAGTCCAAAAGATTGAAAATTTAATACAAGGTTCCCTATAAGTTGATATTATAGTATATAGCCGGTTGAAATCTTCATTATTATTTATTAGCATCGCAGATTTGACTTATTTAAATCTGTCATTTAGTTAGTTGCTTTTGATAACTAGGTACTCGTATAACATACTGCAGTGATGTATGCAGGCGTTTAATTAGATTTCTCACAACTAAATGCTGCAATGGTAGACGCGATATGCAAAAAGCGTGCCTGGAACTTAATTTTCTGAGTACGTTATGAAGCCTCTGCGACGAAATGGACAGAGGACTTGTAGCTCTAAAATGCACTTAAAATGTTTTTAACACAAATGTACATTCCCCAAAATATGTATTTATATGCACAATAAAAAATCAAAACTAGCTTTGTGAAAGCATGAAATGTATTTATAACATACTCTGCTATTTTTGTGACTGAGCAAAAAAAGTATGCAAATGCTTCAAGTCTTCTTTTTTTTTAAGGGGAACCCGCGGAAACATAGGCCATTGGGTGTGGGGTGGTACGGTAGGGGTTATTTTGTATATTTGTCAGTAGGTTTTTTTTTAAGTGGGTAGGGTTGTAACATGTGTTTGTGTATGTGTGGCAAGGATATGTTGCTAAAAATCCCGGGTGGTCACCCATCCGGGAGCTAGCAACTGCGGCCGGTACGTATGCTCAGTACGTTTCCACAGATTGAGCATACGACCGCGCCTCATCAAGCCACATACATATTCTTAAGAGCATTGAATGTATGACCAAAATATGAGGTCGATAAAGGAAAATCTAGTGTCAACACATTGGTGTATTGAATAAGTTACTTAATTGTTGAAACTTTTATTATTTTTTATATTTTTGCAATCATTTGGTACTGTACAAATTTTTACAATGTAAAAATAATATCGGTAAAGCCTTTGTATTTTAACATGTAACTAACTTATCACCAATAAAATATGTTTAATTTAAAAATAATAACAAAATTCATATATCAAGATGTCTGAATTGACGTCTCAATTTCTCGTGTTTGTTCCTTTTTTCTTTATGGTTCTTCCATGGTTTGGATGTACTTTGTTGAGCTTGACTATAGAATGAGAAATATTATTAGATAAACAAAACATAATAAATTGCTTACTACATACTTATTAATACTGCCCATTATATCCATCTTTTTCATTCCTTTACTGTGTGCACCCATGGTTGTTTTTTTAAAAAACGTATTGTCTAAATCTGTTCCAGATGCAACATTTGGCTGAAAAACACAGTGATTGTGTGTGTTAAATAACATGTTATATTTTTAAACCAAATTAAAAAATAAAATGAACCTTAAGAAGAATGTTTTCAAATGGGGTGAATGTTTTTGTTGCGCGATTTTCTTCAGGAGGAGGGTAAGAATGAAATTTTTTTTGATCAACTCCTGGCGGAGCAATACAAAACAGTAGCCGACCATTAACATAATGCTTAAGTATTACACGAGCTGCTCTAGAACCATCTGGTTGCCCATTTGCTGTCATGTATCCCCTACTACCTATATAGGTTAACATAAATCATAAATGCTGCAATATAAAACGCCAAAAATTAGTTGAAGATTAGATTACATGCATAAGCATTGAGAAATTCATCAGCTGTGGGTGGTCGGTTTGGATCCTCGCCTTCCAATGGCTTTGTTACCATAATACTAAACTGATCCTCTAATATATGTTTTGGTATTTGTGAACAAATTATATTCACAGGCGGCCTGTGATCCCGCATCTGGTCAATGGGAAGAATACCGTTTATAATAAGGTCAGCTTTAGTAAATACAAAACTAGGCATAACTAAACCAGGACAATCACATAACATCAGTTCCTTGTCAACAAATAGCGTCTGAAAAAATATTAATAAATACTTTTATGATCTCCCTTGTTCAAATTAATACAAATTAATAATAAAACAAGAATATTTCAATCACAGTAATCTCACTAATCCAGACAATTTATATTCCATACTTTAGTACTCATGTATGATGTATAATATACATACACATAAATTATTTAAATCAAAATCGATCGTATAAATTTTAGGTACATATACTCTGTTCGGAATGAGATCGTACCTCGGCGGCGACCAGTTTTCGTCTACAACGAACAGGTACTTCCCCCACCTAATCAAACGTAAGACTAGCACTGCGGAACGAAGCCACGCCCATGCGCAGAAGTCAGCCGCCGAGGTACGATCTCATTCCAAATAGAGTATATATATATATATGTAGGTACCTCTACGAAATATTCGGGAACAACCATGATTAAGACTTTGAATTTGTATAAATACAAAGGTGTTTTTAGAATAATATTTATTAGCAAGTTAAAAAAAAATGTCATTCCGTTTAATCCAGATAGAGTCTGGTCACATCTAGTCCGTATAAACGAAACTACTGTATTTATAAATATTTTTCCTTGAATTTTACTAAGATAAGAATAAATTATGGCAAGATCTCTAAGTTGATGGATATTTTATAATATACTAGCTGAACCAGTGCACTTTGTAGCCCGTTAAAAATTATACCTATTGTATGTCTCAACCTGTGTGTTAAATTTGTTTCCTGTGATTTTGCTAGCAATATACTTTTATACATCTAGATAGATATCAATTAAAATATACTAAGTAATAATCTTATAACAATGTTTAATTCAGTTTATCATTATGTAATTTTATTTGTTTTATCTAGAATACTCTGAAAATTTAAATATTCGATTGAATGATATTTGGGTGCATCACTTTTTAATTTAGCTTATCTTCTGCCCATATGTCTAATATATACTCTGTACCAAATTTCATCGCAATCGTCCGCTAGTTTAGGAACGCATAAAAGACAAACAGACAGAAATCCAAATCCATTTAATATATATTTAGATAGATTAAGCTGACTTAATGAACTGTGAAATATGATACCTGAAAATGTTTTGTTTTTCCTGGAGTAGAAGACACTGATACTTTCTTATTAACAAGAAGAGTGTTGATTGTTGAACTTTTACCAACATTTGGGTAACCTACTAAACCAATAGTAACCAATTCATCATTCAAACGTTTATTATTTCCATGAATTGTTTTAAAGAGACTGATTAATTCTTCTTTAGTTAATAACTTTGAAGAATTTTTAAACTTAGGACATTCATCTAAACAGAAAAATAAAAATAATAATAATATTGGTAAAATAGTTTTAAATAAAATTAAATATTTTACCATCCACATCTCCAATTACTTCTTCTTCTTCATCAGTTTCATAATCTGAACTGTTCCATTCTTCATCATCTGCTTCCTCTTCTTCTACTTCTTCTTCTTCTTCTTCTATTACCTCTTTAACCTAAATAAAATAAATAATGAATAAAAAAGAACAATTTGAATAAAATGTTGTCTACCAACAGAGTCATCAGCATCTTCATTTCCTTCTTTGATAGTTTCTTCACTTTGTTTAGCAGAATAAAAAGCTACTGTAATAGCTATGGAGTCAAAATATTTTGCCCATGATTTACGTTGTTGAGCAGTTAACAAATCAGATTTGTTCAATAACAATAAATTAGTTTTATTTTTATCCACTTCTTTTGAATATTTCTCTAAGTCTTCACAATAGAATAATAATGGGTTGCGAGCATCCACAATTTGAACTAATACATCACTCCTCTCAACAACTCTCCACAGCTGCCTCCAAAAGCCCAAGTTTTTTTCATAAGGAGTCAACACCAAGCCCTGTTCTTCTTGAAGTTCTGCCAATGCACGACGCCATTCTAAGAAGTTTTGTCTTTCTTTTGATTCTAAATCTTCAGCTGTAGTGTTGCTATCCCACGCAGGTCTATTAATCAAAAGAATAAAATGTGTTAAATATGTTTGCTTAAAATATACATTAGGTCATACTACCTTCGGGGAATTTTAATGAAATGTTTGAATTCCTTGTGGGACTTTTCAATTTTTGACCGTTCTTCATCAGTCAAAGTACCAACCATTCGACTTTCAGGCACAAATTCAACATTTAACTTTTCAGCCTTAAGAAATTAGAGGTAATGAATTTTATTACAGTATGAATAAACATGAAGACATAAATATTACATAAAATAATTTAATTACAACAGTTACTTACTGTAAATTCAGTTCCAGCCAATTCTGCTGTGGATAAAAACTCTTCAAAAGAACTCTGTTCTGTTACAGACTGCAAATTGAGTCTTCCCCAGTCATATCCGTCAGCTAAATCGGATGTGTGAAGCTATTATAAAATATGTATAAAATTATTTCAAACGGACCAAACACAATATTATGTTAAGACTATTTTGCAGATAATAAAAATAAATAATTTAACAGCAGAATAATAGCGAATGTTATACTTACAAATGAGTCCGAATTCAGTGTCCTATTACTGCGACCAAACCTGTCTTTGATCAACGCACGACCAAAATTATGACTGCCTCCGCCTTTCTTCTTACCACCCATTGTGCAATTGCCAATTCGACAAATCTATACTCAAATTCCGTGTTATTGAAAACTATAAGTCTATAAAGGAATGAGAATATATAAATGACAAATGTATGTTTTGATAAATGATAATACCTTTGTAAAACTTATAAAAAAATTTCACGTGTTACCATATCTATTCTGTGCTAATATTGTAAACATGAAGATTAGAGATAAGGAGACCAAACTCCTATGAGCCGCCAGTTTATAAAGTGGCCCGACAAAAGTCGCACGGTTATTCTGCCACCAGGAGCGCGTCGTTCGATTAGAGGGCTACATTTTACAATTATAGCATGTACTATAATAGGAATTATGTATGTTTTTCGAATTAAACATGATTTATTATTCCTTGCAAATAATGTATTGCTATTTGCTTTATGATTTAGATCAGATCTAAAACATATATACAGAATAAGGGGGATATTGGTTAAAATTGGTTCAATAATAAAAAACAAATATATTATTATAATTAACTATTAAACACATGGGCATGGATGATTTCCATATGATTATTTATTGAATCCATCAAAATATTAAATTTATAAATAGACAATGTATACAATGATAAGGTTTCAAATAATTTTTATTATTATTTTGTATTAGTTTGATTATTTAAATACAATAATTATACATAAAACCAGAGTAATTTGTATTTTTTATTTTTTTTACCTAAACATTAAAAAATAAAAATGGTTAAGTGCTGTTTTGTACCAGGGTGTAATACTGGTTATGCTTTAGATGTAAAACAACAAAAATCAATTGGATTAAAAAATAAAAGTTTATTTAAAGCACCCAAAGTAAAAAAAAAAAAAACAAAATATCTTAACCTTATTTATGAATAATAATTTTCCTATTTAATTATTTGTTACATAATATGTTATTTAGAACACAGAGCTTTTAGCAAGATGGCATAGAGCTATACCTAGAAGAGACAAAATGCTTACGGAAAAGTGCTATATATGTGAATTGCATTTCGAAGAGAATGATATTCTACTTTTTGACGAGACTATCTTAAATGATGGAACAGTCAATAAAATTAAAAGAATTAGACCCATATTAAAAGCAGGGGCAGTTCCTTCTATATTTCCAAACTTGCCATTTTATCTAACGAAGCATACAATGAATAGAAAACCTCCTCTTAAAAGGTCTATAAATATTGATAAAAAGATATCTAAACCAAGTCAGGCATGTTTAAATACAGTTGAAAATTCCCACGAAGAATTTTCTTTTCAGTATTTAAAAGAAAATCTGAATATGTTAGAAAAACCAGATAATAAATGGATGTTTGGATTAACTGATGATGAAGTAGTGCTTGCAATATGGACTAGTGATTCTGAAAAAAGAATAGTAATTTCAAATAATTTAATAGTAAAAGTAAGCAATTAATTAGTCAAAAATAAAATAAATAACTGTACAAACCTATAATCGTATTTTATATTAATTCATATTATTCCAATTCTTTATACATTAAATATTGACAGATTTTTTTGAATGGTATTGAAATTTTATTTGACTGCAACATTATTAATACAATTTTATTGAGTATGAATGATACAAATAAGTTATTGAAATATATACATTCTTTAATAGCATGTAAAGGGATTACATCAGCAAATAACATTAACAGGTAAAAAATGTGATGTAATTATTATATAATTTAACTAATATATTATAATTAATATATACAAATAAATAGTAATAGGTATTAATTTAGTTAATAAATAATGTTTCATACCTATATTTATGTTTCTATCAGGTCTATTACATGCAAAGGTTATGTTGAAAAACGTCTAGGGCAACGTGGACCACTGAGTAGTTATTGTTTTGACTGTAGGATAGAACGAAAAAAAATGGCTGATAGAATAAGAAAAAAAGTTACCAATCCTCATGGTAAAATTAGAAATAAAACTCAGAAATCAGCTAAACAGTTAAAAAGAAAAGTGTCTAGGCTTAGAAATAAGGTTAGTTAACAATACTTTAAATAAATCAAACATATTACATCTATGTCACAATAGGTTATTGAGTTAAGAAGAAAAATGAATAAGATAAAAGAGTTGTGTGCTTCCACAAATGAGGAATTACTAATTAAGACAATCCAAAAACTGCCAAAAAATCAGCAGGAAGCAGTAAAAACATGTTTTGAAGCTTCTAAAGTAGCAAGTTCTAATGGCCGTCGTTATACACTTAATTGGATATATGAGTGTATGCTTATAAGAATAAAAAGCAGAAAAACTTATGAACATATACGAATACATAATATCCTGGCACTTCCCTCTGTAGAAACTATTAGAAAGTACTTAAAACACACTAAAGGCGTTTATGGTTTTCAGCCCAGTACTTTTACATGTTTAAAGGAGAAATCAAAACATATAAATATAAATGAAAGAAGAGGTAAAATTTTTTTTATTGTTTATTTATTGAAAAAAATGCAATTAATTTTTTATTTAATTTATAAAAAGGTACTCTATTGCTGGATGAAATGAAAGTTTCAGAACAATTAGTATTTGATAAGGAAACTTTAAAAGTAAATGGATTTACAGATTTGGGAAAATATACTCCACTTGATCAAAAACAAAAAAAGGGAGACCATGCTTTGGTATTAATGTTTCAGCCATTTAGAGGACAGTGGGTCCAAGCAGTTGCATGTTTCCTTAGTAGAGGAGCAGCAAACAGTGCAGTGCTTCATCAAATAGTTATAGAAGCAATTATATTAATTGAAAAATCAGGTTTTTTTGTGGATGTGGTAACTACTGATGGAGCTGCTTGGAATAGAGGAATGTGGAATAAATTTGGAATAAGTGAAAATGTTGTGAGCTGTGAACATATTTTTGATAATAATAGAAGACTATGGTTTATGTCAGATTTCCCACACCTGATAAAAAATTTGAGAAATTCCTTGATTAAACAAAACGAAACATGGGTAAATATAATCTCTTTTTAACATAAGAAATTACTATTTATATAATAGAAACATAATATATAATATACTTACTTTGAGAAAATATTTTTTTATTGATTTGTTTTTGAACCCAATTAGACACCTGAAGGAGGAATACAAATAAAACATTGGGATGCTGTTGTAGATGAAGAGAAATTACAAGAATACTCTTTGAAAATTTCAAAGTTACAAACGGAAGATGTGCATCCAAAATTTTACCAAAAAATGAATGTTGGCCGTGCATTTAGAGTAATTTAAGACATAGATATTTTCATACAAAACATTTAATAATTATAGTAAAGTTATTTTTATTTATTAAAAATGTTGTTTTTATGAATAGTTCTTTAGTGAAGATACTGCCATAGCGATGGAGTTGTATAAATCCAACAATACAAAATTAGAGGGATGTGAAAATAGTATTAGTCTTATAAAAAGAGTACACAACTTAATAAAAACAATGAACTCTCGAACACAAAACGGAGCCCTTAGAATAAATTCACCAGAAGAAAATGTAAGAATTTTTAATACATATAAAAAAAAAATTGTATGCAAACTTTTAAGATAAGTTGAGCATTATATATTACATAAAATTTTTTTTTTGTTTTTGTTATAGTGTATCAAAGAATTTCTTGTATATTTAATTGATTGGGAGTCAAGAGCCAAAAGTTTAGGTTATGGTTTCATAACTGATAATACATGTTATGGCTTAAAAGTAACTTTAAAAGCTACATTAGAACTTTTATCCTTTCTCTGTGCTGAATGTGATTATTATTTTCTAATGACATCACGCTTAAACCAGGATAGTTTAGAGGTAATTTAACCTACCATATTCATCAACAATATAATAACTTATATATTTAAAAATAAAAATTTCTTTTAGAGATTTTTTGGAATGATGCGTTCAGCTTGTGGTTCAAATGATCATCCGGATGCTATTCTTTTTATTCAAATGTTCAGGTTACTAAGCACATATTCACTTGTAAAGCCTCCAAAGGGTTCCAATGTTTCTGGTGGAGATATGATAAATACTCTCTTGAATATTAAAGATATAACCAACACTAATGAACGAGCCCAAAGAATAAACCAAGAACTAGATCAAATTTTAGACAAAGGACATTCTGAAAAAATTGAATTTGCATCATATATTCATGATCATGATTATAGTTTGCCTGATACTTCAAGTTTAATTTTATCTTACTTAGCTGGATACATTGCTCGAAAATCAACCAGATTTACCAAGTGCCAAAGATGTCTTTTAACTTTAAAAAACGAACTTATTTCATCTAGAGACAAACTTATTGACATGCGTTCCAAAGGATATTTGATTCATCCATCAGATTGTCTTTTTGTTCTCATTTCAACACTAGAAAAAATTACATTACAGACTTTAATTTCTGAAGAATTAAATGTAGACACAATTTTTTCTATAACTTCTAACTTATGGACGGACACCGACAGAGCATCTTTACCATTTGTTGGTTGTGAAGAACACAATAAGGATCTGACAAAAAGTATTGTACGCTTTTTCATTACAATGCGTATGCATTTCATTGTAAGACGCTCAAACTACAATGAAACCACAAAAAAAAAGGAAAAAACCAAGTGTAGTAGAAAATTATCAAAACTTTAGTTCATGTATAATATGTATAAATAATATACATACCATTTTTCATTAAACTTGTAGTCATTATAGAATATTTTGAATTTTAAACTTTTTTTACAGGAAACACCTTTTGAACTTTAATTATATATTTAAGTACACTTTAATATAAGCAGGTAATAAGTAATGAATGATAATTTATATTTCATTCAAATACAAAAAAAAACGTACATTTATAGTAAAATACGTATAATATGTGGTAAAACATAGCCCTCTAATCGAACGACGCGCTCCTGGTGGCAGAATAACCGTGCGACTTTTGTCGGGCCATATTTTGTATACGGAGTTTGGTCTCCTTATCTCTAATCTTCATGATTGTAAATTTGTAAAACAACAAATAATAACTTCTTATCGCTGTTTGAGAATGTTATCAATTAAGCATGTTGGTGTGATAATAATATATTGTTCAGTGATATGGATATGATCTAAGGCATAGAAAAGAGATTAAGGTTGATCTAAGGTTTCCATTTTTAACCATAGATAATAAAGGAATTCTTTATTATCTATGTTTTTAACCATGTTCGTGTCGGTATTACGTTATCAGTGATTTTACGCGGGAGTTCGGTAAATGCATAGATAATATATAATATCTATGGGTAAATGTAATTATATTTTATATTTTTTTTTATTTATTTATATCACTGTTCTATGTTTATATAGTTATCTTAATTTTACAAAATATTACCTGTGTTTTGATATTGTCAATATTTAAGTAACGAGTTCAGAATTTTAGTTCACTAGATTTCATTTTTCATACAAAGATTACTAAATTCCTGTTTCAAATTAAAATAACTATTTTTTGAATTCCTGTCAATCCCTTGATATTAAGACGAAATTATAACTGCAATATTTAGGTGAGTAAAACACTAAAACCATATCATTTTATTTGTTAGAATGTTATACGTCGGAAATAAATAAATTACAAAAAAAAAAGAATATTCTACCTTTTTACTTTGTAATGCTTTAATAATAATAATTAATAACTATTAACTTTTCTTAAATCGTGGTTTGTATAAAAAATAGTTTCGCTTTGTTATGATATAGAAATTTAAATTTTTTTGTAGTATGTAATTCTGAACAGTATAATTAATAAAAAGGTTTCTTTTTCCACAGTATATCCTTATAATCCAATGTATACATTTGTTGTTGAGTTCAACAATTGTACACTGTATTTTAATTAGTGTTGTTGTTTTTATAGAATAGCAAATTGGATTGAATTTATCCAACAACAGTTGAAGACATTTTACTTTTCATTCATAACTCTGCTCAACAATGGCGTACAATGATAATCATAGAAAATTGTTGCAGTATTTCATGCACGAAAGGATGGTATCTGAAATTGATGCTAAAAAGGTAGTTAAAATTCTATTTCCCGAAAAAAACATTGATGACATCATTGAACTAATAAACACTAAAATTTCTCCACTTGAATTCAAAATCAACAAAGTGATTAGTGAACAAAATGGGAATATAGTCTATGTATTTATTGCTACGTTTCTCGAAGATTTCAATGCTAAACCGGATCCAAGCAAAATAATCTTTGGCAGAATCGTTAATCATATTTTTGATTTAGGTGGAACAATAACGTATGACCAACTAATGACATTTTCTAACAATATGTCTGATACTCAGTTGGATAACTTTTTTGCATCAAAATATTTGATTGCTGATGACAACAAAAATTTATTTTTGTCACCACTGGCCATTAGCGAATTGGAAGGATATTTGATTGAAAAATTTCAGGATAAAAGATGTATGGGTTGTATGAGTATTGTTGGGTATGGTATCAAATGTCAGTCATGTGAAAAATTTGCTCATGGACATTGCTTGACTACATATTTTAAAAATGTGGGCAGCAAGAAGTGTCCTAAATGTTCTAAGGCACTTGATGTTAGTTGGAACTCGATAACAACATTCAATAATTTATGATACATGTATTTTATATTTGATTTATGATTATAACCTATGAAATTTATTATAGAATTAAGTTTTTTTTTATGTAATATTTAAGACTTTTTGTTACATCTTATTGTTTATAATATTTAATTTAAAATTACAGTGCTATAGCATAAAACTGGATGTATATATTAGTATTTGTATATATACAAATAGATAGTTAACTGTAAATTTAAAATTAAATGTTGCTAGTAAATATCTATAAATGTCTTGAAAATATGGTATCAATTAAGCGGTATTTAAATAGACAATATTAATTTATAACTTTCAAAAAAAAATTTGGGGAATGTTAGAATTTTCAAACGATTAAGGTATTAAATATATTATGATTATTTAAAACTAATATAAATATTTTATCATATTGTGTCTAATGAATAACTATTGTTTGTTTATTAATACAAACATTTTACTGACTTACATATTATTTACATAATATTATATTCACAAATAATAAAAATAAAAAACAGTAAAAAAAATATAACATATTTCTTGAATTCATTTTACAATATTTAGTACTATTATAGCAATATAAAATGTAATTTTTATATGTAAAAACATTAAGTATAATAGCATATTGTTCTTAAATTTTATTTACAAGACATATAACATTGTGTATGATTCAAAATGTACAGTTATATATCATTAAAATGTTGAGCTAAAAAATAAAAATATTTTATATATTATATTTTAATGTGAAATCTTTATTTTAAGTTAATTCTTCATACTATTTTTTTTAAATGTAGTTAATTGTTGATATTATTTATACTTACCTATATTAACCAATAGGGGTTAGTATCGTAAGAAAATGTTAACACAAATTGGTAATACAGAGTGTCCTGTGAGGATTTAACCATTGGGATATCTCCCGAAATAATAGTGATATCAAAACTCTGGTTTTGTAATAAGACTCACAGGGATAAGAACTATAATTATTTCATATTTTAATGTTTTGGTAAAAAAGTTAAAAAATATATTTTTTATTTAATTATTTCCAAAATAATTGACCATAACAATTTTGTAGAGTTTATTATTCTGACAATATTGACATTTTAAAATTTTATTTTCATTAATTTCGAGAAAAATTGCGAATTATTTAACACTGTAACGTTATCAAACATGTTACCAGCCATTCCGTGCGCATTCCCATACGGCCGGCCGAATACTTTCCGTGTTCCTAATACTTATAATCGTATTTTATTCCTTCAAAACTAGAAAAAATATTAAAAATTGGGAAATTAATGAAAATAAAATTTTGAAACGTTAATATTTTCAGAAAAATAAACTACAAAATGGCTATCTTTAATTTTTTTTGGAAATAATTGGTTAAAAATATATTTAAAATTTTTTACGAAAACATTAAAATAAATTAAAAAATGAAATAATTGTAGTTCTTATCCCTGTAAATCTTATTATAAAATCAGAATTTTGATATCTCCATTATTTCGTGAGATATCACAATGGGTAAATCCTCGCGGAACACTCTGTATTTTATCCACAGAATATAAAAAATTATATCCCTAATATCTATAAATTATTTGTTGCTGCACTTACTATTCTGTGTAATGCTAATTAGCTTAAAAGTTAATACATCAAAATGGACTTTTTCGCTTATAAACTATTAATATACACAAACATGAACAATGGATTTGGTGCAGAAAAATGACATTGGAAATGTTTATGACATGACAGATCTTTTGGGCATGAAATTTCTAAAAGAGAGTGTATTACTTTTGCTAGGAGGTGAAATAAAAAGATGAATAACAATAAAATGTAAAGAGAATATTATAGATCAGATTCGGTGTTTCAGTATTTGCAGCATTTGGCTTAGGTTTGTGGAATGTTAATATTTCTTTTATTAATACAATTTTTAAACATGTAAGATAAGTTGGTTGAATTAAATTAAAATTACAGTTTATTTATTTATAAATCAATAGGAACAGATTACCTTATTATAAACTAAATAATAATTAAAATAAATTTTAACATAGTACTTAGTTGTCTAGTAACTTTAAATTAGGTAGATTTGTATTATTTTACAGCAAAAAAATGTGTACCTACCATATACAATTGTATATACATTTAGTGATGCTGAATTGGTTAAGTTATTTTTATTTTTAAAATGACAAATTTAAGATGTTGACTGATCACTTTTTGATAACCTTGAACAAATTAATATTTATAATTAAATATCCACAGTCATCATAATTAAGTTTTTCTACAATAAAATCTTACTTATTATGTGGTGAAGTTGTTGGTGGTGGTATTAAAGCATCCTCTTCATAAATCATTGCCATTCTGCAGAAATCAATTCTTCTTCTTTTATTTCTCTAGAATTAAATTAATTCATATAATAAATTAAAACAATTTTTATTGATCTATGGACTTATGAATTGTAAAACATATATTATTAGATTTCTGATTTATTAAAGCTAAAAATTTGTTTGGCAACTGTCAAAGGTTTTAAACTTATGAAATCCATTACTCATCTTATAGTATTAATAGATTTCTTATCTTCCACAACAACCTTATTGATCTTAGAATTTATCACAAGACAGAGAGTTTTTATTTGCAAAATTAATTTGTGATTTAATTACATTCATGCCTGAGTCCTAAATAAATTTAATTGCACCAATTTTTATGACCCCGATAAGCAAAATTTGTGAATTTAGTTTGAAAAATACATACTCCAATAGAAATATAACATTCATCTCCATCACTGCTTGATGAAGTTCCGTCTTCAAAGTAAGATGTCTTAGAAGAACCATTTACATCTATTTCCACGCATAGCTGTTTTAACTGTTCGTTAACTAACAGAGGCTGCAATAACAATAATTTCAGTATTCATGGAAAATTGAGGGTTGAGAATTCTATGTATGAGTAAAATTGCATACATTTATTCAGTTATACAATATTGTATTTTATTTACCTGAGTAAATGTATTTAATGTGTTCATATCTTTACGCAACACTTCGTTTAAGTCTCCATAGTCCATTTGGTACCGATAGACTAAATCTGGAGTTGAAACAATATCTTCCATCCAAAATGGTTGCTAAAATTTAAATTTAATCATTGAGTTTAATACAATGTGTTTGATTTAAAGTACCCATGTGTTATTGTTACCTTTTTAATTAACTGATGAGAATAGTTTGTTTTTTCAAATACATTCAGCGAAGGAAAGTCCTGAAATTATTATAATTTGTTATTAAATTATAATAATTAGAACTATCCAATTCTTTTGTAAATAGTAATATCCTATTTATTTAAATTAAAAAAGTTATTACAATATATAGAATATAGTTAATTATTCAATTATAAATGAATGATTATTGATTATTGCTTATTGCTACATACCTTAAACCTTAAACGTCGTTAGCTATTACATTAAACCTAGGTAACTCAATACGCCTACCAGGTAATTGCTAAATATTATATCTACCTATTACTACCTACATGTTATAGAATGATGTTTTAGTACCTATTTATTTATACAGCTAATATTTAAGTTACAGCTTAAAAGTAAATGATCAATATATAACATCAGCAACTATAGGAAGGGTGCTAAGCCCTTCCAGCACTCCAAAATAAATTATTCAATTGTTTCCTAAAATATTAATAAATCTTTTATAATTGAATTGTAATTATTCTTTGGAAAATAAAATTTAGTTATTATTAAAGTTTAGAATTATTTTATATTACTTATGAATATGGTGATTGGTGAGTATCGTATTAGCTGTATGCGTTTAAAAAAAAAATAATTTTTGTTGTTACATTGGTACGAATTATTGATTAAAAATATTAATTTACAAAAATAAAATAATTTACTTGAGTAAATAAATATTTGTCTTTTTTTGTATAATTTTTTTGTTTTTCAAGTGAATTTATGGTGGGGCGGAAGTTCCCCCACGGGTTACTTTTCACATAATATCAGGGGGCTACAGCTCCCCACCTGCAACATTTTAGACCTAGTTGCGCAACTGGAATACTGGATCAATATTTTTGACATATATTATCAACATCTAAGATTGGAAATTCTATTTTGAAAATTACTGTGAATGATTCCTTTATTAGATTTCTACAGTTTTCCAGTATAAGAAAATCTATTGCAAGAAATAATGATTATAAGCAGGGGCGGATGGGCCCATCGGGAAATCGGGAATCTTCCCGATGGGCCGGTTCTTATAAAGGCCATTTTATTTACTATATAATTACAAAAATAAATTATATTTTTATATAATAAGAAAAATTAAATATGAAAGTATTATTTTATTTTGGTACTTATTACTTTATTAGTACATTCGTACTATTAGTGGCCGAAAGAGTGTACGATAAACAACAAATTCCTTATTTATAGAATATTTTTCTCAGTTTTTATCTATGTTTTCAAGACTTGGTTTATGCATATCAACAATTAACACTAGCTTATAAATATCTACTCACGCTTCCTTCAACTCAGGTAATGCCTTAAATATTTTTATTGTTTTATTAGCTTAAATGTTATTTATTTATACTTTATTTGCTTTAAACTAGGTGGCTTGCAAACGATCTTTTTCAATTTTAAAAGTAATTAAAAAATACTATGAATGAAGATAAATTAGAAGCTTTTATGCTAATGGCTTCAAACAATGATATTTTGAGTAATGTAGATTCGGACCAAGTAATTGAACAGTTAAAAAACAAGAGTAAATTGCTTCTTAGAGAACTCAGTTATTAAATTAAGCCATTTAGGTACATTTACTTAACTATAAAATTTCATTCATAATATTATATTTATGTATTAAAAATGTAATTATTATTATCTAATAAAAAAAATGAAAATTAATGATTGTGGAGAAAACTGTCAATTGTTATTATTAAGTAAAGACAAGGCAATATGTTATGGACAGTTGGAAAAATAATAAAATGTATTTAATATTTATATAAAAAGATAGAACATTAAATGAAAGTTTAAATTGAAAGTCTATTGTTACAAAATAGGATATGTTCTATAAATATTTAAAAATAATACCTTGTAATAACCTGTAATATGTTGACACATTGTAATTTTAAATAAATCAAAAAAAAAAAAAAATTAATATTTAAAAGTGTAGTAAGATCAAACTTTAAGATCAAGTTAGAACAGGTTAAACTTATCTGACTAACGCACTACTGGTATAGGTAGCTTAAATATAAGTATTATATATTTCATTGATTTAAGGGTGAAACTAAATTCATTTTGAAATTTAAGTAATACCATGTGTTTTTTTGGTTAGGGAAAGAGAGGGGGGGGAGAGTTACATTTTCAATGAATGGGCCGGTTTGATTCTTATTTCCCGGGCCGAAAAAATTCGCCAATCCGCCCCTGATTATAAGTATAACTATCAGCACAATATTTTATTATAATTTATAAATAATGAACCTAATTATCAATGATACTTCTCTTTGTTTAAACACCTAGCATTGATTATAGAATAGTAGCACTAATATATTTAAGTAAACAATAATTTTCACATACTTCTCTTTCACTACTGTCGGTCTCTCGCAAACTTGATGAATAGTAACTGCTGTCTTCATACATCCATCCACTACTAAAAATAAAATATTAAAACTTAATATGGTAAAGTATAATTTTATTATACTTATTAAAATTATAGTATTTAAAAATAGAACTAACCTTGATTTTAAACTCCCAGATTTTTTTTTAAAATCGGAATCAGAACTAGTGATAACTTCTTCTTGGTTTACTTGTGAAGCTTTTGTTTTCTTTCGATTATTCTACATAATTAAAAAGAAAATAATAATAACATATCTAAGCATTTTGTAAGTTAAAAAGTAATGTTATTCTTGAATGTTAAGAATATAATTTATTAATAATATTTAATAGTTTTGAAAAATCTTTTTTTTTTAAAAATACATATAAATCTATAACTTATTTGCTTTACAGAAAATATAAAAATTTAATTTAGAGAGATATTTTACGTTGGATATTAAATCAAATTATTATAATTGTAATTTATAGACAACAATAAAGTTATAAAATTCTTACAGTAGCAAATTTATAATATAGTCCACTTTCAATAGTAACACATTACAATATTAATAAGGCAATAATAAAATTAATTCACTTATTATAAAACTGAATTACCTGGTCACAGTTTCCCGATTGAATTGATGTTTCATTTTTATTTTCAATATTCTGGTATAGTTGTTGTATATGTAACTGAAAATTTAATTTTAATTGTCATGTTTAATATGATTAGTATAAAGTTACAAATTCAGTGGTATATTGAAAGGTATAGGTATGTAGGTGATGACGGGTGGGCATACTGTGTGATGCTATATATGAGATAGGTACCTATTGAAGTACAATTTTCATGGAACTATGTAAAAACTAACTATATTTTCAACTGTCAAGTACCAGAAATAAAAAATAAAATAAATGTAGGAAGAACATTAATTTGGGATCCATGTTTTTTTAAAGTTAATTCTAATGTTCTGATATTAGGTATTTTAATAAAGTTCACTTAAAAAAAATAAATAAATGTTTGACCAAATTAAACAACTTTTAAAGTCAATAATTAAAAAAATATCAAAATTTTCTGGCAACTATAAATAGCTCAAAAAAGTCAAGTTATTTTGAACATTTTCTGGTGTATAAAAAATGCTTATATAAACATTTGAGTAAAAATTTCGTTTTTCCTTAATTTGTTTTTATTTTTCTCAACTCTTTTGAAAACTATTGAAAATGTTGAGACTTTTCAAATTCACTAATAAGATTCAATTTGGTTCTAGAAAAGTTCTTTAAGTAGAAAGCCAAAGCATTATTTTGACTAGATAGGTACTTAAAAAAAACCACACACACAGTATTGTAAAATCAAAACATTTATAACTTCGCTCAGAATCTAAAATAGAGTAAAATGGATTATTCTGAAGGTAATTTGCATATGCATGTTATACCTACGCATTCCCTACTAATACGGCTTGTATGTAATTGTAGCAATAATATTGTATACTTGTAGTGTAGGCAGTGTTTAGAAAGAACGTCATTAGTGAACAATACCAGAAAGTCACTTGTTTTTTTCAAATAAAATGTGAATGTGAACTACATTTATATTTTTAATGAATTTGAACAACTTTTAAAACGCCAATTGATTTACTATTTTATAAATATATGTATATAATTTAGATACTTTAGAAAATGTTTATTGTATATACTCTAAAGTTTAAATTGTGGTTTAATTTATGGGTTTTTATATTAAATACTAATAAACTATTTATAAAAGAAAAATTAAATGAACAACCTAAAGAACCTGTTCATTTTTTCAAAGCACGTGAACGTGTTCGTTTAAAAAAAACATATTCGTGACCGCGAATGGGTTCCTTTTGTCAAGAGCTGAAGGTGAAGGCGAATGTGAACGAATTAATTTTTTTTAGTGAACGTTCCAAACACTGAGTGTAGGTAGCTACTAATTATAGTGTATGCTTTATGGAATATTATTTAAGAGCTGTTTTGTGCATCATTTAATTACCAATACAATAGTACAACTCATGACTAATACTCATTATTAATTAAATTCAAACCTGTTGTTCCATATGTAAAAGTTGAGGATTTTCAGTTATGTGACTCGGCATACTTAATGATTGTAACTTAGTAGATAATGTTTCTGTAACAATATTATGCTTAAAATATTATCAATCATCTGCTAAGCTTAATTCATAATTGTATAAGATATAAATTTATAAATTATATAACTATTATTTTTTTAATTTTATAAGTTACCTACATACCTACACTATTTAAAAAAGTTTTGTTATTTTAAACTTCAAATTTGTTTTCTTTAAAGCAAATAAGAGTGATTATTATTATACAAGATTTTAATAGCTTAATCGAGACTAACAATACGAAGTATATAATTCTCTCTTTAAATTAAATTGATTGTATACATAATTAATAATTATAAACTGATATTCTAACATTTATATATTTTTTTAGTATATTGCAAGTACCTGGATTATTTTCAAACTTGATGTCCATAAAATTACATTTATTTTGTACAGGCATCACATTATTACTTAGAAGTACATTGTAGACAAGTGGTTGACATGGTACAATTAGTGCTTGACTTGGTAAAACTGGTTTTTGGTATGGGGTTGGTAAATCTTGTGGCTGTATTGGTGGTAAATCAGTCCTACGTTTTAAGATTAAAACATTTTTAATTATTTCAATATAATAGGTAATTAGTGTTATCTAAAAACACTAACATTGTTTGTGAATCTCGTGTAATTTGACAAAAAGACCAAATTTGTGTTGATCTAGCAACAGTAGGTATAGCAGCAATGTCTTGAGGCTTGAATGGTTGTGTTACATTAGTCGGACCACTGCTATTTGAAGGACATTTTCTTTTAGAAAGCTTGAATGATTTGTTCTCATTTGCAGTTGGATTTTTACGTTTTATTCCATGCGCTATATCAGTCTAAATCAAAAAAATATTTTTATTAATTCCATTAATTAGTATGATTTTATTTATCATATGTTATTTACAATTTGTATAGTTTGTTTTGAGAAATTTTGTTTTTTGGATGATTTGTTTTGTTTATGCTGTTTGACGAGATCACATTCCATTTTTTCATTATGACTAAAATAAAAATAGTATTTATACATTAGGTACCTCGTTAATTAATATAAATATATAAGTAATATAACTTCATAGTTTTAAACACAATTTGATTATTTTTTATTAAAACTATATTTATCAATATTGTACGTTATAGCATCATCATAAAAATTATTGGCCATATTACGTATAACCCATAGGCATTCAGATACTTTTATTCCTTAGTTTTTTTTGTTTTCGTAATTATAAATAATACTTCATCCCTCCTTTCTATTGGAATAATATAGATTGTAGGTTATTAAATATAAGTGATTGGAAGTTATTGTTGAGAAATTATGTACCCATTACACTAAAATAAACTGAATACATAACATGAACATATTTTTTTTTTCTAAACGGTATACACCTGTATATTTTAATAAAAAAAACATATTATAATTTTGTGTAAAATAACTTTTTTAGATTCTGAACGGAGTGATGAATGTATTGATTTTATGACAATGATGTGTGTTTTTTTTTTGTGTGTGTCTGTGTACAGCATAACTAGTCGAAATAATGCTTCAATTTCAAACTTTGGGGGTGGTTTCTGATGTAAAAGTGTGGATGACCAAAAAAACTTGAAAATTTAATACAAGATTCCTTATAAGTTGTTCTTATTGTAGCTAAAAAAAATCAAAAATCGTTTATCACAATTTTTTTTTTAAAGCGTTTATAGTTCAAATTTTTACGAAATCTGTCGAAAACGCTAAAACGCGAAAATTTGCAAATTATTTTGTAGTTCAAAAATCATACAATTGTTTGTGTTTATAACTAAGGATTAAAAATACAACACTAAGTTTTCCTTCAAGTAGCTATACAGAAAATTTTAAGCGTCATTATAGGAAAAATGTTTTGAGCGTTTAAGCTAAATTTAACCTACCCTAGTCAGAGGTCCACCCTACCCCCTAATGTATAGAGCAACATCCACTTACCCGCTTTTTTTTAGTGAAAAAGAAAACATTAATTTTTTATATAAAAAATTACAACAGGAAAATACAACTAATATATTAATCATAATTATAATAATAATAATGTAATAATAGAGTACATTATTCAGCTGGTTTTCTATATTTTTCGGATCCTTAAATTTGATTTTAAGTGGCCTATTTGTTTTTATGTCTGAAACTTTTGACAAGCGATTTTTTTATATTACCCTTTGTTATAAGAATGGCAGTGGAACAGTTTTTATAAATAAATAATTATAGTAATAATATACGATTTGGTCCAGTTTTTAAAATAAAAAATAATAATAATAATATAAGATTTAGACTATAATATAGGTACTATGATAAATACAGTTCAAAATAAAACTAAAGTTTAAAATATTTCAATCTAGAAATTAACCAGTTGTTAGTTGTTACAACCATATCATAGAGCGTTTCTATACATGCTGTTTTTCTTTTAAATTAGAAAAGTTCAAAAAAAAGTTTAAGTTATTCCTAATGGTTAATATAATAAGTTTACCTATATGTACATTGTACTTACTATTCATAATGTAATCTAGCACCTAACTTAATGTTTACATTGTATAATATGCCAATAACCTTAGTTGTTGCGGCTTTAATAAAAAAAAAAATAAGTTTATAATAAATTAATAAATAAACTATATCTGATACACGGCGTGCAATTCGGACAAACCTCTCTATGAGGTGGTATGCAATTCGGACAGACCCCTTTAAGAAATCGCATGTAATTCGGATATTTATTTATTTTTTTGGCATGCAATACGGACGGTGCCCCCTCCCCTCATAAATTTAACCCAAATTATATCTATTATAAATATGTGGTAGGAAATGTATTGATTACGTTTATTATCATATTTTAGTTCATTTATTGAAACAAATCTTACCGTAAAAGCATTTTTTGAGTGAGTTGACAATTTTTACTTGCACTTTGTTCACTTTGTTGTTCTGCATCATAACTAGAAGAATTTTGAGTCACAAGCCTATTTAAAATTGGTGTTTCACTTTGAGACAATTGTATTGAATTTGGTTGAACTTTAGTTGCATCTCTAAACAAAAAAATGAATTACTTATTATCATAATATAATAATTATATAAGTTTATGTTATATTTGGTAACTAACGTTTCAAAAGAAGCGACTTCTCTTGGAGTAAATTTTTTAGAACAACTTGAATCTTCTGATGAGTTTGTTTTTACTTTGCTGTTAAAAAATCTAAACATAATAACCAATAAAATGATTATTTTATTTCAAAATGTATACAAAATATCTGTGGTTTAAACTTTAGGTAATGCAAAGGGATATATAAGATATACTATATATAGAATATGGAATCAGATAATTCGTTTTATAATCCTGATAAAAAATTACCTAGTTATAAATAGATTTTTATATTTACCAATATATATTAATTATGGCAAAAATGCACTTTACCACCACATGCAAATTTTTCGATATTGTTTTTGGAACTTACTAATATTTAATAATTAAGAACAATGGTGCAATTACAATTTGTCGGTCAGACTTAGTTTCAAAGTTATGGCCTTTAGAAGTTCGCGATTTTGCGTTTTTTATGCACACCCAATACGCTATAATTTACCACGATTTTCTTACTTTTTCCCTTTTGATACTTAAGTATTCTAACATGTTAAAAACGATAGTGCAGTCAGTATTTGTCAGTCTAACTTAGTTTGAAGTATGTTATTAATCAGTTTTCGAAATTTGCGATTTTGCGTTTTTTTACATATGAGCGCAACGCTACGTTGTCATGTCTTCCGCGATTTTTTTTTTTATTCTTGAGACATATACCTATTAATGAAATTATTAATGACTAATAAGTACCTTTTACTTATTTTTAAGCCTAGGTTTTTGTTGTTACTTATGATACAATCATTTAATTTAGAATTTAAAAATATAAGAACACACAATTACTTTTAATAATAAAATTAGTTTATCAATAAGTGTTTATTAAAATATATATAACATCTAAATATATGTATCGTTCTAACTTAGTTCACCCTCATTATAATTTTTATCATTATCAACGGATGCGGCCGTAATTGGGTTGTAAAGACTACCTGCAATTCTTAAGAACTCAGTGAACGGATCGAAATTTAATGCCTTACATTATTTGAAAAACATAAATTTAGAAAGCCAGAAAGAAGTTTCCAGCTATAAAAATTTTTTTTATGATATTGAGGCAGTGAATATTTCGCATATCGCCATACTCCTTTGATCGTGTTTGTGTGCTGGTTGGTATCTGGATCTTTAAAGTTAATGCTGTGGTTGACTTTAAAGTGCTTATAACCTTCATCATTCAAACAATCATATGCCTAAAAATGGTACCTAATGAATTAATTTTTATTTATAATTATTTTTAAAATACATACTTTCCAGCAATCAGAAATTATTGTAGTATTTGGTAGAATCCAATCTTTAATAATTTTAAGTAACGTTTCCTTATCTCTTTTTTCAATGGGAACTAAAAGCATCTATTAGTACCCTTTCAATGCCTCCAAATACCCACCGGCCTTCCACATGATGACCTCTATGGTATTTGCGCTTGCCAAATTTACTCTCATAAATTTTGACTTCAATGAAGTCACCTCCGATTTTAGATTTTTTTAAAGCATGTGATCGAAAGTAACCTCACGACAAAATTAGCCCAATCAACCATCGTACATCGAGTTATGCTCAATTCTTCTATAATGAACATCTGGTTGATTAGTTTTATCCATAGATAAGTAACAAAATAATTTTGGCAATTGACATGAGTGAATTTGAGAAACATTTTTTTTTCTTATTGAAACCTCGTATTCACTTCTACTTTTCTTTTTATGTCGATCCGTGTACTTTTCACGGCATCTATAAATATAATATATTTGATACATAAATACCTAATATTATAGAATTTTTTCCTATGGTAGGTACTGACAATACTGTCATTCAATACGTGTATATCTAATTTACCTCCAAAAATATGCATCTATCACATGACTTCGTGCTACTAGTTGTATTTTAGCCCTATTTAGGACATAAATAGTCACCTCATTTAGGAATAAGGAGCCAATTCTGCAGCTGCACGACAATATAAGAATTGAGAGGATCACTTAACTCACACTACAAAATTTTGAAAATTTTAATTTAATTATATGTCCATAGGATCTCGAGTTCGGCGACCGAAGCCGGCAGGCGTAGGGAGCGACTAAACTATTGTCATACTCCAACTTGTTCTCTGAACTTATTAATTATAGCGTTATTGTAGGTATGCGTAAAAAACGCAAAATCTAGAACTTTCAAAGGCCAAAACTTTGAAACTAAGTCCGACCGACAAATTCTGATTGTACCATTGTTCTTAAATAGTAAACATTAGTAAGTTTCAAAAAAAAAAATCGAAAAATTTGCATGGGGTGGTAAAGTGCATTTGTTCCTTATTTATTAATAAAAAATGTAAGTTAACTTTTGGAAGAAAATAATCATGATGTTACAGTTATAATAACATTTGTTTTTGTGATTTAAATTGAAAAGAACTTTAGTAATGTAGGAAGAGAACCAAGATGGGATTAGTAGATACTTAATACAAGAATGTCGTGATTTAACGGTGCACTGGTTTTAATATGTTTTACATCAAATTAAAATTTACAATTATAATTTGAAATAATTAAGGAATTTAATATTGATACAGTACGTGGCACACACTGTCACACACACATACTGAACACTCTGAACACTAGTTGACAGAAGACTGAATACAGTACAGGCTGACACACTGATGCCTACCCATAGCTACGTATCACGATAACGTTAGATATGATAACATATTACTACAACTCAGCCGTCCTGATCAAGAAGTGGCCTCCATTTCTTTACAAAGATGAAAAATAAGAAAATAAAATTTACAAAAAAAATTATTGTGTAACTAACATACAAATAATATAATATTTAATAATAACAACTAATATGCCTAATAAAAAAAAATTTTAAAAACACATAATACATTATAGATAAATAATAGAATCACATTTTGATCCACGGTTTCATATTCCTAGCTTCATACACAGAATTAAATCGAATTTGAGTTACCTGAAATCCAGGAATATCTTGGATAACATACCTATCATTGAGGAGAATGTTTTTGATCTCATATGGCGCTTTGAATTTGGGGATATGTTTTTTGCTTACCCCAGGGGTTGCATCAACATTTTTATCATTATATATTTTAAAGTCCCCAATTACACAACTCTTAGGTGATTTGTGAGACTTATCATAATATAACTTATTCTTTAATTGTACATTAAGAATATTTTCTTGAGCAGAGTTCCTAATTTCATTAAGTTCTTATCCTCGTCTTCTTGATATTGTTCTGTCTCTAAGATTAATCCGAGATAGTCATTAGAATTACCATGTTGATTCATACCAAACAGAATTTTACTAGGAGTGCTTTTAATTGGCCGGTTATAACTTATAAGTATTATTGATGCAAAATTGTACTTCATCCAAAAGATTGTTCCAATTTTTGCCTCTTTCGTTAAATGACTTGGGTAACATAGCTTTTATAGTCCTATTATATCGCTCAACCTGTCCATTGGATTGTGGGGAGCCAGCAACAATTAGGATGTGTTGTATACCGTTGGACTCTAAACATTTCAGAGGTGTAACATGTTCCACAATCGGTTATTATACGAATGAGTTTACTACTGTAAGAGAAATACTCATTAAGTTTTAAGCACACTTCTTTTGTTTTTACTGACCGTACAGCATACAAAGTTATAAATTTACTGAAAGCATCAAAAATCACAAAAATTTGATTAAATCTCACTTTTGTTGTATTCAGATGTTTATAATGGTCAATGTGAATTGTCTTAAATGGTTTATTTCCCTTTTCTATCAATTTAAGAAAGCCTTTTTTCTTTCCTTCACTAGGGGAAAATCTATACACTTAAGGCAATTCTACTTTTTGACATATTTTTTCAATTTTGAAAACCAATACACTCTTTAAATTAATTCCGCTATACGATCAATACTTTTAATATGATCCATATCATCATGACTTGTTCTTATGACATTATCTAGCATCTCTGAAGGGACATAAAATAAGAGTTTATCTTTAATTTTTCTGTAGACTAGACCATTACGCAACTCATTTAATGGGTGTTTACAATTTTCTAAGTCCTCAGCAATTATTTTTATTTTTAGATCAAATATTTGTTTAGTGGACAAGATTTGGCTAAAAGTACACCCTTTTAGTACTAGTATGTGGTTTCGACTTAAGGCATCATTGTGAACCTATTCTATGTTCAATTTCTTATCATAATCATAACTCTGTAAGAACAAAGCCCATCTAGCGATTCGGGGGTTTATGTCCTTCTTTTTAAGAGTTAACGTAATACTATTACAATCAGTTATTATTTTAAATTTAATGCCATACACATATACATGGAATCTCTTAACGGAATTTACAATTGCGAGCATTTCTAATTCATAACTATGGTACCTTGATTCTACATCTGTAGTACGTTGACTATAATAGAAAATTGGATGAAATTTATCGTCTGATTGTTCTTGTAGTAAGATAGATCCAAATCCTAAACTGGAAGCATCGCATTGTAATTGAGTTTCAGCTATGGGATTAAAAAGACATAAGGTAGGGAGGTCTATCAACTTATTCTTAATTTGTTCAAAGGCATTCAATTTGCCTACACCAAAATGGAATGCTAAGTTTTTTCGTAGTAGGTAAAATAATGGTTTAGTTATAACAGAAAAGTTATGTATAGAACATCGTAAATACGATGAAAGACTTAGAAAACTATGCAGATCTTTAGGATTAGTTGGAATAGGATAATCACGAATAACAGACACATTTTTTGGATTAGGGAGGATCCCTTCAACACTAACCTGGTATCCCAAATATATTATTTCGGTTTTAAGGAATTGGCGTTTATTGAACCTTATTTGAAGTTGATGCACATTCGTCAATAAGCGTCAGAGAGAGTATTTAAGTGTTCGAAAATGTTTTCAGTTGATATGACAATGTCATCAAAATACACTATGATACGTTTTTGTTTGATTAGATCCTGGAAGACATTGTTAACAAATCGCTGAAATATGCTAGGTCCGTTGCAAATACCAAAAGGTATACCTACGTACGTCAGTATGAAAAATAACCTAAAGGAGTAGTAAAAGAAGTATATTTCTGACTCTGATCTGCTACTTTAACATGGTAAAATCCATCATTAAAATCAATGCAATTATAATATTTTTTTCCCTCTTAATGAATCTAAATTATCATCAATCAATGGCAATGGGTAGCGACCTTAAACTATACGTTTATTAAGTTCTCGGTAATCTACACACAAACGAAGTTCATCAATACAATAGGACTATTATACTCAGAATGAATGTTTTATAATTTTTCGAGCTAACAAATCATCTTATATTAGTTGCAATTTTTTTTCTCAAAGAAAAACAATCTTCTAGGATTAAAATAAAATAAACTGCCATCTTTAAGTTCAGGTGAGTCATACATTTTAAGTTCAGATGGAAGAGAACTATTATTCAAATATGAACCTGTTACAATATTTTTAATTTCACTCTTAACATGACTAGGTAAAGTTTCTTCAATATTCAGATTTAACTCGCTATTCTTACAGTCTTGACTAATTTCTATACTAAGAATCTCATCAAAAGGTATGATATCTGAGCGCTTAAAATCAATTTCAAAAGAACCACTATTTATAGCTAAGACTACTCTGGAATGTGATATAAAGTTTCTACCAAGTAATAAGTCACATTTAATGGTACTATCTGGTAAAATATTTATATTTACATTAATCTGATGTTCATCATCTGGTGGTAAAATATCTACAAGCATTTGATCCAAAAACAGCTAGTTCTGAACCATTTATACCTACTAAACCTGATAATGCTAATGGGGGAACTTGTGGTGGTGACCAAGAAGGGACTATAATTTATCTTAACAATCTAACAGGACTACCAGTATCAATGATCGCTAATACATCAACCATCTTCTCACTTGGAAACTTAACAGCTAACTTAATAGTATAGGCAGAATTAACATTTTCTGATGGTGACTGAAGTACTATAGCTTCCTTGATGTTGGTACCTGCTGAAGGACATCCTCGAAGCTGATGTGAGGTGGAACCGCACTTGAAACAGGAACCTGGCTCATGCTTTGGTTTGGGACACGACATAGCATAGCGACCATGTGATGAACAACTGAAGCATCTTTAAGCTGGTGCAGATGGATTGACTGGATTAGCTGAAGGTGGTAGCTTACTGGTCGAAGTTGTTGAAACAGAAGTTTTGGTTAATTGAGACTTTTGAGACGATTGGCGAACAGAGGGATTTGTTGGAAGTTGAGGATCAGTCTTAAAATGAGTTTATCAGGCACTGTTCATTGTAGTAAAAGATGGAATGTCAGCCAGCAAAGAATCTTCATCTAAATTATCGCGAGAAAGCAAATAGAAGCATAGGTCTCGACAATGAAGGACTTCAATGATTTGCTGCTTCGTTTCAGGAAACGATAGTTTTACCTCACGACACATACGTGCTTTGTCGTGGAAGTATTTGGCTAAAGATTCATGTTTGTTTTGAATACGGGAGAATAATAATTTCATACATTCTACAAGTGAAGTGGATGAATTTACAAATGTGGACATAAACTGCCTTTCAAAATCAGACCATGTACTTAAGTTTCGTCCAGACAGACAGTTACTCGCAGCCGCAACTAACTTTGTTCGAATGATTTCTAATTTGAATGCTTCCGGCCAATGATGAAATCGAGCCAATTAATACAATGACTGGCGACAGTCTCTGGCTTGAGCCCTAGATTCAATGCTTGAAAAATTTTTAATGGTGTTGTGGAAGTCCGGCATAACATAGAATCCATCGGAATTGGTAAGAAATAGAGATTCATTACGCAATGGAGTGTTGTCAAGTTCCAACAAGCAGTTAATCAGAAGTTGATTTTGTTACGTGAGCAACGTTTACTATGGTCACCTACTGTCACGGCTATTTGGTAACCCCCACGCGCAGCCGTCAACCAGTCTAGCTACGCACGCTCTACGCTTCGCACGGTCGCATTGTTGTTCGCCACGGAATTCTGTCAACACATGTATTTTCAATTTTGTCTTTTTACATAAAATTAATAACCTATTCATGTACTAGTTAACGTTGCAATTATTTCTCATGTGATTTCTTACATAATAAAATAATTAGTCTTTTATCAATAATTTTAGCTGTTGATTGTCAAATTAGTTTTAAGGTCCCTAACCTCAACCTTCCTAACCACCACACTAAAATTGCCGCAGTACTACAACTGATATCAATATTTGAATCAATGATTATCGGTGTTGGCGAAGCAGTGTCATCTGAAGATTTCTTATATTTTGTGTTTTCGAGTACGATAGTTGGCAGAATTGTTGCCTAAGCATCAGCTGCTTTTAACGATTGCTGAAGACTACACAACCATCATTATCATTACCAATATTTTCCGATCCAAAAATAACTTTCCTTACTTCTTGTGACGTCATTTTTATAGGTGTGAAATCCACGTTTTCGAAATCGTTTGAAACTGTTGAAGTGTTGACTCATTTGACTCGGAATGATACTCATTATGCGCATTATTTTTCATTTTTTTTTTTTTTTTTTTGGAGATCTGAGGTTTTGTGGGTTGTGGCGTTTTCCGTAGATCAGTTGTTTGAATTCGAATCTTAATGACCTAATTCCACTTCCGAAGTTGTAAGAAGAGAACCAATATGAGGTTAGTCGATTATTGATAAAAGAATGTCGTGATTTAAAGGAGCACGAGATTTAAAATACTTTACATCAAATTAAAATTTACAATTACAATTTAAAACACTTAGGGGATTGAATATTGATACAGTACTGGCACACACTATCGCACACACTACACACATACTATCTGAACAGTAGTTGACGGAAGACTGAATACTCAATACAGTACAGGCTGACACACTGATACTTAGCCAGTAGCTATGTATCACGATAACGTTAGATGAGATAACATATTAGAGAGTTTTTGCAAAGATACGCTAAACTTTACGGTAAAAATAACGTTCCGTTAAATGAGAAATAGCATAATAACTAAAACTATGGTTTTTGCATTACCGTAAATGTCGTACCTACCCATATAAATACGGTATGTCGGTATGTCGATAGTCGATATCATATTTAAATAAATATTTATCATTACAATGTTGTAATTATTTAATTACGTGTTGTTCACATTTTTATTTATACATTTATATTTTTATTCACTATGAATATTATAAATTGTAACTGATAAGCTACAATAGACGTGTTATAAATAAACATCAATAAATTATTTTATTGGTTGTTAATAAATGGTCTCAATAATTTTAACAAGCTTCAAGTAAAATCTATTTAATCTATTAAAAAAATATCGCTTAATCGCCCCCCTCCTTACTGCGTCTATAAATATGATTATGAATTACTTTTTCAAATTAGCACGGTCTTCTTTTGCCCAAATTTTCAACAAATACTCAACGTGTTATTTTATCGCTCGAAGAGTAAATTGTTTATTTGACCACAGAATAATATTTTTTTTGAATGATGGACCATTGTCCAGAATCATTATACGGATTATGGCATAAGACTTCCCGTAAAAGACTTAAGTCATCTTCCGTACTGACTCTTAAACGTTCCTTTTTACTTGAGGAGTTCATACTATACTACTTTAATTTTTTAATTTAATAAAATTAAATGTGGTCACTGGTCATTACTTTACCAAAGACATTATAAGAATATTTATAAACTTTTGATAATCCGTGTATTTTTTAGCCGATCATTTAACACGATAAATTAATTTATCGCACCCGTTAAATGATTAAAAATAACCGATTATCAAATAACCGAACCGATATTTGGAGCGCATGCGCACAAATATGTTTTGGTAAATAACGTTAACGTAGTTTTTAACCGGTGTTGTGCAAAAACTCTCTATTACTAGTTTACTACAGTAAAGTATATTTTAATTCTACCTAGTACCTACACGTTACAGATAGGAGATAATATCTGTATACGATTAATATAGGTACAATTAAATATAAATAATAGGTATTAATAATATATTTCAATATAAAGTATACCTTTGTATGTTGTCATTATAATTAAGTTCAGTATAACTTAACAGTGTATCGGAACTAGATTTACTCTCATAGTTGTGTTGTTGAGATAAAGATGGAGAGTCGAGGTCCTAAAAATATATTGAAAAATAATCAGTATTGAACAATTTAATAATATTCAGTAATATAGTAGTATTATGAAAACTTACAGAATAATTTCCAGATAATTCTGGTAATACTTCGTTATTAAGATGAACTTGAATTGATGGATGTGCAAAGCAATTCATACATTCTGTCAAATCTTTATATTCCATTGATATTTGTTTTTTTGAATTGTTTTCCATTAGTTGATTTGTTTCATATGGAATTTTAGTAACTTCTTTGTTCTATATTACAATAATTTAATAAAAATTTGCGTTTGAAATATATTTTACCTCACATTTTATATTTTTGTAGGTACACAATTTTTATTTTATTAAATTAAAAACCTTGAAATGTCATCAAAGTTTTATTGGCAACGATTGGCAAGAGAAAAAATAGTAATTTATATAGAGTTATAGAATATACTATAATCAATTTTCAAAGTTCTGGCCTTTTGTTATCTATGAGATATGCATACAATATACATAATATATTATTATGCATGATGTACCCATGTTTATTTACAATTTTTTTTTTTTTTTTAATTAATAATAATTTACAATTCACTTTTACATTTTGTCACATAATAATTAATAATTGATAAGCGGGTACTATTTTTAAAATGTTAATAGAAAGTTATAATTACTTCATTTGTCGTTCTCTCAAAATTTGTTGGTGTTTCATTTAAGCTATATTCCTCTTTAGTCTCTATATCTTCCGGTATAGTATTATCAGCCAGAGTTGTGACGTCAGGATTAATAGGACCCTTAAATAATAATTTATTCATTATTATATTCAAGAATATTACCTATGATTATTTTAAAATTACCTGAATGACTTTGTGTTTACCAATCACAAATTCTACTCGACCAGACCAAGGATTTACAAAAGTTGACCATTCTGTTTGTACTAATGCAAAATCACCATTTTGGCATTTAAATCGATAAGGGTTTCCTTTCAGTGATATATTCTTAGCTTTAATCACTAAAAAAATAAACGATATTAATAAATTGTATAATATACTTAACAGGAAATTTTGGAGTAAAAAATTTTAAATTTACAATTTGCGTGGATTTCTTTAATAGTTGTTAGGTCCTCAATATAGTAATAGTCAAAAATTGATTTCCCAATAAAATTTTGTGGTAGATATCCAAAGTATGAGGTAATTGATTTATCAGCATAACACCATTCAAAAAACGCATTATGCTTAGTGATAAATTGAGTGGGATTTTCTATTTTTTCTTCAGGACCTACATATAAAAGAAAATAATATTTTCTATTTGTTTTATTTCTTATGAATATATTATGTTAGATATAACAGATATTATATTTACATACATGTGTATGCTGAGCGAATTAGCTGTGCTTTAACAACTAGAACTAATTGGGGTAAACTTGGTGTCGTTGACACTTGTGATAAATCTTTGAATGTTATCATAAGCTTACAGACTTTATAGTAATTTTCGGTTTCAGAAATTGAAAAACCCATATTACAGTAAAATCCATCATTGGTCTTGGGTCTCAAATAAGTTACTGCAGATGCACCATCTAAATATTTGTTTTTAATAGTTTATTTATGTAAATTTCATACATACCTGTATATTAATAATTATAGAAAATAAAGACGAGTGTTTTTTTTTTTTACCATAGGAATAGGGAAACAAATGATTGTATTTTTTTAATTAAATTTATAACATAAACATAACAGTTAGTACCAATTATAATGTTGTAAGCATTAAAGCATATATATTGTAATATTGATCAATGCTAGATCATTCCATTTAATAACATAAAAAAACTAATTAATAATAATTGAGTTATTTTATGAAATTAAATTAATAACGATAATGTCGCACTAAGTTTGGATAGGTAAAATGTATGCATTCGTAATGATTTGACTACATGTCATTAGCATTACATAGGTAATACTTCAGTTCCGTGCCCAAGAATTGTTAGGGAGGGGGGGCTTGGACATTCATACTTAACTCTGTAGAACAATAGGAAATAATTTAAAAACATATATTAAATATATATATACAATATACATACTATTTGATTCATTATGCATTTAATATATCAATGTAAATTGTCACAATTTTAAATCTAAGCTCACTAGTCAACATTATTAGTATGATATGAACCCATAACGCATTACTTATAAAATATTTCACCTGAGATTTCAGGAGGGGGGGAGGGGCTTAAGCCCAAAAGCCCACCCCCTAGATATTGCACTGTAATTGTTAAAATATATATACAGGCATTTAGGTACATTCGCTTCATGAGTTTTCATATTATAAATTTCAGATGATCTCAATTATTATAGTCTGTGACTAAATACTAACACAGTAATACATGATGTTTTGATGTGTACTTATGTATATAAAATATTAACAACAGATTTACCCATATAACCCATTGATAGACCCATTGAACTATTTTATAGTACTTTGTATTGTTGCTAAAAAGAAATATAGACTATAAGGAATATTGTTTACTGATTTATTATAACATACTTCATTACTTGAATATATATGAGTAAAACCATAACTTTACATAAGTATTATAATATTATAATGTGACAAATTAAATATAGATACTAAACTTACATTTGTTGACACAATTTTTTTTAAATTAAAGTAATATTAAATCAACATTTTTTTATTGAGCAACATTGGCTACAGCCTAGGTACAATAGGTTACTCCACAGACTCTGTAAGTATATACAACGTTTAATAAGTAATAAAATATATACATCACAATATTTATACGTAGGTAAGAATACATAAATTATATAGGTATATTTGTAAAATATATATGTATAATGCCAGCCCTGTTTTCCAAATAAACTTTACTTTTGTTGATACTGTCTATAATCGCTTAATAATTTGTGAATAGCAATTTTAAATTTTGTAAGAATATTATTTAAATATTACTTTATAGTAACACCTTTGAAAATTTTTCTAAATTTCCAACTTAATTTTAGTTTAAATACATATAACCAGATACATGAAACTGTCAAAGCTCTCATTATTGTATCTAAATAATATAATTGCTATAAACACTTAAACAGCATATGCTATACGTTAACCCAAATTCCAAAACTCAACACAACTACATTATTCTTACACAATACACAATATACAATACATACACCTGTTTTATATTAAGTAGTTACTTACTATAACTAGAAATATTAAACTGATAAATGACCATTAAAAAAATAATTTTAGTGTCTTCATGATATAATTGATATGCTGTTAATATATATTTATTTTAATGTTTTTTTTAACATACCTGCTGTAGTAATCATGCAAGGATCTGTAAGAATAGATGTTATATGATTGACAAATGTCATCCGATCATTGGGATGAATAAAATCAATAAATGATCGATTTTTCCACATATCTTTTGGATAACCCATACTTTTATTAATACTATTTGATATATCAATAATTAGACCATCAGTCATAGACACAACAACACCAAATGAATCATTTTGAACATCATTTGACTCGATTGTTTCATTGAATTGTATGTCTTGGTCTTTTAATACCTTTAAAACAGTATCTGTAAAAAATTAAATATTTTTTTTTAAATTCTCATTCAGTAAATATTGAAAATCAAAAACTAATTCTTCACTTAAGATTTACATTATATTATAATTGTAAATTTGTAAATAAAACATTTATACTTTTATTAATAACTAATAAGTATAATGCAAATGTGTATATTTAAAAATTTAGGCAAGCGTGGGTACTACTCTGTAGTGGGTATTGAGTGGGTTTAATTTTAACTCAATGACAAATCTGAGTAAATTGTTGAGCGAAAAATTTAGTCAGTGTATATTGCCAAGCACCTTCTTATAATTTCATGATTATAATATAATTAGGTATTATTAAAATAATTTATTTTACTATAAATATTAAATATTAATAATATATAGTAGGTTGAAGTAATATTGTGGTAATAAACATAGCATTTGAAAATACCATTGTAGGTATGTATAAAATATAATAGATAGATAATACTTGAAAAGTTTTAAGATTGTCCCACAAATAATATTCTTAAATTACAATAAAATAACTAAAACTATTATTTAATGTTTGAATGAATAATTTTGTCTAAATTTAACTTAAAATGTTTATAAAAAAATTAAAAAATTGTGATTAAATTTAGTTTTGGTTCCAATATGAGTTCAAACATCAACATCAATATATCTACATCAAATCTTAGATTTAAAAAGAAAAATTTTTGTGAACTTCTATAGATTAAAATACTTAGTAAATTTTCGTGATTTGTACGTATGTCGTCAAAATTTGAACTTTAAATGCTTATAAAAAAAAAATCGTGACAATGTATTTTTAATATTTTTCAAATGCTATCGTAACTATGTGTTAGGAGCCTTGTATTACATTTTCAAGCTTTCCTACCCAACAAATACATTTTTATTGATATTTATAGAAAAAAAAAAAACTAAAAAAGTCGAAAAATTAAAATGCCAATTAACAGCTCAAAACAAATCAAAATATTTTGAAAATTTTATTAAATATATAAAGTGTCAATATAAACATTCAATGAAATATTCAAGAGTATCTGCGGTCATTTGTTTTAGAATTACACCAAAATAAGAAAATCGCTAAAAGTGAAATCCAGTGAAAATTCAATGTTGTAAAAATTTAAATTTCAAACGCTCATAAAAATTTAATTTTAATTTCTGTGGACATTTTTTTTGTGATAAAGATTGATAAACTTGTAAGGAATCTTGTATTAAATTTTCAAATCTTAGATTTAAAAGAAAAGTTTTTTATGAATTTCTAGCTTAAAATAATTTGCGAATTTTTGTGATTTTTACGTATTGTGTCAAAATTCAAACTTTGAATGTTTATAAAAAAAAAATTGTAACTATGAATTTATTTTATTTTTCAACTGCTATTATAACAATATGTTAGTGGCCTGGCCTTGCATTAAATTTTCAAGCTTATCTACCCAACATTTTTATCGGTTTTTATCGATATTAATTTAAAAAAAAACTAATAATGATCGAAAATTGCATATGCCTATAAATAGTTCAACTTAAGTCAACATTTTTTGAAAATTGCATGGCGGATAGAATATATTTATATCAACATTCAGTGAAAATTTCATGTACCTATGGTCATTTGTTTTAAAGTTACATCAAAAACCAAAATCGATTTTGTCGAAAAACTGATTGTGCGTAAAATTTTCCGTTTTCCCCTTAATTTTTAGTTTGTTTATTCCGATTATTAAGAAAAATATTGAGAATTTTTTACTTTTGACCCTCCAAAGTACTAACTAGATTCAATTTCTGATCGAATGAGTAAAAAAAACAATAAGCAAAAAAAAGAACATAGGTACATCATGGTAAAATCAATACATTCATCGCTCCGCTCAGAATCTAAAATGTTATATAAAAATCAGATTTTAAATTATTTGTTAAAGTTATCCTTTATTTGTAAGTTATTTACTTATTTAGTAGTATTAACTTTTATAATTTTTTTTTATAACAAAAGAATAAAATTGAGAGATTACCTATAATAGTTAATGTATTTGTAGGATTTGAAGTTGTGTTTGTTTGATTTATATCAGGATATGATTGACATAAGTAAGATAATTGCAAATACGCCATATTTTCTTGACTGTGGTCTACTTTAATGTCATTATTAACTTTCTTTAAATCATCAGATTCCATTTTTGATGTAGAAGCTGGATGTGAAAATTCAATAAAATTCTTAATTTTGATAAATATATGTTTTTAATTATAATTTAGTTCATACCATTGATGCATAATTGGTTTGTTTGTGGTTTATATGTTGTTGGATTTTTCTGTTTAGATTTTGAACAAGTAGTACTTGGTTTTTGATTAGTGTTTAACCCTCTTAATATATTTTGGCTTGATTGATCGGTAGATGTGGATTTTACAGTTGAAATTTCCCTAGATGTAAAAAAAAGATAAACATTAGGTATATTTACCTATCGTTTTTTCTAAATATTTTATAGACTCATTCAGTGAATTGTAATTAATTATTAATATTGTATTCTATTCCAATTAAATATGTTTCAAAGATGATATGTATATGAAGGACATAGGCGTGCGCACGAACGGGGCAGAGTGGGCAGCTGCCCCTCCTGCGAGCTACTTTTTTCTCCCAAATATAGCTTTAAAAAAAAGCATTTTAATAATATAATATAATTTTATATTACAATGAGTCAATGAATAATATATTGTAAATATTGAGTATACAGTGCACGATAATTTTGTGTTGTCAAAGGTCCAACTTTATTCAAGCCACAAGCTATATACCGCGTTGATAATGTGTGTTAATAGATATGCGGCAATATTGCAATAATACTAATAACCAAAATAATATTCAACTATAAATTATATAGTATATATAATAAACTATATATAATATATACATTCTGCCCCCCCCCCCCTGTCAGCAAGGCTGCGCACGCGGCACGCCTATAGGCTATGATGAAGGATAAGTAAATTAATGGAGTCTGTTATTAGGAATGTTTGTGTTTAATTAGAATTTAGTTAGAAAATAGATGTAGATGTAGATGTTAAAGCATATGCATTAAATATCAATTTTTCTTTCATAATAGTTTGACAACTAAATTACAGCACCTTATTAGTTATTATTTACAATCATATACTTATATATTATATATATATGTATATGTATAATGATTTAATAATTTACCTTTCTTTATCAGTTGTCAATATAGTCGAACTCTGTTCTTCAAAGCTTAATTCCGTGGATGGTTCTTGAAGCTGTGATTTAGTACTGTGACAATTTAATTTATATTATAACTTCATACAATATAAAAAACTACATGTTACACTTTAATATAATTTATTGTAAACTGTAATTTTGTAAGGATTAAATTTAAAAAATACGAATAGACGAAGTTAATATAATATATTAGAGTGGATAAGGGACAATGAAAATTGAAAGTATATATTATACAATATAGAAGATATACACAATAGAGAGTTGTTCATATAGCCCACCGTATATAAAAAATACTTAAATTTACCTGTATTTAGATTGGGTTGATGTACAAGAGTAGCCCGAATCATAATCAGTTCGAGTTTGATCTACTGAAAATGATTTACTTTCTTCCATTTTTGTCCTAACCTATAACAAGGGTTTAAAGTGATTTTTAATATTAATACATTTTTTTTAATTATAATTGATTTTTATTTTTATAAGGTTTTCTGGAAAAATAGTAACAACACGTATGGAAAACTCTAACCGTCTTGCAACTTAAAAATATAAGTGTAGGACGTAGGTACACAGTATAGTTTTGTTTGTAGATATTTCGTGTAAAAAAGGTGAAATTGGATATTTATTCGTTGTTAACTGTTAAGGTACTTACACAATACAATTTTTCAAATATTTGAATTAATTTCAATCTATGTATACCAATATAAATATTATAGACGTGTTTATTTATACGTGTTTGGACACCGTTGAAACCACACGTAGTGTATTTAATTATCGTGCTCCACATTTATAGCTCACAAGTCACGATAGCAATACAGTTTTACATAAAAATCAAACTCGAACCGCTAAGTCGCCGCTATTGATAATGTATATATATTTCGTAATACACAACAATATCATATTATCGATATAATTAGATCGCAAATCACAACAAACTAAACTACGTAGTGTCGAAAACATCTACATTAAACTCATCTAAAACCAGTAAACAAGTCAATTACAACCCAAAAATGACACCAATCCAACAGCCTTCAACCACCAACAACACTAACCTTACAAACGATAATCTTATTCAAAAACTTTTGGAGAAGCCAGTGGCGTCACTGGCGTATTTAGACCTGAATTTCGGGAGGGGGGGGGTTGATTTTTAAATTTTTTCATATTTTTTCATATATTTTTAAATATTTCATATTTAATAATAAAATATATCGTACATTTTTAGACTACTAATTTTTATTTGTGTTATTATTCTTAAGAACAACTGAATATACTGTTTGTAACATTATTCTATATATGTTGTAGTATTAATGTATTTAGCGGTAAAATAATTAAATATATTGTAAATTGATACGTGTTGTGTGACAACAGGCGAGTAAGACTCCCTCTCCATACGACTGGTCTAAGGAATCTGCTGAATAAACCCTTTTGAGTTTTGAAGGGACGACCAACTCGTACCTATGCGGAGACTCGCCACGTAGCAGTTGAGTACCTAATGCATTAATGCATTACCATTATTATAGACCATTTCAGAGTATACCTTTTATTAAAACAGTATAACAATTAAATAAAGAATATAATTTTGAGCTAAAGTAATTTTGTCTCGTTATTTGTATTTGTTGCGGAGTTGCTAAGTAGCCTAAGTGCACATCCATAACATTTTTGGTGGCAGCGGTGGGATACGGCTATTAGTTGATTAATTGTTTTATTTAAATGATGTATACGAATAGTAAAATAATTGTTAAAGATTAATTTTATTATTTGAATAAGATGATTATTTATCGGATTTTGATAATTTTAAAAAGTACTTGCTTATATTAATCCGTGAAAAGGCCTTAATAATAAACGTTTTTGTTGCATTATTAGAATTTGAAAAGTATGATGATGGATTTGAAATACATTTTTACCTATACGACAAAGTTCCATTACATCATCATTGGGTCTGATTAGACCGCCTCTAGTTTTTAAATCAATCAATAATGGTGTTTGGGTATTACTTGACAGTTGACTCACTTATGACCTCTACACATTCTTGACATTTTATAATTTTTGTTATTTTTCGAACAACTACAAAGCCACTAATATATTGTTTTGTGTCCATTAAATACGGTATGTATTGTGATTTCTCTAAATATAGAAACATTGATGTATCTACATCTTCATCAATGTCTATTCCAGCAGTACAAAAATATTCTAACGAATATTCGAAAACAACGCGAAATAATATCATAACGGAAAAACCCGGATTCGTCAACACATTCACGAAAGTGATTTCATAATTATGTTATTTATTTTGTTATGATTGGTTTTTATTGTAATATTATAATAATTTATTATAACAATAACAATTAATAATAATAGTATCTAGGGTTTCCAGCTACCTGAACCCTGACTTTTTTTCATTCGTGTGTGTTTTATTGACAGCGACGTGTAGATATACAGGGGGGGAATTATTGATTCCGCCGAAACTACCTGATTAGAAAAAAGGTTTGTATCAATTCCGCCGGCTACTGTTTAAAATATCTACATATCGTTTCCGCCGGCTACTGTTAATATTATTTACATATTGATTCCGCCGGACACTGTTTACCCCCCCCCCCCTTGTATATGTATTTTATATAGTACATAATACAAATAAAAAAATAATACCTAATTGTATAATTCAAAAATAAAATTTATATTCTAATTAATTCGTGTAGGTATGTGAATATATTATAAAATATTAAAATGTATAAAATGATAATAGTAATAATTGTATAATTAAAAATTAAAATGTGTGAATAAATGATAAAATATTAAAATGTACATAGGTAATATGTACTATAGTCTGAATTGTATAGTCTTGTATATTATGTAGGACTGTAATTTTAAAAATACATTAACAAATTACAAGGGTGGGATAAACAGTAGCCGGCGGAATTAATATGTAAATAATATTAACAGTAGCCGGCGGAATCGATATGTAGATATTTTAAACAGTAGTCGGCGGAGTCAATAGCCGGCGGAATCGATATAAAATCGGCGGAATTGATATACGCCCATACAGGGTATTTCTGAAATGGTTGTGATAACTAGTATATGCGTACTTAGTGTGATGACCAAATGAAGATTTTTTTTCAATTTTCAAAATCTGGATTTATTCATCTTATTTTTAGAACATTATCTTAAATTATAAATTAATAAATTAAATAATAAATTACACCCAAGTTGTATTTTTTGCGAAATTCTCATACGAATCGAGGTGTCGCATCATTTTTACGCTTGTCGCGCGTTTTTTACGCTCAAATCGCTGACAAAAAAAAAAGGTGTGACACGTCGATTCGTATGAGAAAACTACAAGGTAAACATTGGTGATAGTTAATTGTTGTCATTTACCATACGTACAAAATGACATGTTTATCTTATCGAGTCAAAATAATTATGTTACTGCAATATCCAAAAACTGGAATTTCAGTATAAATATAGGAAAACAAATAGTTGGTTTCATTTATCTCTAACTTATGACTTATGACATTGCAGGTACAAGCTCCCATATTTTATTACCTGTACATCTAAAACACATACCTAACTTAAATTAGTTAAATTCGATCATTTACAATTCTGTCAACACTAGTTTTATTATTATTTTATCATTTTTATTAGTTGACAATGTAAAATAATGCACTAATTAATCATCTATGTTAAATGACAATAAATAACTATCACCAATGTTTACCTTGTAGTTTTCTCATACGAATCGACGTGTCACACCATTTTTTTTTTTTTTTGTTAGCGATTCGAGCGTAAAAAATGCGCGACACCTCGATTCGTATGAGATTTTAGCAAAAAATACAACTTGGGTGTTAATTTTCACATTTAAGATAATGTTCTAAAAATAAGATGTATAAATCCAGATTTTGAAGATTGAAAAAAAATCTTCATTTGGTCATCACACTAAGTACGCATATACTAGTTATCACAACCATTTCAGAAACCCTCTGTATAATAACAACGTGGCCATCCGTAGAGCGACAGGGATAGGATTAAGGGGAAGCGAATAAGAGAGATAGCGACTAACGCTTTTATTTTCGTTACGCACGGTTTTTCTGAGCTAGGGTCCCTCCGCTCATATCGCGCTATAAGAAACTACGTTTCAAAATTATTTAATGCTATGAGTGAAGTAGTTTTATTACTTTACAAAAGTAATTTACTCAACAGAGTGTATACATTGTACATTATGTTATATGTACCTCATAGATCTATTAGTTTATAGGTCTATGATATACCTATATTAACTGGTGATCCTTTCATTTCAATATTAAAAAAGTGGGAAAGTGGGAGACACTCTGCTGTACAGTACCTTTTTTCGTTCAAATTTGATATGATGGAGTGTAATGAGTGGATCACCAGGTATATTTATGATGAAGCTAGCAATTCAATTAATGTATATATTTATATAGTATATATTTTTATTGTAACTTTATTTCAAGTTCTTTAGAAGCTATGCTGGGACACATAGGAATTGAGCAAGTTTTCTGGTTTTCACCATGATTATCTAATCCAATTCCCAAATTTCAAAGTGTATGTTAAAAAATATTTAAATAATATACCCATTGATATAAAAAGTTTTCAACTTTTCAACTTCTCAGCTGACTGCTATTGCCGAAAATTTACTAATCAGTAATCATACATTTAGGAACAATAAACAATCATTCATTGTTTCTTCCAAAATACTCCTTTTTGCTTAACAGATGTTGTCTGAGTAAATTTTGGCAAACGCGCAGTCCATTAGTTAATAGGTCTATGGGTGAAATGCAATTATCATAACTACTCTAAAACGATAAAAAAGAATTTTGATGTAGCCAATTACCGACCAATCTCAGTATCTCACTCATAAATACATTAAAAAAAATCATGGAAAGAATTGTAAATAAACGTCTTATTTGACAGTTGGAGACCAATTTTTTTCACCAATGATTCATGTGGCCGGGGCCGTATTAACTATTAGGGCATAGTCACTATAGGCACTGTGCCTAGGCCTACGAACATTATAGGGGCCTACGAAAATGAAATGAGTGGCTACGATTTTTCTGTAATTTTTAATTTTTTTTTATTTTATAATTATAAAAGTTAATAATGTTAATATTTTATTTTCATGTTGTAAATAATTTTTTTTTTTAAAGGCTTAAAATACTGAGATTCAACACTACCTCTCCCAAACATTAGATATCTTAATGTAGGTATAATCAAATTGTTTACAAGAGAAAAAATAGTATTCAAAAGTACCTATGTTATAGAATTCAATTTTTTCAGTGCCTAGGGCCTACGGATGGCTTAATCCGGCCCTGTATGTGGCTTCCGACGAATTCACTCTACAATAGAAACCTTCGTATCAAAGGTTGTAGAGTGAATATACAAAATTTATCAAAAAACATCTTTGTCTGATCGCCCTAGATATACACCGTGTTCCAAAAGAGAACGATCATTCCGGCCGACTAATTTTCGATTATTTTATAGAAAAAGAATATGACACGTCATGGGGAAACAGAATCCTCAAAATAATCCAAGAGGAGCCAAAAATAAAATGTTCCTATTTTTGAAAAAAAAATTTAAGCAATCTTTTAATACAGGTCAAAGCATTTAGTGAAGAATTTAATATATTATATACTGTATACAACTGAAAACGGTATTCCACAAGGACAGTATTCAGTCATAAGCGTCACAATGTTTTAAACTATATTTTTTTTTATAAAACACATTATTTTTGAAACATTGAATTTGGGTTCCGATTCACATTGGTAATATAGGAAACGAAAAAGCAGACAAATATGCATATCAGGCAACGAAAAACATTCCAAATCCTCTAATCAAAAAACCTCTTATCTTTGTAAAATTACTGGAATTAAATACCATTCTCTAACAAACTCAAAAATATTTTTTTTTAAAACGATCAAAAATGCAATACTACTTTTAATTTTAAACGACGCTAAGACATTGTTATCACCCGCATCAAAATCGGACACTCTTTCCTTATCCACTTATATTTAGTTACCTAGCAAAGAACCTCAACCAATATGCGAATCTTACATTCTTTCCACACAGCATTAACTATCAAACACACAGTGGAGGAGTGCTGACAATATTCTTCAACTCACACCGATCTCAACATTCCACCCACCATAACAGAAGCGCTATACGTAGTACGTACACCGAAAATAATAGCATTTTTAAGTACCATTAATTTTTTAAACATTTTAACCTTTAAAACTAGTAAAAATTTAACATCTTATCTTAAGGAAAAAAATACTATGTAAAACTTAATGTCAGACTAATAACCTAATTTGTTGATGCCCAAATTTCTTTCAAACAAAAAACATTATGTACTAGAGTATATTGTGAAATAATATTAATATCAGGGATTCTTATAGCAATAAAAATAATTGAAATCTGTGCTTAATATGACCAAAAACTCTTAAAATAAGCGCTATATGCTCTAAAAACATAAAAAAAATAATAATAGAAATTCTTATTTTTTACGATTTAAAAAAAATATACGTACGAATATTACACAATTTAATATAAAATTACGAGCCGTACAAATGATAAGGAGTCATTATTGTTTATTATTCGATAGACCAATATTCGCTGGACTACAATTTAAAAAAATTTGGGTATTAACATTTTTGCTAATGGATTCAAACAAATATAATTAAAATAATTAATAAACTTTTTTTATTTTTCATACCACATTATATTAACTTGACTCATGAAAATGCAAAATAAAATGTTATTTTATGTAAATTAGCAAAAAATAGAACCAAAACTTGAAAAATAGCACTAAAACATAAAATACTTCAAATATGTCAAAAATATAACTCTACAATTTTATATGTTTTGGAGTCAATATGATGCATAAAACAAATTTATAACTCACTTAGCTGTTTTTATTTGTATATCCTATAACAATTAGCAAATGGTATAAAATCCTAGCCTTGATGATAATTATTATGAAATGTAAATTTTTTTTTGTTTGTTAGTTGGCAAAAATAGTTCGATCTACCGTATTTATTTATTTAAATATTACTAGAAAATAAATCATTAATACTTAATAGTAATAAATATGTATAATTTATAATATGTTTTAAATGTAGGCTGATAGACGACAGACTATCTCTACTTAGATTTGTTTTTAGTATGCAAATGCAATGTGCCAATGCTTAATCATTGAATTCAAATTTAAAACATATATTCGGATATATTACAGTAACATACACAATGACAAGGTACGCTTGACAATACATATTATACAGCGGAGTGACTTCTACAGTTTTAATATACTGTCATGATATCCCGAATAGTTGTATCTTTTTCTGAGTGGATATTTAAATGTATATAAATGTAATTTTTGAATATTAATATTAATAACTACATAATATAATAAAATTATCATAAATTTTAAATTAGAAAAAGAATATCCTGCTTTGGGATATGAATTAATATTATAAATTTTACTTTTTTCAAAAATGTTGTTGAATGACTTCAAATTATGTAAGCAAAATATTTTCAGATACATAAGTTTTTTTCAAGATAATGAGTATTAACTTGTTTGAAAATGGTACGTATAAAAAAACTTCTATAGGTAGTTAAATAATATAGAGTTATAAACCCAATGGCTAATTCACTCTTTACGTCATTCTGAACCTTTTAAGGTAAGTAGCGAAACTTTAATTTATAATAAACATATAGCTTAAATGAACACTTCGCGCTATTGCGAAGTATAATAAACTATAAAGCGTACCAGAAGGCAAAAAGTTATTTTTAATCATGAAACGGCGCGGCGGCAACATAAATGCAAATCTGTATATATGAAACAGTAAGCAGTAAGCTGATGGACTGATCTATCAACGCACAGCTCAAACCATTGGACGGGTCGGGCGGATTTTTGATAATTAAAATCCTAAAGGAGGTTAAAAGGGTTTAAAAGTGTAAAAATAGAAAAAACTGCCTAGCCGAAACCGCTGTAGCTATAACTATGAAATTCAGACAGTATTTTTGTTTTATGGTAAAGACACCCACTAAGAAAGGATTTTTCAAAATTCAAACCTACCGGGGTTAAAAGTGGTGAAAGGGGTAAAAATCAAAAAAAATCACACCTCACCCATTAGACTTCTACTAATAAATCAACGAAGAATATTATCAATAAAGAAGTTTTGTAGATTATATTTTGAATAATAACTAATAATAAAACGATTATTATAAACCTTCACGGCTAAAACTTATCTCAAACGAAACTACGGTCAAAAGGTATAACTTATAGAATAGGTTATGATAATAATAAAATTGTCTTGATAACTATTAACTAATAAAATATGTATGAAATATTATTTCAACAATATTATTGATTACATTTTATTTAAATAGAATAAATAATATTTAATCTTGCCAGATTACATACGTTTTTATACTTAAACCCGGCAACGACGGGTAATTCAGCTAGTAATACTATATAATATCTAACTTAGATAATATGATTTGAGATCACTTGAGTAGAAAAAATTGTGCCTCACCGGTAGGTAAACTGCTAAATTTCGTGGCAAAAGAGCAACAGCTACGATCTAAGTCAGTTGGCGGGAATACAGCGGAATTGGTTGAGAGTCGACACCCGTGCGGCTGTTTAGTATGTGAATTGTGAGTCCGTTGATAGAGAAAAAAAATAGTATGCGTGACATTGGTTTAACAACGAACACTAACAGCAGTGCAAGTGATACACACTACACAGGCACTCATACAGCAGCGCAACGACGACGATCTAGCGCGGCTGTTAAGGCAATGCGCTCCTTACGGGGTGGGAGAGAGAAAGTTTGAGAGTAACCTTTTTGTTAGTATTATTATTATTATTTTCATGATTGTGGTTTACCGAACATGGGTACTCACGAGGGATGAGGAGGTTAGGTCAGGATAAATTAAGTCCATACATTGGCTTTTTAGTTTTAATTAATTATTTTAAATTAATTTATAAAGAAGGGTTTTGTTTTTTTTTTTTTAAAAAAAGATTAAAATGTATTATATATTGTTATTTTTAAACGAGTAATATAACTTTATGTAGTATATGTTCAAAAACTATAGACCTGTTCAAAAGACAGTGTCCATACTATAAAAGTCCTGGTAACGAGGTAAAATTAGAACAAAATGTCGAACTTTTTACCTGCTAACTTTCATACAATGCTGTCGGTATATACATCACATCGATGTGTTACCGATTACAAAATAGCACAATATTTAAAATTCATAAACTAACCTATACCTAAAATATTATCGGGCCGGAATTCACCGGTCTCCAACACCGGAAACCAAAGGTTGGGCCGCAACTCACCCTCAGCCATTTGGGCGAGACCGTTTTCGACCAAAAACGTACCGTTCCCTTTTCGGCCGATTCACTTTTCGACCAAATTTAAAAAAGACTGATTCCCTTTTCGGCCAAAACAAAAATGTATAATATAATATATGTAAAAAAAAATAAAATAATTGCTGCTACATAATATAGTTTTTTATAAGTTGCATAAAATGTTGTAAAATAACAATACTCGTAAAAATACAATTCGTGACAAAATTATTTACAAAACGATATTTAATTTTACACACACACTAAAAATTATCCCTATTATTTCATTTATTTAAATTTTGAAGGTTTTTCAAATCTAATTCAAATGTCTTGGTACTATTCAATACCAACTTATACTTCTAACATTTTGTCAAAATTACATAATTATATAATTGCCATAATTTTACAAAAAATTTTGTTTTTGGTCGTAAAGGGAATCAGTCTTTTTTAAATTTGGTCGAAAAGTGAATCGGCCGAAAAGGGAAGGGTACGTTTTTGGTCGAAAACGGCTATGCCCAACCATTTATACAAGTCAAAATAAATTCCGAACAATTAAATGCCTCACTTATCATTTATCAACCATCACACATACCTGCCGTAGTTGGTAGGTACTAAACTATAAAATTGTATTATTTTCGGACAATATTGTCCTATGCGTTGTGGTGACGAATAAATTAATTTTGTTCCCGCAATGGTTTTACTAAGATATAGCTCGTATAACATCATTTAAAAAAATTATCAACTATTTTTTTTTCTAAAAATGTAATCATTGCATACTAAAATTAATTAGATATTAACTTCTCGAAAAATTTTATCTCATGTAATAATATGTGTAAGCATACTAAAATTAATTAATTTTGAATGCGATGTGTGATATATATGTATTTAGCTTTACTAGAACATCTGAATATGTTGATAAATATATTCAGACAGAACATCGTCTCCGGCTTCAGCTCGAAATTTTAAAAGATCATACAAATTTCCATTACCTCCTGATTTACCTCTTAATTGCAGATTATGTCACACGTCACACAAGATACAAAACACTAGTGAAAACAAAATCGGGACCTGTCTTTTTCTATTTTTTTTTCATTTTGTAAGTATTGACTGTTGACATGGGCGCCCAAAGGTAACATTTTAGGGGGAGGGGGTCAAAATAAAATAATTTTCGAATGTAAGATAATAAAGATTTTATGTTATTTTTCACATATAAATGTAAACATGCATGTTATATTAGATTTTGAACGGAATAATTTCCTTACGAATAAATAAATAAATAATAATTTTAATAAGTATATAAAAAAATATAAATTAAATAATATAATATTAAGTATATTATTCGGTATCAGTAAATAAGAACTGCAAATTTCTTTGTTTTATTCCAAACATATTAATGAATGTTTGCGTTAACTATCTTTCACGATGAACGCCCATATCATACACAACCCATTTAAACGATCTTCTCCTGTAGTCGAGCGAAGCCACGTTTTGACTCGTCTTAATGTACTGCACGATTTTTCTATTGTGCACGTTGTCGGAGGTAGTGATATAAAAATATTAAGTGTTTGAAAAATCGCAGGATGAGCAATGATCCAATAAATCGACAAACGAAATTTCATCACACTGCAGGGGTCGATCAAATTTTTATCAATCCAATACTGATATTAAATATTAGATTCCTCTATCATATTTTCAATTTCATAATGATCACTAATCAACTTAGTTTTTTCTTTGAAATCATTAATGGTGTACTTTTTAATATTCGTAGGATTCAGTAGACTTATTAAGAATGCTAGCTATATTCTATTTGTAATTGAAAATCGTCGCGAAAGAGATGATATTAGTGAATATCGAAGTACGGAATAAAAATAGAAAGTCTGTAATAGTGTTCAATAGAATCGGTTACGTAATTTGAACTATTTTAGATTCTGAACGAAGTGATGAATGTATTGATTTTACAATGATGTGTGTTTTTTTTTTGTGTCTGTGTTCAGCATAACTAGTCGAAATAATGTTTCGATTTCAAACTTTGAGGGTGGTTTCCGATGTAAAAGTGAATATCCTTGGTGCATTATAGAGGTAAAAAGTAATCATTTTCCAACAGTTTTCAAAAAAATCAAGAAAAACAAAAAAAAATTACAGAAAAACGGGAATTTTTACGCAAAACCAGTTTTCGACCAAATCGATATTTTTATATGGTTGTAATTCAAAAACTAATCACTGTAAATACTTGAAATTTTCACCAAATGTTAATGTTAGTGATATCTATATACAGTTTAATTTTCAAAAATTTTCGACTTTTTTTGAGTTATTTATAGACCACTGAAATTTTCGATTTTTTTGAGAATATTTTTTTGAAGTGTCGGTAAAAAAATGTTGGACGACCAAAAAAACTTGAAAATTTAATACACGGTTCCTTATGAGTTGTTCTTGTTGTAGCTAAAAAAAAAAATTAAATATCGTAAGTCACAATTTTTTTTAATAAGCGTTTACAGTTCAAAATTTTACGAAATCTGTCGAAAACGCGAAAATTTGCAAGTGATTTTGAAGTTGAAAAATCATCAAATTTTTTTCGTTTATAACTAAGGATTAAAAATACAAAACTAAGTTTTCCATAAGTTTTCCTTCAAGTAGCTATAGAGAAAACTCGAAGCATCGTTATAGGAAAAATTTTAAGTGCGTTTGAATTTTAAATTTTTACGAAATAGCGTAACGATAATGTTTTATCCTCAAACGATTTTAAATATTTGTAATTATTCAAAAAGTATAAGTTGTAGATACTTGAAAATTTCACAAGTTATTTAGATTGGCATTTTCTTCACATGATTTATTATCTTTACATGAATTATTTTTGAACTCCATTTCCCTTTCCAGTCATTACTGAACACTCGTAAAAATCCAAGCCAACAAGTTTATTCATATCCAAACTGTATTTTATTTATTTTAATTTTATAAATAATTTTACGTATTAGTACCTACGTATATACGGACTATCTATGATGTTAATATACTTATACTTATTTCATATCTTAAAAGTGATTTCAACAAATAATTTGCCTTGGTAATAAGGTAAATTTATTGAGCTACAAGTTCATAATATTATTTTCCAGGGGGTAGGAAGTGCCCTGTCTTGTCCCCCTCCCCCGATGGGCGCCCATGACTATTGAGCAGTATTCAATTAATATGTGATACTTTTTCTTTTATTAGACGTAATTCTTATAAAAAATGTTGATTGTGAAAAAGAATCTCGATACCATTAATATTGCGTATTATGTTATTTACGTGAAAATTAAAATCTTTAACGAATAATGCTCCTAGCCCCTAGGAGTTTTCTTTTAACAATAGCAGGGCGTAAAACTACATAGTACTTGCACAAACCGCCATTTAAATGTCTATAGAATAAACTAATCAGTGATATATTGTATCAGTCATTCTATTTTAAAATTCCTTTTTGGTGCAATAACATTATTCTTAAAATCATAATTAACAGAAGAAACATATATTATGGTTTAGTTTGAAATTTGTGCTTAAGCTCATCCAATAAGTTTGATTTGTTAATATAAAATCCTCAATCAGGATAATTATGATTCACTGTAATTATTTTCACACATAGCAGCTACTGTATATCTATTAATGTAGAGCATGACGGCCGACGGGCTTGAACCATCTTCTGCAGAAACATTTGCAATATTCAATGAAAGTGGTTCAGATACTACACCAAAGTAGTGTTTTCTTACTGTTTTCTGATTAAAAAGTGATTGAATACCTATCCATTGTAAAAAGGTCTTAAAAATAACAACTACTGTATATATATTTAATGCGAAAAACTAAAATCAGCACACATGGTATCTACGTATATTTTATTATCAGCTAATAGTTCATAAATCGTAAATCATGTTTTTTAAATGTTAAAACATTAAGTTTCTGAAAAAATATCGGTTGTATTGAATGTTTATGGGAACACCACAAATTATCAGCGATCAATAATTATCTTTCACGAGTACCTATGTGACGTTAGTATAATAAAAGTCGTGTATCACCTATATAACCTATAGCTTTATGTACTTTTGTACTTCTTTCATGACCAGAAAGTTAAACATTAAATGTTGCGTGGCAAACTTTATTAACTTATGAGGCACAGTTATATTGTCAAACCCACCACCCACCCCACCCATCACAATAACATTAAAAAATTTTTTTAAGATAAAATATATTTATTCATTTAAATAATAATGCTTTTTTTAACACATCAGATGATCTTTGAGAACACCCACCACCCCTCCGTGCCTCAAATATAGTCCTTCGCCATGCCACTGAAACATTTTATTTAATATTGTCAACATCATGTTAATATTTATTAAATCATGATTTCATACAATTTTTCCTGGGGAAAGGGACAAATTCCCAGTCTTGTCCTCCCCTCAATGGACACCCATGCATTTATTAATCTCTATGCTCAGAACTATACATTATATATTTATATATGAATTAATAATGCATATGGATATTAATTAGGTAGTTAAATAGTGATTATATTTTCATACTTTTACGTTATATTTTTTTGCCTTGATATAATAATTATGGGATTAAAATTGTCTATTTCAAAATTTTCAATCTTTTAATTGTATGCCATACCTCATAAATGCATATGTTGTATTCGTCTAAAGCCTAACAAACATATAATCTAACAAACTTCACGTTTAGAATAATTAATTTTACTTCACTATTTTTAATATTTGATTAATTTGATCTAGTATTAAATTTAAAGATAAAAATAACATCCAAGGCCCCGGGAAGGCTTGTTTTGGAACCCATTCAAAATTGTTAATCGTTTTCAAAATATTCTCTCTTTTGTGCTATGTAAGGTAATTAAAAATTTTCAACTTATTTCGGCTTTTTTCTCGACTCGAATATGATAAAAATTTTCATTGTAAGTGAAAAAAAATCGAATACAACATCCCTCAAAAGTTTTACTTTTACCGATAGCGAAAGCCAAAAGGTAGCGATGACGACAACGGAAACAATACCCGCAACCACTATAATGTACATTACATCAAACTATACAACGCAGTACATACACGTGCGGCAATAACACGTGTTGTTTATTACCTGCAGCAATACGATTGCGTGGTGAATTGCGATATTATGTGACTCTCAGACGTAGGTCTAGTACGCGTCACGTGGGCACGCGGCAAGGTACGTGACACGCCGGTAAACCGATTGCGGGGCGGCAGCCCACGTGTTGGTGCGTACGAAATGTTTCCCGTCACACAGCACGCGGCGTGGAGTCGTGTGACTATGCGTCTATACATTTTTACATCAGTGACGTATAAGATATTAATTTATTATACAATAACATTTTTTTGCTTGGGACCGTGCCACATATGGCATGCCCGAAAAGCAAGTGTGGTAGGCCCGGTTCCTACCTTTTATTACTTTACCTTAAATGTAGCAGAAAAAAAATGTACACAGTAATTTAAATTCCATGCAATATATCCAAACAAAAACATCGATCTTATTCTAGAATTGTTTTATTGTTAAAGTAGAAAAAAAAAGAAAAAAATACACAATAAGTAATTTGGATAACAATTTTTACCAGACTGGACGGCTTGAGGGAAGGGAGAGTCGATTGACACTACTTCCAATATGAACTTAATTTAAATTTAATTTAATTGTATAAAATAAATGTATTTATAATATATAATTTCGGTTAATTGGTTAGAAAATCACGTGGCCATTTTCGTTTGAGACGACGAGGAGGGTTGTCAGGTAGTGTTTTAGATGCTAGCTTGGCGACTAGGGATTAGGATGATTTAGGACGTTTTTGTGAAAATTATTAGTTATGCAAAACTAGTGCAGATATCGTTGGAACGTTGAGATCATGATGTAGGGATCTGTTACTTACATACCATGGGGCGTTTGTGAGGAGACGAAGGTTTATGGATTGGAAAGCTTGGAATATATCCAAACAAAAACATCGATCTTATTACGAAATAGATTCTATGAAACGCTTTTACAGACTTTCTATCTTTATTCCTTTCTCAGATTCACTTATATCATCTCTTACCTAACGATTTTCAAATGCAAATAATAAGCATAGGTATTCAATATTAAGTGTACTGCAAGTATTAAAAAGTACACCATATATGATTTCAAAGCAAAAATTAAGCTTATTAATTAAAACTATCAAATTGAAAATATTGTTGAGGAATCTGATATTTGTTATTACTTTATCAGTGTTGGATTGATTCCTATCATTTGTTTGAATTCGAGTGTGATGACATTTTTTTGATCGTTATCCTGCAATTTTTCTAATGCTTAACGTATTATTATCACTGCGTCCAACAACTTTCACAGAAGAAAGATCGTTCAGTACATTAAAAAGAGTAAAGACATGGCTTCGATCGACAACAATTGAAGATCGTTTAAATAACTTGTGTATATGATGAGCATCAATCGTGAAAGAGTGAACTTGAACAAAGATAGTTTTATTTAAGAGTCATTAATATTTTTGGAATGAAACAAAGAAATTAGCAGTTTTTATTTACCGATACCGAATAAAACATTTGACTATATTTTTTTCTTGTACTAATTAAAAAGTATTTTAATGAATTATTATATGCCATAAAAATGTTAATCATATGAATCATAATATATTTGTATTCATATGTTGAAATAACAATAAACCTTTATTTAGCTTAAATTTAAGAATTTTTTTTGTTCCCTTTCCCATGAAAAATTAAAAAATAACCATATGGAGCCCATAAATACAAGTACCTATTTTATTTAATTAATCAAACGAATGCTCTAAAAGTAAATTTTTATATTTAATATATAAATATATTATAGTTTTAAATAGTAAAGTAAGTAGAAAACAATGATATCATTATTATTATATGTATTTTTTTATTAGCTTCTAGCATCAAACTCTTTCTACTTTCTAGAATCAATATTAATAATCCGATTTCTGTGTTTTAGGGTGTTTCTATCTCCTATACCTATAAAGTTTCATCACGACTGGTCAAAGCTTGACAATTGAATACAAGTTTTATCATAAGCTTGAGCCGAAATTAACTTAAAATACCCATGAGCAACCTAAACTCTAAATGATTGTAGGTACTATAATATTATAATATGTCTATACATTATACAAGATACCTACCTATATAGTGTATAATGTGATAAATATAAATAGGTAGTAAGGATTATAAGTTAATCGTTAGGTTAAGAAGCATACGTAAATTCACATCAAATATGATTATAATTTATGAAATTGCAATGGTAACTATACAGGTATAACATTTATAAATTAAAAAATGAGATTGCTGAAGAGTAGTGTGAAGAGAAATTATTGTAACTGTGAAGAAATGTTAACAAATAACTTAAAATCGTAATAATCGTGCTTCATAAAAATATGAAAATGACTTCAACAAATTGTTTTAATTTCCAAAAAATGTTAAAAAAAAAAAAATTGAATTTCAATATATGACATCATTATAAGGTATACATGCACCCCTTACCTACCAGATGACTGAGATGAGACATTATATAATAAGATCGAATCCAACACATTACCTAATCATATTTTAAATATTTTCGTGCAAGCCGTAAGGTATGTAATATATCAAATAACTAGGTATTCTAAAATGTATTGTAAGTAATTATGGTAATATTGTTAAATGCTTACCTCTTAAATAATTTGTCAAAGAATAAACAATTCACAAAACATACAAAAACATACATGTTTATGATGGAAATAAATCGACTATATTGGTATACGAAAAATTATTGTCTATAGTTAATCAATGACGCCGTGGTACGATAAATAGATAAATCAAATAACGTCGCGACGCAGAACGCACTAGATTTTCGACTGCTTTGAGAAACCGTAGCAATAAACTAACAACCAACTAATAATGTATTGATATACGTTCCCCGGAGATAATAAGACTACACTAGCTATCCCATGGAAAATCCGATTTTCGAGGAAATCTGAGCTCTATATCTAATAAGTGTGATCGCAGACACTGTTACATTTCGCCTTTTACTCCAGGCGTAATTTGAGATCGCCCAGCCACCGAGGTATTATTATATAGAGTAAGTTGTATGTGCGCCACTCACCCGTGTTAATCATGTAGTATCTATATAATGCCCTACAAATGATGCAATTATTTTACCACTTATTCGTTCTACCTAACGAAACGATAATTTAATTAGGCTTAGGCACATAGCCCTGCAACTCGATTGAAAATTACTGTCAATCAATTTATAATTTACCATTTTAGTTCAATATTCGATATCGCCGTGTTTATCGGCTTGTATAAAAATGTTCAGAAATAATGTACCTACCTAGGTATAAGTTAAAAATTTAAATAAAGTAGGAGAGACCGGGGTAAAGTGTAACATGTTTTTTTTATTTTCCTTATCCCTAATGGCTAATATTGAAAAATTTTTTTTTCCCTTTATTTATATATACAAATCTGTATAGTAATAAGTCACTAATATTGTATACCTAACTGTTTTTTTTCTTCCTATTCTATGTAAATATTTATAAGTATATAATTGTATAAAACTCAAAGCTAATGGCCTATGCTGCCGTTCAATAAAAAAAAAAAAAAATATCTGTTCCTAAAAGGTACAATAAGAGTATTTGCTATAAGTTAAATAAGTAACATGAGAATTTGATAAAAGAAGCCTTTTAGGCTTTTAGGATGGAACTTTTAGAATATTGAAAATAATTAACTTTTAGCAAATATATCTGGCGTTTCAACTGTTTAAAAGTCTGATAAACTTAAACTTGATTGTAAATACCAATATGCCTACCATTAGAAAATATTTGTTCATTTATGTTGGCTCACTGTTCTCCAAAAACGCACTTACACGGTGCAATATAGGTATATAAATTAAATTTAAATGAAATAAAATATGATCTTACTATAATATTAAATATTTTATACAACAATATTAGTTACGTAAGGTTTGGACCTTTGGTTGTTCTGTAGTATAGGTTAGGTTACATTGTCATGTAACATTTACATACCTATGTTAGCATCTTGATTTTTCATTAGGTATCACATATTGTATTTAAGACTGTGGCTTGTGGCTTTCAGTATTATTCTTAGGTCATATTCATATATATATAATCCAAGAGTCTATTATGTCTCTATACTGTATACATTATACCAATATGGCAATATAAACGTAAACAACTTGATTAATTAAATGCATAATAGCTAGAAGATACATAAAAATCTATGTTGGATTATTTCTTTGAAGCAAACACTTATATAAGAGCATATTATATATCATTAATTATTATTGATATTGACAGAGGTACCTTATATAATATATTAAGATATAAATGTATTATGGACTGACGAGTATATCTACGACCTACGTCATTACGTCAACTATATGCAACGTGAGCTGATTCCGCTAAACATAACAAATATTTCATACAAATATTACAATTTTTAATAATAATATTAATAATATAAGATTTAAATTAGTGAAAAATATCATACTTTATGTCACTAGTGCTTGGTTTGGATTATTTTTTTGAGTGTAACCATTTTCTGTGAAAGTGGTCGTCGACATTATCTGATAATCACTATATCCATCATATGGAGAAGGTTATACTCCGAATTCCAGACAAATAAATATACCTATTCTAAGAACCTAATTTTCAAAATAACCTTGGAAAAACTGGAACTTTCTCGCTAAAAGAGTTTTTGACAAAATCAATTTTTTTTTTATGTAGGTAGGTATTTCAGAAGTAACCATAGGTACTTGACATTTTTACCAAGTATTGATAAAAGTATTTATTTCTATAAATGTCGATAATAGATGTTCTGTCAATAAGCTTGAAAAATTAAAACAGTATCTCTTATTATAAGTTATATGTTTAACTGTTTAGCAATTTAAAGAAAAGTTATTATACCTATTGGAATTTAATAAATTTGATCATAAAATATAAATACTAAATTTACAATATTTTTTTTTATGAGCGTATTTGAAATAATAACGCATTTTAAGTGAGAATTTTGATAAGCTTCGTCAGTATTGCGAAAATGTTCAAATTATCTTGAACCTAGTTAAATATTCAAATAATTTTATATTTTCATATATCTAAGATTTGAAAATTTAATTCAAAGTTCTTATAAGCCAGTGGCGTAGCCAGGATTTCTACAAAGGAGGGGGGCAAAAAATTTTTTATAAATAACATTCAATAATAACAGTGTTTTCAATTTTCCAAATATTTGGATAATGACCCGCTTATCAATCTAAGGTGTTTTGATAAACAATAAACATAACATTTATTTTAATTTTAACTCCCAACCGGTACATAGCCAATCGTAATAAATTTACGATTATTTTTTATATATTATTATATAATAGGGCGCCGCGGCTTTATTACGGCCCATGGCGGGCATGGCCCCTGTGCCCCCCTGGCTACGCCACTGTTAAAAAAAGTTGTGCTTACAAGAAAAAAATTAAATTCTTACTTTTTACAATTTTAAAAGTAAATTAAATTAAAAGTTAAAAGTTTAAATTTCGACGAATTTGGATATATTTATGCTTGAAACAACGATTTCTCGTTCTAACATAGCTTAAATAGATAAATATTACTTATTAGGTACTTTTTGCTATATTCTGGCTCAATTGCCACAATCTATATTTTTCTCAACTTTATCTAAGTCTCCCTCTACGTACGGTACGTGAATTATAATTTAAAACCTAATCTAATTTAGGTACTCATACAAAATAATAAATTTCTAAAACTTAATATTTTAATATATACAAGGGCGCCCATTAATCAAAACCTATTTGGGGGGGGGGTTGACAATCATAAAATAATTAACTCGAAAATATACATTTTATTTGTGAACAAAAATAAGATTTTAAAACATAACCTGTCAATTGCATTTTTTCAAACCAAATTGACAACAAACAACTTTTTACATTTGCAATAAATTTTCTTGAGGAGTAACATCTCACACCCTTGCACCCCCTGATGGGTGCCCTGTGCCCTTGTATTAAAATATTCTTGTTACCTATTTTTTAAATTCAATACATTTATGGGAGTCCGTTGTAAGTTGCTGTACGATTTATCTATTACATGCAGAAACGTTTTTTCCGAACTGAAATCAGCGTTCATCTTTAATGCTTGTTCCCATTCGAGTACTGTTTATGAACGTGACATTAGCATACTATGTTGTCTACTTGTCTCCGATTAACAATTACATAACAAAGCAAATTTACGCTAAGTAGATCACGTTCAACTCCGTTAGTTTAAAAATTAGAGTGAATCGACCTATTATGAAACTTGATGTTAAAAACATTATCTGAGTTTTTATGATGTTTTTTTTTACAATAGTTAAATTCTTTAGAAAGTTATGCAAATATAAAAAGTGTAAATTAAAAATGCTCATAACTCCCTCAAAAACTAAGTTATCGTAAAAAACTTACATACAAAACATAAACAATATTCTTACCATCAAATTTCATAATGGGTCAATTTACTCTAATTTTTAAACTAAGGTAATAAGTACAGAGTTATGTTAAACATGATCTGCTAAGCGTAAATTTGGTGTTAGCTTCAGGTCTTCAGCAGTTGTAAGACGGGGACAGGACGACAAATATGTGTGTAGCGTCTTCTTAAAGCCTTAAATCGTATGATCATCTATTTTTACAATGATCTAACAGTAAACATAAGTACCGCTGTTACAGAGGCTCTGTAGTTCCAAGAAAAAATAAAATTATGGTCCAAATTTAGAAATATAACTGCATAAATATGTATAAAGTACCTATAAGTAAACAATGTACCTACACAAATATCCTTAGAGCTAAAAATGACAACTTCAGACAATAAATGTACATTTTTTAGATTCTGGGGGTCTATATTTTTGAATTTTATTTTAGCATGCCAAATATATATTAGTACACTAAAACATCGTATTTTAGTTCAACTATTAGTGCAAGACCAAAAAACCGTATTTTTGAAGATTGGTTCACTAAAACTTTTGAATTGGTGCACTAAAGTTTTAGATTAACTTATTAGAGTAAGTATCCACCACACTAATCGTGATTTTAGCATACTAATTACTATTATCAATGTTTTTTTTGTGAAACTTTTTTGTGTAGGTATCTCTTGTGTACTTTTAACTTATGCGAAAATGGAACATTTCTTAAATTTAAATTACATCCAAGCTATTAACAATTTGGAAATTATGGAGGAAAGACAATATGAATTTTCCTAGTTGTTTAAATATTTAATAACTATTATTACCTATATGAATAACATATCATACTTATTTTATAGCATTGACTGAAAGAGCGTTCGTCAAAAAATTCAGACTCACAAAAGCTCTAGTCAATTTATTAATAGATGAACTGCGTCCATATACCTTGAACCCCCCTCTAGAAAATCTGCTATAAGTATTGAGCGTAAAGTGAGCCAAATAATATATCACATAGCCTAAAGTATACCTGCGTAATATGTTAAACGTGTGTTGCACTATTTAGGTTTTAACGGCTTTACGATTTTTCGCAAGTGGCTCTTATCAGCAGGACGTTGGGGAAAATCGAGCTTCATCTCTGAGTCAACCTTCAGTTAGTAAATGCATAACCGAAGTATGTGATGCATTGAATATGCCTAATATATTTAATAAGTACGTAAGGTTTCCATCGACATTGTATGAATTAAATCATATTAGGCAGGAGTAAGTTAACATTATATTATGTTATAATGTTTTATAGGTACCTACTTATATATTATAAATAATCACTGCAACACTGTTAATATACAATAAGGTTATTTATTATTTATTATTTATTTTTTATTTATTCATAAAGTCACTTACTTGCAAGAGCAATTTAAACTGAAACTAACCATACATTTGGTATGCAAAACCACCTCAGGTATGTCTCATAGGATAATTTTAGATTTTGAGCGGAGCGATGAATGTATTGGATTTTACCATGTGTATTTTTTTATTTTTGTTTTGTGTCTGTCATCACGTTTTGGGGCAGTAAAAATGCTTCGAATTTTGATTTCAGTACCTCGATCGATCAGAAATTGAATCTAGTTGGTACTTTGGGGGGGTCAAAAGTAAAAAATTCTATCAATACTTTTCTAAATAATCGAGAAAAACAAACTAAAAATTAAGGGAAAAACGTGAAATTTTACGCACACTCATTTTTCGACAAAATCGATTTTGGTTTTTGATATAACTTTAAAACAAATGACCATAGATACATGAAATTTTCACCGAATGTTTATATAAGTATATTCTATCCACCATGCAATTTTTAAAAATTTTCGACTTAGGTTGAACTATTCATAGGCATTTGAAATTTTCGATCATTATTAGTTTTAGATTCTGAACGAAGGGTACCATAAACTTTTACAACATTGGATTTTCACTTTTAGCGATTTCTTTATTTTGGTGTAACTCTAAAACAAATGATCGCAGATACTTGAAATTTGCACTGAATGTTTATATAGGCATTTTCTATATTTGATTAAATTTTCAAAATATTTAGATTTGTTTTGAGCTGTTTACTGACATTTTAATTTTTCAACTTTTTTAGTTTTTTTTTCTATAAATATCGATAAAAAATTATTTGTTCGGTAGAAAAGCTTGAAAATTTAATACAAGGCTTCTAACACATTGTAACAATAGCAGTTAAAAAATATTAAAAATAAGTAGCCACGATTTTTTTTATAAGCATTTAAAGTTCAAATTTTGACTAAATACGTAAAAATTACGGCAATATTCAAATTATCTTAGATAGAAATTCATAAAAGTTTTTCTTTTTAATTCTAAGATTTGAGAATTTAATTCAAGGCTCATAATATATTTTTACAATAGCAGTTGAAAATAAAAGAAATATATAGCCACAATTTTTTTTTAAAAGCATTCAAAGTTTGAATTTTGACAAAATACGTAAAAGTCACGAAAATTCATAAATTATTTTATGCTAGAAATTCATTAAAAATTTTCCTTTTATATCTTAGAATTTAGAATTTTATATAAGACTCCTAACATATTTTTACAATTGCAGGTGAAAAATAAAAGAAATATATTAGCACAATTTTTTTATACAAGCATTCAATGTTTGAATTTTGTCAACATGCGTAAAAATCACGAAAATCATGAAAATTCGCAAATTATTTTAAACTAGAAATTCATAAAAATTTTTCTATTTAAATCTAAGATTTGAAAATTTTTAATAATCTATAATATATTCTAGACAGATAAACCGTCTTCGCACAGAATCGTTTTTCGTATACAATGATAATATAATATCATTGGATTCAAATTTAATTCTATCCATTACAGTAACCCACTTGTAACCTACTGTACAGCAAAGCGTCATCCACGACTTACCCGCTTTTTTAAATTAAAAATGAATATAGAAATAAAATGTTTGAGATTTTAAATTTAGGTGATTATCTAAAATGGATATATACATACTTAGATATATTTGTGTTATTTAATAGGTACTTAAACATAATATTATAGTTTATGAAGATTTCTCTTGCGAATTTTTTTGCAGATTTTATGAAAATAATGCTAGATTACCAACGGTATATTTTAGTATCAGGATTCAGGATCAAAATGTTAAACTGACCAACAGTATTTTTAAGTACCATAACCATAACTCAATTAAGTACACTTATTTATGAATAGAGTAATTATTATAGTTTCATGGAAAAAAAATTTAGCCCCTTAGCAAAAGGGTTAACAACAGTATCTATAATTGTACATATATTTTTCAAATAAAAACAAAATGTTATGTACTTAGTTTGTAATTTTAAAGTGTAATTTAAAGTTATAACTGTAGATCAGTTGACCTTGTGGACTTTAAACTTGGTCTGACAATGATCATAAATAAAATATAGTAAGTACATCATAATCTCATCTGAGAATAATGGATAAGTAACATATTTCACATAAATGTATAAATTACATACATTTATAAAATTGAATTCAGCTAAATTTAATTTGGATACATTTTAATAATATGAAAACGAAAATAAAACAAAATAATTTTTGGTGGATATTAAGAATTGCCTCTTTGTGGGATACTCGGAATAGTGCTAAATGTATCCAAAAAATATTTTATGACTATTAATTGGATATGATATTGACCCATTGAGTATTATTTTTAAAGTAGCATTCTAACACATCTACTTAAAATTGTGTATTGTGACCAGTGGAAAACTAATGAAGGAGGAGGATGAGATATAAATTAAAAATAATTACACAAATAAAAATTAGAAGTAAAATTTATGATAATATGTTTTGTTTCGTTGTGTTTTATTAAATTTACATTTAAATTATACAAAATGTTTTTATTCTTGTATTATGTTAAATGCTCTATTCTTGTCTTAAATAATGTTCAACTTAAAATTGTATTTAAACCCCAAAACATAAAATATTCAACACATAACAAGATTATGTTATATGCACATTATTTAACTTATGATTTTATATTTTTATATCTATATTGAACTCTAATTTAAACTCAAAATTGTATTATAATAATATCGTAGAATTATAAATTATTGAATAATGCACTTAAATAGAAAGACATAATTACAAAACCACTTATTTTATTAAAATATGTATAAAAAAATAAAATAAAATAAGTTTATAATTTATTTATAAATTTTTAATTTTTAATTTTGTACAATAACATAAATTATAGTTGATAAGAAATAAATTATGTATATGTATTACATACTAATCTTAATGTATTAAAAATAGTTAAATTTCTGTATTTTGTTCACTTAATCCCTCAGGTTCTTGAACAGCTTCAGGAAGTGGACAATACATATTGGAACAAGAGTTTTCAATAAAATAATCACCACCCATTTCTGCATACATTTCGGGTGTTAACAAATATTTATGAAAATCTTGCTTATTTGCGAATTCTTTTGCACCATACCAAGCATCGAGAAAAGGGGAGTCAGACAATTTTACATTAATATTAGATTCCAATGGTCTCATTTCTCGGAGGTCTCTATACACTCGTTGTTTGAAATAGGGCAATTTAGTTGGACCACCAGTTAAGAAAACATTTTCTGCCAAATCATTAGCTGTTTGGGCATCATATTTTTTCAAAATGAATTCTATAGTATCAGTTATTCCACCTTGACCACAACCAATTATTGATGGTTGAAAAAGTACCTCTGTACATCTCATCCGCTCTATACCAAAATGTAATTGATGAGCTTCTTTTGGATTTTGTTCTTCATTGGAGTTAGAACTAACAAATGTTGGATCATAAAATCGTAAAATTTCTTCAAGCTCTGATATTTTTTCTTGTTCCTCCTCACTGTCTGTATCACCACCTTCCTAAAATGTACATATTAACATTTTTGTAGTCAAAACCTATTTATGAAATTTTTCTACTTATTATAAATATAAATATAACAATAATAATAATAAAATATAAAATTATAGTAGTATGATAAAATTTGTGATAAATTATTACTTATCCAGTATGTATTTTAGTTTGGTTAATATAAAGGTTGAGCCATACATTGTATCAAAATGCATTGATTTTCAATAAATATATTTTTATTAAATCTCTAAATTGAAAAGAATTGATTGTAATATATTTTGTAAACTAAAACTGGATTGTGTATGTTTTTAGTATTTGTTGATACTTCAAAAATATTTATTTCAACAAAAATAATTTTAGAATTACTAAGAAAAATTATTTATTTATAATTAACCTTTCACTCTAAAATCTTTATTACACTTGAAATTCATGTTTAGTACTAAGATGTGACTTTAGAACAAAATGTAATTATTTTTAAGAAATCTACTAAAATACTAAAATAATACATCTTGTAGGAGCGTGTCTAAAGAGGAATCAATCTAATGATAATTTATAGCAGTTAAATATAAACTAAAATAATATATAGAATAGACTAAAAATAACGATAAAAAATAAAAATATTTTTAATAGAATATGAACAATGAACATACTTTATTTATGACTTTGTAAACATCCCAATCTTCATCTCTGCTACCAAAATCATCATCTCTTTTATCTTTCCTTGCTAGCTGGCTAATTAATCGCATTCGTTCTAAAGATGCAGCTGTTCCTCTCTTAGCCATATCTTGTCTACGCTGTTTTCTAACAGCTTTTTTATCAATTATATCTTGCCTTTTTTTATATATATCATTAAGCCAAATTTTTGATATAGATTCTTCTTTTGGTAATTGAATTTTGTTTTTAAAAAGTCTTAATTTAGGCTCCTCTGTTATGTGGTCTTCAATATTGGAAGCATTATGAGAAGCAGCTGCAATTTTTGATTTCGCCCTATCAATTCTAGTTTGAAGATCAGTAATTAATTTTCTTAAATCCTTTTCATTTTTTAATCCATGAGATCGTAAAACTTCCTGAAAACATAACAATTGAACTTCTAACAAATATAACATATAATTTGGTTTTAGAAATAAAAGCAGATGTGACGTATATAGACTACTGGGCCAAACATGATAAACCGGTGTTAAATGTATGTACGTTGAATCTAGTAGTCACTCACTTGCTAGAGCAATTTAAACCGAAACTAACCATACATTTGGTATGCAAAATCACCTCAGGTATGTCTCATAGGATAATTTTAGATCCTAAGCGGAGCAATGAATGTATTGATTTTACCATGATGTGTGTTTTTTTTTTTTGTGTCTGTCATCACGTTTTGGGGCAGTAAAAGTGCTTCAATTTTTGACTTCAGTACTTCGTTCAATCAGACAGTGAATCTAGTTGGTACTTTGGGAGGTCAAAAGTAAAAAATTATCATCGATTAAATAATCGAGAAAAACAAACTAAAAATTAAGGGGAAAACAGAAAATTTTAAGCACACTCATTTTTCGACCAAATCGATTTTGGTTTTTGATGTAATTTTAGATACATGAAATTTTCACTGAATGTTTAGATGAGTATATTCTATTCACCATGCAATTTTCAAAAATTTTCGACTTAAGTTGAACTATTCATAGGCATGTGAAATTTTCGATCATTATTAGTTTTTTTAAAATTAATATCGATAAAAATTTATTTGTTAGGCAGAAAAGCTTGAAAATTTAATAAAAGGCCACTAATATATTGTTACAATAGCAGTTGAAAAATAAAATAAATTCATAGTTACAATTTTTTTTATAAGCATTAAAAGTTTGAATTTTGACAAAATACGTAAAAATCACAAAAATTCACAAAATATTTTTAGCTAGAAATTCATAAAAAAATTTCTTTTTAAATCTAAGATTTGAAAATATAATACAAGATTCCTTAAATGTTTTTCAATCTTTATCACAAATAAAAAGTCTACCGGAAATTCAAATAACATTTTTATGAGCATTTGAAATTTAAATTTTTACAACATTGGATTTTCACTTTTGGCGATTTCTGTATTTTGGTGTAACTCTAAAACAAATGACCGCATACTTGAAATTTGCACTGAATGTTTATATAGGCATTTTCTATATTTGATTAAATTTTCAAAATATTTAGATTTGTTTTGAGCTGTTTACTGACATTTTAATTTTTCAACTTTTTTAGTTTTTTTTTCTATAAATATCGATAAAAAATTATTTGTTCGGTAGAAAAGCTTGAAAATTTAATACAAGACTTCTAACACATTGTAACAATAGCAGTTAAAAAATATTAAAAATAAGTAGCCACGATTTTTTTTATAAGCATTTAAAGTTCAAATTTTGACTAAATACGTAAAAATTACGGCAATATTCAAATTATCTTAGATAGAAATTCATAAAAGTTTTTCTTTTTAATTCTTTTCTAAGATTTGAAAATTTAATTCAAGGCTCATAATATATTTTTACAATAGCAGTTGAAAAATAAAAGAAATACATAGTCAAAATTCTTTTTTAAAAGCATTCAAAGTTTGAATTTTGACAATATATGTAAAAAATCACGAAAATTCGCAAATTAATTCAAACTAGAAATTCATAAAAATTTTTCTTTTTAAATCTAAGATTTGAAAATTTTTTATAATCTATAATATATCCTAGACAGATAAGCCGTCTTCGCTCAGAATCGTTTTTCGTATACAATGATATAATATCATTGGATTCAAATTTAATCCCAACCATTACAGTAACCCACTTGTAAACTACTGTACAGCAAAGCGACATCCACAACTTACCCACCTTTTTTTTTTTTGTTAGTCTAAACCAAAAGACAAGCGCTGAACATCTTTCTGGTAGGTCACATACAACACCAGAAAATTTACAGGTCAGTTGACCTAATTATATTAACTCTTCACTAGAATAAAAAAATATTTTGTACAAGTGTTATTTTTGATGTAGCTCAGGTTTTTGATAAACGTTGGCTCAATTAATAATTTCTATAAAATATTTTACTCTTTTCCCATTGCCATATACATAACTTTTTCAATTATTAAGGCAAATACCTAGGGCACGTTGGGCTGCACACATTAAAAATTAAACATTGTCCCTCATATATGTCATGTGGCTACTGATTTCATTTGACATAGAAAGTAATAAGTATGAAGTAATTAATATAATTATCATTGTTACGCTTCAAATCTAAAAAGTATAATGAGGCAATCTAACTTTATAAAATTATAACACTGATTTCATCTTCGGTCGCCATGGCAACTAAAAGTGAAGTTATTCAAAAAAATACAGAAAATATTTTAAGCTACTGGCCCTCAACATAATGACGTAATAGTAACACTCTTGGTGTCACACAAATTTATAGAATGACCCTAGCCATATACATGTCAAAATGTTGTTACTAAATTATTTATAATCTGAATATTTACTCTAACTTCTTCTATTTGTTCTCCATCTTCAATCATCTCTCGGATTAATAATAATTGATGAAGTTGTTCTTCATCTTCAGCTAACTGCACAAAATTTTAAAATTTTTGATTATATATTAAATTTATATTTATAAATATGAGTAATATAAACTAGCTATTATTACTTTTTCATCTCTTTTTTTAGCATTCATCTCAACTAGTTTTCTAGCCATTTCTCTTCTTTTGTCTCGTTGTTGATCTGGTGTTAAAACAACAGCCATAGAATAAGGAAGTTGAATTCTTTTCACATTGCGATCATAATACTCTGGATCTGACCATTGTTTTAATACATCAGTATAATGAACTGCCAAAAACCCATGTTCATAAAGCAATTCCTTTAATATTATTTTAACAATAGTTAATAAAAATATAGTTAACATGTTTAATTATAGTACATATTGTTTTAAAATACCTCGGCTCGACTTGGTGTTATAGCATTATAATGTGCTGGATATTTAAGCTGTAGAAGTTTGTGTAAGTAATAAGTAATATGATATCCACCAACATCAATTCGACGACTATTAATTAAGTCAGGAGTACCTTTGATTACAGGTATAATATGTGTTGTATGATGTCCACAATTCACAACTAGTCCTGTTTTTTCATTATGACCATTATGTTGGTAACTGAATAGACCGTCAATTCCATAGCAAATGCCAGGTACATGGTAGCATTCAAACAATAATTCTGACATTACTGAAAAACAATATTTAATGTACAATAAATAAGTACCTACTATGTGAAGTAGTTAGAATATTTACAAAGCCGAGAATAATTTGGATTCGCAACTGGTTCCGTTATTATTATTGGATGGTTTATGCTACCGTTACTGTCAATGCCCAAATGTGAAAAGGTGTAGTCAAAAATTTGTTCTTGGACATTAAATTGTGTAATTACATTACGATCAAATTGTGATTTTAACTGAAATCTGACTGCTTCTATGTTTGGTATATCATTCCCTATTAATGTCTCGCCATCCTAAGGAAACATTAAAAAAAAAATTAAAACTGTGTTAACATGAATTTTTAATTTGTTACTTTTTTTCCGCGTTCTTTCCTTGGCCGAGCTAAAATATTTTTAAATATGAGATTTGGGACATTTGACGTTGCCCAACCAGCTTTACAAGTAAACGAACCTAATTAAATAAACTGGTGTTTATTACAAACAAATATGTTACAATTTATAGCAAATTTGTATGATAAATATAGCTACCATTATCTATGACTATGGCTGTATTGGAATTTCGTAAAGTTTGTGTATAATCGTAATATTTATCTGGAACTAGTTTGAGGTCCTTAAGTATAATGACTTCTTCTGCCATATTAAATAAATAATAATGCAAGCATTAATTATTTAATGTAACTTAAATAAATAATAAGAAAAAAATTGTATAACGAAACAACCTAAATTAATAATTTACATTTTTGAAATAATATTGTACCTAATCTACCTAAAAATTATTAATTATCAATCATTAATGAATATTAAATTTAAGATATAAGTGACGAGATGAGTTCACCGGTTTTCAATTTTTGTAAAAAATATTTTAAAATTTTTATCTGAGTAAAAATAATTTGATAATGCTAACAACAGTGTTGACAACATTTCAAAATGCTACTTAGTTGTAATTATTAATTATTATTTCTGTTATTAGTTTATTAGTAAGAACCTTGTTTGGAGTGTTCAAAAAAATTACATATTATATTTGAATTGTTCGATAAATAACTCAACAGTGGCGTAATTTGCCCATGTTTGTGGGGGGATAAAATATTTTAACATTTTATCTATAACCCCCCCTCCCATAAAAAAAATAAAAATAATGTATTATAAGCATCTTTCAGAATTCAGAGCAATATATTTATGTACACATGAGACATGGAATACATTCCGATAAAGTGTACAAATCGATAAGTTATTTTTAGTTCAATAGGACTACGGAAAAATATTAGGATAGGATAAGATAGGACAGATATGACAATAGTCTTTCGATCGTCGTCGATCCATGATAAAATAATACTTTACTGCTCGGTTGTTTATTTTTGTACCACTACACGATGCATAAATAAAATCAAAACTTACACAAATCATATTTATATTGCAATAGTGATAAACTTGCGTGGCTGCATTTAAAACGAACTAGGTACGAAGTATTTATGTACAACTAGCATAAAGGATTTGTTTTTTTTGTATTATTTCTATAATGTATAAAATATAGGCTATTTATAATAATATTAATTCGCCGAGGTATTTGATTTCAATATATACATTTATATATAAAAAAAAAAAATAATAATATAAAGAAGTACATAGGTATGTAGTTAATCAATCTTAAAAAAAAGGTCATGGGGGGGGGGATACGACACACAAATCCCATCTCCCAGCGGTAATTACGCCACTGCAACTCAAAGCAGTCAGAGCAGAGGGGATCAAATGATTTTATTTTGGTGGGAGATATGGCTGATTTTTTATTATACATTGGAAAAAGTCATGGAAATCAGGGAAATCACCCTGTTTACTCGTTTGAGTCGTTTGAGAGCCATTGAACAGTGAACAGGTGAACGGTATAAACGGTAAAAAATCTACTGAGCCTAGGTTGTATAGTAAAAAAGCTCTTAAGGATGAACTTTAATAACACATTCAATAACGTTCAGACGTCGCATTGACTCGTGTAGTTATGTACATTGACGCACTAAGGGGGGTGCATAAAATGATTTAGCCCTCCAAATGTATGTGTCATTATATATATATATATCAATTGTCTTTTTACATTATGAAATATTTACCGAAAAACTCTCCCCTTTCAGTGTATTAGACTAAAATAAACAAAGATCGCCAACTGCTAAGCAATAATAAATATTAATCTACAATTAAAACCATGTAATAAGCGTAAAATCACACCGATATGACTATAGACTGAAAGAATGGAGGGAAGCACTTGAGAATAAAAGGTTAAAAATTAGTAGAAATAAAATTGTGTATAACGAGTTTAATTTTCATCTTGGACTTGGAGTCCAAATATTAAATCAGAATTGGCATGTAGTGAATTTGGTGGGCGAGGTAGAGGACGAAGTTGATAGTTTCAAGTACTTAAGATCCAAATTATTATTTAAAAGAATGGTGGTTTTGGCGAAGATATTAAGCATAGGATTAAGTGGAGAGAAGCATCAGGTGTTTTATGCGATAGAAGAATTCCAATCAGGTTAAAAGGTAAATTTTATTAAACAGTAGTAAGGTCGGCGATGATGTAAGGATTGGAATGTTGGACTATAGATACAACAATGGAGAGGAAAATGAGTGTTGCGGAGATGAAAAAGTTAAGATGGATGAGTGGAGTGACGAGAGAGGATAGAATAAGGAATGAGTATAGAAAAGGTAGTATAGGAGTAGCTCCTATAGTTAGTAAATTGCGTGAGATTAGATTGAGATGGTTTGGACATATTTTAAGAAGAGAAAAAATTGAGACAGTTTCAGTGACAAAGAACATGAGTGTGAACGGAAAAAGAGTTGGTTTGAAGTTATAGGGTGCGATATGAGAATGACTGGTGTTTGTGAGGAGGATACAAAGGATCGTAGTAAGTGGTAATTGAAGTCTATAGGGTGGCCAATCCCAAATAGTTGGGTTACAGTATACTAAATGATACATAATTTACAGTAATTCCAAATATATGACATATAAGATTTAAAAAATATGCTATTTATCATTGTATGTAATTTTTTCTGTAAGAAAACGGATCGATACATTAATATGCATTCTAAGTCAAAACATTCCACGAATATAATATTTAATAATTTATTGTATGTAAAATATTCTTAAAATTAAAAACACAGATTGTTTATTTTAAACAGATTATTAAGTAATTGATTTATTTTATATATATTTTTTAACATATTTTAATGTATAATATTTTAATTCTTGCTTATCTTAACTACAAGTTTTTTACTGACAGAGGGATGAACAGTAATATACTAAAATATGATAATAAGAAATTTGTGTACACAAATGAATGAATCATATTTTTCTTGTTTAAAAGAATATTCACAATCTGTGTTGGAATAGCACAGTACAAAAAAATATACAATTTATACATATTTTAACTGTTAATAATATGAGATGTGTGAATTATTAATAGAATCTAACATGATAGGTACATTGAAGATTTATAAATCTTATATTTTCTCTTGAGTTGATGGGTGGTATTTTTGGGTTTGTATTGGATGAGATTTACGATACTAATGAGTGTAGCATGAAGTTATACAGGGCGATCAACTGGAATGCTTGAATAGTGTAAATTAGGTACAACCTCAAATTTGGATTGCAGACGTCTATATGGTCTAATTTATATTAAAATTAAATAAAATACTATTTCATTTATATAAAAAATAAGATATTTTAATTTTCAATGTGTTAACAAAAAGTTTATTATAGTTTATTAAACTAAAATTGTTATTTAAATATTTAATTTAAAAAGAAATTTATTTTGTTCATTTTGCAAGACGAATCCCTGTTTTTTCAAATTATGACATTGCAATACTAAATGAGGCATATTTGTAATGTCCACCCAGCAATCTTCATCTTCATCATTACATTCCACTAATAACTATAAACATATTAATGAGTTATAAATATTTATTATTACTTATGATGATAAATAATATATATGGTACTATTAAGCATAAATATAAATTATGTTTAATTTTTTGAACACTTACACTTAATATTTCTTTCAATGTAGATGAAGGATCTACTTGTGATAACAATGTATACTAAAAATAAAAATAAATACTTTTAATCAGTCAAAAGTTTATATTACAGAGCAGAGCATGGTTGAAATATACAAGGTATATATATATATCCCTTCTCTACTAAATATTTGATGATAATAACAAAAATGACAGCGTAAAGGGAGCCAATCATAATCTAGTATATATGCACAGTAATTTTGAATTTGTTAAAATTATTATTTTTTTACGAAAACTATGTTATGAAAAAAATTGTATTTATTACTGTTCAGCATGCTTGCAACTTGAAATATACAGTATATATAAACAAAGCTATTCACTGTTTAGTAATATTATAAATCCTGCATCTTTAGACTTCATGCATCGGTTAAAAAAATATATCCTTGGTAAACATTCTGCTGCCATATTTAGTAACCATCAAAACACTAAAGATGACACAGATGTTAACAATTTATCAATGGATATACAAAACAAAAAGAAGCCTATAAAAAAGACGGAGAGGAAATTGTACTTACTCAAGATATTTTTGATGCCATACTTGATGGCAAAGAACTAATATACGAGGAAGAACCTATTGATCTAAGTAATACAGAAATTTCCAGTTCAGTTACTTCAATGGCTGGATTACAATATATAACTGGTTTTGTTGCTCATAATTTCAAAAACAAATGCCCTGAACTAGGCCAATGAAATTGGATGTTAAAAGCAAATTCAAACTGTCCAGATTGGATTTCATATGCATCTAAGGTAAACTTAACTGTTCCATCTCATGAGTTGATGGAAGTAGCTAATTTGATGGATAAAGAATTTAATAAATTTCATGGTGAATATTTATGTATTTTGTCAAAGTTCAAACTTTGAATAATTAAAAAAAAAAAATGGTGGCTATATATTTATTTTATTTTTCAAATGATATTGTAAAAATATATTATGAGCCTTGTATTAAATTTTCAAATCTTAGATATAAAAGGAAAATACTTTATGAATTTCTAGCTTAAAGTAATTTGCGAATTTTCGTGATTTTTATGTATTTTGTCAAAGTTCAAACTTTGAATGCTTTTAAAAAAAAATTATTCATATATATTTCTTTTATTTTTCAACTGCTATTGTAAAAATATGATAGGAGCCTTGTTTTAAATTTTCAAATTTTAGATCTAAAAAGAAAAACTTTTATGAATTTCAATCCAAGATAATTTGAAAATTGCCGTAATTTTTACGTATTAAGTCAATATTTGAACTTCAAATCCTAATAAAAAAAATCGTGCCTATGTATTTTTATAACTTTTTAATCACTATAAGAATAACTTATGAGGAACTTTGAATTAAATTTTCAAGTATTTTGATAGGGCCATAAAAATAATTTGCAAATATTCATGGTTTTGACGAATTTTTGTCAATATTTGAAATTCAAATATTAATAAAAATTTAATTTGAATTTCCGGTGGACATTTTTTTTGTGATAAAGATTGACAAATTTGTAAGGAATCTTGTATAAAATTTTCAAAGCTTAGAATTAAAAAGAAAAACTTTTATGAATTTCGATCTAAGATAATTTGAAAATTGCCGTAAATTTTACGTGTTAAGTCAATATTTGAACTTTAAATCCTAATAAAAAAAAATCGTGCCTATGTATTTTTATAATTTTTTAATCACTATAATAATAACTTATGAGGAACTTTGCATTAAATTTTCAGAAAAATTGAAAATTTCAGTTGTTTATAAATACCTCAAAAAAAGTCAAAATATTTTGAAAATTAAATCATGTAAAGAAAATGCCAATCTAAATAACTTGTGAAATTTTCAAGTATCTACGACTTATACTTTTTGAATAATTACAAATATTTAAAATTGTTTGAGGATAAATCGTTATCGTTACGCTATTTCGTAAAAATTTAAAATTCAAACGCACTTAAAATTTTTCCTTTAACGATGCTTCGAGTTTTCTCTATAGCTACTTGAAGGAAAACTTAGTTTTGTATTTTTAATCCTTAGTTATAAACGAAAAATTTTTTATGATTTTTCAACTTCAAAATCACTTGCAAATTTTCGTGTTTTCGACAGATTTCGTAAAATTTTGAACTGTAAACGCTTATTAAAAAAAATTGTGACTTACGATATTTAATTTTTTTTTTTAGCTACAATAAGAACAACTCATAAGGAACCGTGTATTAAATTTTCAAGTTTTTTTGGTCGTCCAACATTTTTTTACCGACACTTCAAAAAAATATTCTCAAAAAAATCGAAAATTTCAGTGGTCTATAAATAACTCAAAAAAAGTCGAAAATTAAACTGTATATCACTAACATTAACATTTTTAATCATTATTTCGACTAGTTATGCTGTACACAGACACACAAAAAAAAAACACACATCATTGTAAAATCAATACATTCATCACTTCGTTCAGAATCTAAAACTATCAAAAGTAATGAATATAGTACCTCAAAGTATCCAAAAAACTTTAAATCAACCTCTACAATAAACAAAAATATCACGTGTAAATATAATAACTTGAGTAAAAATTGTCTTATAAATGTATAATGTAGTAGTAAGAATGATTTAGTTTTAAGTATGTCTATAGTGTATTTACCTACTATGTAATTGTACTGTAGTAGTGTAGTCTGTAATAAATTGTAATAAACTTCAACATTTTAACAAGCTACAAAGTACAACTCCAAATTTTTAATATAGCGTATTTTCCAATTTCTATGATAAGAAAAATTGATATAATTGTAATTTGTGATATCCCTTTACGCAGCCATTTTGTATCTGATGATAAAAATTTAAGTGGATATGCAATACCTTGTATATATTTTCAACCATGTTGCAGAGGTATTCAAACATTTTCATTCCGCAGCTCCTTTGGGTGTTAACAATATTTTGACGGCTCCCAAATTATTATGAAAAAACAACACATGGATACAATAAGACCAATATTTTATATGGGTGATAATAACAGTGTCACAGTGACTTTAATATAGAAATAAAACTTCAAATGTTTATGTCGTAAGGTGTGTCGTTTTCATTTATATAATGATTGCAAATAATATTCATGATAATTATACAAGACCTAGGTATGATTTTGGTTTCCGGTGCTTTAACACGACTACTTTTGCAAACTCAAGTGATGCCCCGGGGAGCCGCGACACACAGTTTGAATACCTATTTTATAGTGTGTTTCTTTTGAAAGGTAATACCATATCAGATTTGCACTCCTTAAATTCTCGCGCAACCTCATTTTCTATTTCTGTACTTATTGTATTTTGAGCTTCAATTTTTTCTATCTCTTGTTGGAAATCTTTCATAAATATTGATAAATTGTTAAACCTATAAACAATAGTTTTGTTTAAAACGTTTTGAACCAAGCTAATTATAATATGTATAAAATATTCAAATTACCGATCAGTATGTTTAATAATATTATCATTAGCTTGTTTGATGTTATTCAGGAGTAATTTGCATTCTGAAGATACTTTTTCATATGTTTTTAAAAGTTTGACTGAACTTAGAGATTGGAAATTAGGGTAATCTTAAAAAAAAAAATTTTTATAAATTAGAGTAGGTACATATAAAAATCTTAATATAATTACTTAAAGGTTTTGTCTCTTTCAATAAATGGGTAATGCCATTAATAATGTTTTTTTTAACTTTAAGTACTTCTTGGTGTGTGGATGGATCTGCTGGATTTTTAACAAGGTTCATACATTGATATAACTGACTCACTCTTGCAGCCATAATTCTTACTTGATCTTTAAATTTGTTTAGTACATCAAAAAGGGTAAAGTTGTCAGTTAAAACTGTAGTATTGTCCAGGCATTCAATTTGTGATTGTAGAATATTTTTGGTCAAACTACGACTCTGAAAAAAATAAATTTTTCACTATTAAAATGTTGCATAAAAAGTTACTCATACTATGTTTATGACTATGTTTTACTGCATAATGATTTTTTGATTTAGTAAGTAACATATTTCTACATTCTAATAAATTATTGCATCACAATTTATAATAATAATACGCCATATATATATACGATGAGGAAGGTGAAGTAGGGCAACAATGAATTTAATAATTTTAGTATTTCAAGTCAGAAAGTTTTGAAGTTTTCCAATAATCAATTTAAATAGATACAACAATAAAATAAATCTATATTTTAAAAGTAAATTAAGAATTATTGAACGTATAACTACTTGAACACTCAAATTAAAACGATATACTTCAATTTCTTCATTGAAAATGTTGATACAAAAATATAAAATGATACGTTTGAACTCACCTCATCTTCGTAATTAGAGTTGGAGTCATTAGAGTCAGCCATTTTTTCTTAAACTTGTAGTAATAATTATTCGATATTAATATATTATTCCTGAAGACTTCAAATGAAATATTTAATTTATAAAAATATTTAAAACACTATTAGTTAATAGTTATTACTATTGTAATTGTAAATAATGAATAGTCGTTACTCGTTAATCGTTATGTCGTTAATTGATAACATGAAATCGAGGGAATAGTAAGGTAATCCAGTGTATCCCACAGAGTAATAATAATATGTTACACGTTTGTTTCTGAGGTCAGCCTGGGATCTGCAGCTGTTAGTTTAACATTTTTTCTTTTCAGTTTTCACCTCAGCAAAGTTCAAGAAACGTGAAATGTGAATTGAGAATTGAAATTCACTTAGCCTATTTTCCGGTGTCCGGCAACTCCTTATTTTTGGCGTCTGGTCACTGCTGTCAAAATCTACTACGCAGACGACTTTAACGGTTGAAATATCAAACTGATCAATATGTATTCCCCGTTCAATCAGCTTAGAAAACCCGTTGACCAACAGAACGGCTTGGAAAATGTGTCACAATTCCCAGCTCATCTCGTGCCAGGTACATTTAAATTTTTCTTATTACGACCGATTGAATCGAAGGCAATACAAACTTCCATTCGACAATCGTTTTATAATAAGCAACAATATAAATTTGTATTGTTATATATGAGTATTTTTGGATTGCAGGTAGGACGATCGCTGCAGCTGCGGTCAATGAAGATAGCTGCGAGTTTGGGTCACCTAAATACTTCGCCTTGTGTGGGCTCGGTGGTATTGTCTCATGTGGTCTGACACATACAATGGTCACACCCTTAGATTTGGTCAAATGCCGTCTTCAGGTGGACCCTGCTAAGTACAAGAACCTCATCAATGGTTTTAAAGTCACAATGGCTGACGAAGGTATTAGAGGATTAGCCAAGGGCTGGGCTCCGACTGCCTTCGGTTATTCCATCCAAGGCCTTGGTAAATTTGGCTTGTATGAATATTTTAAAATTTTGTATGCTGACTTGTTGGGAGAAGAAAATGCGTATTACTGGCGTACATCTCTTTACCTCGCTGCCTCTGCATCCGCTGAACTTTTTGCTGACATTGGTCTTGTTCCTCTTGAATCAATCAAAGTGAAGATCCAAACTACTCCTGGTTTTGCTAATACTATGCGTGAAGCAGTTCCCAAAATGTTAAAACAAGAAGGCGTATCTGCTTTCTTCAAAAGCTTAGTACCTTTATGGATGAGACAAATTCCATATACCATGATGAAGTTTGCATGTTTTGAAAGAACTGTTGAATTAATTTATGCTCATGTTGTACCCAAGCCAAGAGCTGATTGCAGTAAAGGAGAACAATTAGTCGTAACATTTGCTGCCGGCTACATTGCAGGAGTTTTCTGTGCCGTTGTATCTCATCCAGCTGATACATTGGTATCAAAATTGAACCAAGAAAAAGGAGCTTCATCTGTTGATGTGTTGAAAAAAATTGGTTTTGGTGGTTTGTGGAAAGGCTTAGGTCCGAGAATTATTATGATTGGTACCTTGACAGCATTACAATGGTTTATCTATGATTCTGTGAAAGTCGCTTTGAGCATTCCTCGACCACTACCACCAGCACCACCTAAGGCAAAGAGTGAATAAAGAATTGCTAGTTCAATTATTTAATCAATTCAGAACCGTGTCAGTCTTACTTAAAGAAAATGTAAATTATCTGCACCTATTAATCTTTGAGGTGCATTCAACGTCAAATTACAGTGCTTATAGTTTTGTTTTAAATTCATTCTAGATGCTTATTTCATTCCAACTTATCAATACCTCAATCAGTGTATTATTAGAATACAAAATGTTAGTGCTTTATTATTACTGTAAAAATATATTTGTTTAATGTTAATACCTTAATAAAGTAACTATGTATGTTCTGAATTGTTGTTTTTTTTTTAAATCAAATTTATGATTTAACAACAAACATTGTTTTTTAGTGATATAATGTTAGATTGTTAAATGAGTGTTAAATATAAATAAAAATACTTGGCACACATTTATATTCTATTATTATTCATAAAGTAGTTTGATATATAACTTGTTTTTCCATTTACTTAGAAGTGTTGGTAAAAAAAAAAATGGTAACCTTTCATCATACATTAACAAATATGTATTTAGTTCAGTTCAATCTCTCCTCATGGTCACTAATGATAATTACCCAAACACATGTCTGAAGCATGCAATTTGTTTACCAAGCATTCTTGATGCATAGTTAATTAACAATATATCAGCTATATGAACTAATTAATAATATTGTGAAGTTTCAATTATTTAGACCTGATAATTGATAACATGATTACTTCCTATCATGACCAGTCTTATTGTATACTTTTTTTACTACTAATGCCAGTTTTCACAGAGTCCGGTTAAAATTAACAGACATTGCAAGAACTGTCCTAAGATTTTTTAATTAATTCAGTAATGTTATGTTTTTATCAAACTCATTTATTTTGCATATAAATTATTACATTATTTTGAGATGGAACATATGAGTTACCAATTATTACTATGTAAAATTTAATTTTTTTTTAAATTAATGAAATCAATAATTTAAAAAAATAACATAAGACAATAATTTTCCCTAATTTAAGAATGTTGAAAACATTTTTTGGATAATACAGGTGGTTTCTGGTCACTTCCCCGTCCAATACTTTTCCCCTTACGACATTTCTCCATCCATATTGTATTTATTTCTGAAATATTCAAACTATACCGAGATCGTGTAAATATAATAATATGTGTAATATAATTAATAAAAATACAAAAAAATTATCATAAAATATTTTAATATTGTAGTTCTAAATGATGAGCGATTCCAATTAAGTACTCATCTAGATCACGTTCATCATATGTAATATTTTCTATACGCCTAGCAATATCTCGATATTTTTCCTTTTTTGCTGAAGGTTCCTGTCCAGCAATAAATTGATTAATTTTTACTTCAGTTAAATGTTGTTCTTTTTTAAGAACCTCAATAAGTTGCCATATAGTAGGATGAGCCGCAGCTAACAAAGATGAGAATGCTCTATGCCAACCTTCAATATAATTGTTTGTTTTTGGTAAACCTGCTTGTGTAGCATCATATTGGTTCCACAATTTCAAATCAAATATTGGAGGTCGCCGTATATTTCTTCGAGTCGGTCTCACAATCCAAGTCTCTTCAAAATAATCAATTAAATGGATTAATAACTCTTCATTGTCTACAAAAAACTGTTGAGACATTAATTTATCAAATTTAGTTTATTTATATTAGTTTGTCGACGAATCATTTGGATTTTACACCTATAACGAAAAATATTAGTCGAAAACATATAACAATAAAATAGCGAAATGTAGACGTATAGAAAATATTGTGTCTACACAATGATGAACATGATCTAAATGAGTACTTAATAATTGGAATCGCTCATAATTTAGAACTACAACATTAAAATATTTTATGGTAATTTTTTGTTTTTTTATTACTTATATTTTATATTTGTGAGTATACTTATAATAGACGGGGATATGTCGTACAGGGAAATGTATTGGACGGGGAAATATCTTACGAGGAAGTGGTTACGGGGAAACGCATGACGAGGAAATGGCAGACGGGGAAGTGTCCATGAATCATACAGGTAGGTCAGAACATTATTAAACAACTAGTATAAGGATTAAAATAATATATTAATACAAAAATCAATTGGACAAGTCTTTTAATAGACAAATCAAATTACATAATGATTTCATTAGTATTGAGCTTTTTAAAGGCTTCAACATAATATATAACAGTATCAACATGATAAAGCATTGACAAAATTGGATTAATCAAATTTGATATTGCACTAAATGCACACAAAGATAACATTTTTCAATAATAAAAATAAAAATATTTAAAACCCAGCCTCTTTCAATTGTTTTAACTGATAGTTCAGTCTTTCTTCTTTCGCCTTTCTTGTATATGACACCTGAATTAAATAAATATAAAATATCACATTTTGAAAATTTCAATTATGTTTTTACTTAAACTTACAGTTCTTGATTTTACATATACTTGTAAAAATTTATCACAGTCTATATCGCCATTTAAAAACTGTTCTGCTAATCTTTCACTTTCCTCGTCACATTTCAACGCTGCTTTTTTTAAATTATCCTGAAAAGGTAATTATTACATTATGTTAAATAAACAAATGATATTGATCCATCTTATTTGATGCTTTACCGAAATTGACTGTGGGGAATATTTCTCTGACAACTTTACATACTTAGTTGAGAGTCCAGCATATGATTTTTGATAATTTTCTATGGTTTCTAATTGTTTTGATATTTCTATTCTTAAATTATGTATTGGTTCTTCCTTGGACATATTTGAATCTAAAAATATAAAATCCTAATAATTTTTTTTCAAAACCATAATAGATAGGTATAATATGAGTGTTTTTACTTGCTAAGTCCATAATTTTTGTGATAGTATTTTCAATGTTTTTATTAGATGCTTCTATTGATGGTAATTCTGAAATAAATTCATCTAGGCAATCTACATTATTATTTAAACGTAGTAATTCAGCTGATGTTAGTTTTGTAAGACTAAATAATTCTACATCCTAAAGGAAAACAAAGTTTAAGTTATTCAAAGTTGTTGATAAAATATTTTTATTCTTACATTACTGAGAGATGTAATTGCATTTTTGACAGAACCAATGGCAATATTCCCTGAAAAACTTTAAAAAATATACAAATAAAATTTTAGATTAGTTTAGGTATAGTGGAATATAAATTACCCATCATCATTATCACCATTTGCCAATGTAAGTGACTGGTCTAATTCAAACTCCCTTCTTATTACCTGTACTACTCTTCCTAAATCAGAGTGAATTGTGTACTGTAAAAATACCGAAATAGAAAATTAATTTATAAATTAAAGTACGAGTGTGATAACTGATTTCATTCTTACATTCATCAATCCAGGAGCTAGAACAATTTCACCTGTGGTGTCAACCCATTTGTGTGTTATTCGAGGGCATATTTTCATAGTGGGCTTCTCAAAAGGAAATTTTGGTCCCAAATAAATGACCAGGCTCAAATTCCCAGCTTTAGTAGGAAATTCAACAGTGTATTCTTTATCGAAACTAATTTCTGTAACACTGTTTTATATTTACGTTGTAGGATTACACACTGCTGATTTTCAGGAATCAAGATGTTAGCTTACTTTTCATTAAAAACTTTTAACGTGTCAATTTGTTGCTCTCGCTTTCTGGCTGGGTCGATGTTGTTATACAAGTTCGTGGAAAGCATTTTCAACAAGTTGGTCACTGGAAGTTGTTTACTCTCAATCGGTCAAAAATCGACAACACAAAATAGTGTAATTAACATGGGCCAAATTTATCTGGACAGTATAAACGTTTTCAGTCACTTATGAACGGTTTTAAAATAAAAATTGAATAAAACCAAAATTATGTGTTGAAAAAAAAAAATATTTGTAACATTATTTCATGTAAACAGTATTCACTGCTCTAGTGATAATAAACGTATTAAAGTATTAAAGAGCACTAGCGTAAGCACTAATATTGTTACTTGTAAAACAACAGTAAGTTGCAAGTTAAATTTTTATTATTAGGTAATTTAGTAATTCACAAATTATCAATGGTCATAATAACCATGATAAATTAATTTATCATGATAATAACTATAATTCATAGATAATATATTATGCTATCATGATAGAAATTCGTGATTATAATTAATGATATTTGATAATGATAAAAAAAATTATGCTCCTCACAATAAATTATATACGTGATGTTCTTATTAAAAAAATTTGATAACAGTATCAAATTTTAAATTTGTAGTAAACAATTATCAATCGAGTATTCAAATGAGAAGTATTATAAATTTAAATAATTTTTACAAATACAGAACATTTTTCTATGAAAAATTATACGTTTAACATTCTATCTCAGTTATTATAATATACATTTGAAAATATGTATCTGTGTGCACGTTAATCTTAGTTCTTACAAAATGGTGGTATAATTGGGAAAAAAATGCAGTCATATTTACATGATTAACATTCGAAAACATTCATGATGGACGTTTCTCATGCACCACAATACTTACCCGACTTAGTTTTGGACATAATATTTTCAAATTTGGAAGTGCCAGACTTGTTTAACTGCATGTTAGTCTGTCAAAATTGGTATAGAGTGATTAATCACGGCAGAGCAGAGCCATGGAAACTTATGTGTCGTCGTAAGATACCTGAAGAGATACTGAAGTCAGAACTTTTGTCACAACTCCACAGCTATAAAGCTAAGTTACGCGCCTTATATCATTCATGGAATCCAGACGATTGTTCCATGCACATTGTCGTCAAACAAAATGGTTTCACTTTGCATCGCAATCCAGTTGCCCAGAGTACAGATATGGCACGAACTAAAATTGGTTACAACAGCGGTAAACATGTGTGGGAAATAACATGGACTGGACCACTTGGTAAAGAGATATTAAATTCACAATATACTATATAAATAAGAAATTAATGCAAATGCCAATTATTTTGCTTATAGGTACAGTTGCTATGGTTGGCGTTTCAACAAAAGAGGCTCCAGTGCATTGTAGTGGTTACTTACCTCTATTGGGTATTGACAAGCATAGTTGGGGTTGGAACTTAATCGATAACGTTTTGTTACACAATGGAATATCACATGGAAACTACCCATTGTTAAACAATGCTCCTAGGTACCAAATTGGTGAAAAATTACAATTAGTACTAGATTCTGAAAATGGTATTTTGCACTTTGAAAAATGTAATGAATTTTTAGGTATAGCTTTTAAAAACTTACCTAAAACTAAATTATATCCTTCGGTGTCAGCCGTTTATGGCAACACGGAAATTTCAGTAGTATATATTGGTAAGCCTCTATATGGTTAAGTAAACATAGTTTTTGTAAGAATTTAATCTTATTGAATATAAAATACTGTTTAACTAGGGTGGCGTTCTGTATAAATTGAAATATTTAGTTCTAGTATCTGTACTATGTTTATACTTATATTTAATTGTATTATAAAAGTAATTAGATATTCAAAATGAAAACAGGAGATTAAAATTTACAGTTAGAAATTACAAGTAAATATCTTTTTATATTTAATTTTGTTTAAATGATAAATTTAAACTTGGTATACCATAGATGGCGTACATTTTCCAGGTCATATACTAAAATTGTATAATCAGTTTAAAAATGTTTTCACTGCTGAAAAATCTGTGTCACAGTTGATCAATATTTTGCATGTATAAATATGTATTGTTCAAACATTAAGTATTTATGACCATTTTTTATTATGTTCTTAATGTTGTATTTTTAATTTACAACTAAATTTATTGATGTAGCTAAAATGTTGGTAAATGTAGTAAAGCACCATAGGGCAATAATGATTTTTTTTTGATTATTTTTCATTAAATACAATATCAAACATTGAAGTATATGTAATATAAGTAATATGTGTTACAGGTTTGCCACCCTCTGTCATATTTTGATAGTTTAAATATTAGATATGTTATTTTTGATATTTCTATTTGAAAAAAATTCTCAGTTTTCAAATAAAAATAATATTTAATGAACTAAAATAATATAACATTACTTTCTATAATTATGTCCAAAAATTATTAAATTTCTTGAGGATTAATAATCAAGTTGCTTAATATACTTGGCAGCTTTTAGCTTATAACTTAACATAAATCAATTGACACTGACTAAATTTTATGTTTTCAATTATTAATATAGATACACAATATTTTAGAATAATCATAATGTTTATTAATATTAGTTAATTAAATTATATAAAAATTATATATGTCAGTAGTCATGTAGGTATTATCAGGAGTCAGCTTTGTTAACTTATAAGATTAAATAGTTAAGTTTGTTGATAAATGTATAATATTTATGTTTTTAAACCTTTGTAATCATAAAAATTATAATATATCATTAGTAAAAGTTTTTTTGCCGTGTATGGGATAAATTAATTTTTTGATTTATATTAATTTAAATAAATGATTCAAGATTATTAATCTTACTATGTTTACTTTTTGCTAAATACTTCTTGTAGTTAAGTTTTTTCCTGTTATTTTGAGCTAATTTAAAGATTATTGTAAGATGTTTCATTATATTTTAAGTTTTTTTTTTTTTTTTTAATTCATATTTGATTTAATTTATTTTTTATTTATGCATAATACAACAAATTTTATGGTATGTACTTAACCTAATCTTAATGTAATAAATTACCAACATTTTTTAATAAACATTTTAATATGTATGTATCTAATAGTTAAATCACTGAATAGGTTAAATCCACAAATTAATATATAGCCTTTATCGTAATTCTTTGTTAAATCTAACTACTTTTTAGGGTGAATCCATAGAATCACCATACAATTTAAGGATTCTGGGAAAAATTGTCTTCTCTACAGTCTAAATTGTGCAGGTTCTGGGTACCTATTGCTATTAGGGATTGTTTAAAATCCGAATATCTGAATTATCCGAATATCCGAAAATCCAAATTCGGATTTGAATCAAATTCTTATCCGGATTTATGGATTTGATAAGCTAAGTGCAAAACATCACTGGTACTTAAAATGCATTCGAAATTGTGTATACCTATGTCTGAAAATTATATTATAGAATTAAAATATTAGTATATAAAAATGAGTCATTGAACAGCAAAATCGAGTTGAATAGTCTGAATACTCCAGATAATCTGTGAAATCCGGATTTACTAAATCCAGATTTGACAAATCCGAATAATTGCTATACCTAATCTATCAGGCTATAGGTCTCGATTTTAGATACTATAATTATTAGACTGGACTATATGGAGGCTGGGAGGGCTTATTTCTCTACAAAATGTCAATATATTTATTTTAAATTTTAATGTTCAATTTTAAAATATATTTCAAAAAATGAAATAAATTCTGTTCATATAATGAGAAATTAATTTTATTTTAATCAAAGATTTTTTTGTTTATTTGATATATGACATTTACTCAAGTCTATGCAGTTAAGCTGCATAATAATTAATATATGTATATTATAGGTATGAGGGTATGAAATAATTACCTTTTCATTATATTATTATATTGTATTATTATTTACGTACATATTATTGTTAATTAATAGATAATAGTGTTAATAATCATTAGTCAAGCATTTTTTTCTACTGGACTTACAAAAACACATAAGACATAACAGTTAATGGTGTGTACTGATGGATACCACCTTCTCGTGGTACACCACGAGCGTATGGCCTAGGAAACGTTATTTAATGGTTAAAATCTATCAACTTGGCGGTCGAATTGTCCTCATTGATCTCCCGGCCCCCAACACTAACAATAACAGTTAATAAATTTTATACAATTTATGTTTGAACTCACTTACTCGCCACCAACTGAGTGACTTATTAGTTCCTAACAATAAAAAAAAATTTCCAATCAATGACATTTTTCTCACTTAATAACTATGATACATAACTCCATTGTGGTTTTGTGAGTAATAATGGTCTGATGGTGGCAAAAATTTAAATTTTTAAAAGGGAGAGTAAAAGTTTTGATCAGTCCATATAATAGTTAGGTAGGCAAGTATAACCTGGGTTGGGTTGTATGCAATAAACTGAACCAAAACTATAGATTGCTTTGCTCAGAATCTAATTTGCTCTAACATTTTTGTAGACAATATCATTTTGTTTTTAGAATTTCTATGGTATCGGAGTCTATATTTTCAACTTAAAAACTATTAATACCTATTAGTTATTATTATAAAAATAGTTTTATTGTACTTGCACCATATTACATTATTCAAAATTAAAAATATTATAGAATTGTTGTTTCACTTACAACTAGTCCAATAATTGGATTGCTTTTGCAAGCAGACATAGGAACTTAGCCCACTTAGCCACTCCTTCAAATTACGCTACTGGATCAATCACAAATTTTGAGATTTAGTGAATTGTTTTTAAAATATAAATATAAAAATAATTATCTAAATTTCAATGAAATTTTATTATTATTAATAAATATAAAGTTTTAGGAGTATTGTTAAAATGTAGGTAAAATCAGGTAAATTATTCTATGGGCGAAATATACCAATGATTGGATACTTTTCGGTAATTAGAGGAAAGCAGTTTTTGCCCCAGAAATCTGGCCGGTACACTGGTACGCCGACACTTTAAATGTTATCAAAATCAAGTAGGTCATAGCTTGTAGTTAGAAGGTACAGTTATAGACTTATAGTGTTATTTAATATGGTAAAATATAAATTTATTTACTGTGGGGTGCAGTTAAATTTCAAATTTGAAAAAAAAATGGCCGTCAACGGCGTCAACAAAATGGCAGTTATTGCGAAAATAGGAATCGACCTTGATTATATAATTGATAACGACGATGATAAATGATAAAAATGCAATTTTATCATATTTTATTATCACCGGATCCGCGTCAGACATTACACTGGCGGACGGAACTACATAGCTGGTGTCGCAGGCAGCTGCTGCTGCAGACAGCTCCGGTCCACTGACCAATGAGAACGATTTTCAACCGGCGGCGTTTCACCTGTTCTGACGTTCTGTGGTTCTGCCGCGCGCGTGTTTTTGCCCCTTTGCCCGTCTTTAACCACGGCGGCACGGCGATTAACATTGAAATTGAAACAGCAATATCGCGATATCAACCGTTTTTCTATTATTAATTATTATTGTACACTTCGTCACCGTTGCCGCGTGGGTGCGCGAGCCGACCCGACACAATAATAATGATAATAATAGTAATAATAAATGCAATGTAGTTGGCGTTGTGTGAGCGAGATAGCGTGTGGCGCGTGCGTGCGCGTGTACTTTTCTGTTCGTTATTATTATTATTATTATTATTTTTCCCCGTTCGGTTTTACGTTTTTTTTTTTTTTTGCTCGCTTCGTCAGTTGTAACAGTCTTCGTTCTGTCGTTCTCTGCCTTTTTTTTGCTCCTCGTATCGTTGTTGGGTACATCTGTTGATAGTGTTGACTTTTATTTAAAAATTATTACGGTTTTCCGTTAGTTTGTGTTTATCCGTCGTGGCGTGATGTGTCGCGGGCTCTAAAAACTGAAATGGTCGCATTGAAATAATCTCCAGAACACCCCACGATGTCGGCAGCGAACGGAACCGGACAGAAAAACCACAACAACAATAATTGCGATCTCGAGGAGGAACTTATGAAGGCGCAAAGTGAGTGAACGTCAACTTGTTTTAATCGATAAGGTCCATTAAGACGTTCTTAACTACGGAAAATTTTGTTTACCTTTTGAGGCGGTTCATGTCTAATGCATTAGTGCATTACTATGTAGATAAGGTTGTCGGCAGGCACTACCTAATGAATAGTAGGAGTATTCTCTGACAACTGTCAAGCGAACATTAGGAGATAGTTGTCGATTTGTTGTGTCCAATCGCACGATAACAACTAACGGTTTATAATTAATTAACATTTCTTAATAATTGGTTGCGTCGACCAAGTTGAATTTTTAATTTTTTTATGTTAATTAATTGTTATATTAGGTATCATCAATAGGTGCCTAGTTCTCTTCTGTCTCACTATTCGTTAAAAAAATAAAAAATAAAATGTAGGTTTGAAATAAAAACTAAAACTAAATTAAACATTTAATCTATTTTGGTCGTTTTTGTACCTTCGACAACTAGGCTAAGTTGAAGACCCTATTCGTAGGTCATGCGTTAAACTGTATCCCCTCGTGTGATTTTTGGAAATATGCCAATTTATATTTTTCCACTTGTCAAGCAAAAAGAAAAATACATGTGAGCTGGACGTTGAGTGTTGCTAATTATTTATAGAATATGTATATTTCGTTAAGTCTAAAAAGTTACTATTTAAGTGACATACAATGTAACATGTCATACCTATTATAAAAATGACACAAAAACGGAAGAAAATATTATTTTGTTTTAATTGTATGTGTATTGTGTAATAAAATTACCGACAAAAACTTAAATTGAAGTATACCCATTGCAATTTCGTTAGTACTTAGTAGCTTTATTTAAAAGTATTGCTTAGAACATTTTTAATAACATTTATTATTTAGTACTAAATGTATATTAGTGAAAACCTATTCATAATGAGCATAAGTATAAAAATAATTATTTATTAGTATTTTTAATTATTGTTTATTGTTTCTTTCATATCAAATGAGTTTTTATTAAATCTTAATTATTTAACAAAAATACAAAAAAATACCTAGTAAAATATGATAAAAATGAAAATTACCCTAATAGCTAAAATGTATTTTCAACTATTCAAAAATATTTAGATTGATATGTATGTAGGTAACTGTTGAAATGAATTTATGTTTTTTATGTTTGTGCATAACCAAAGTTAACTTAAATTAGGTATGGTGGGAAATCAATAACCTTTAAATGTTTAAACTTAAGTATTTTAAAAGTTGACGACAATGTCAGAAACTTATTTTTCAGACTAATGTATTTTAGTCACGACCGGGCCTAACATTTAATGTACCTACCTATGTTGGTATAAAATATGTGTTACAAGATAGGTGTTAATAGATTCTAGTTCTTTGAAAAATAATAAATTATGGATGTAAATAAGAATGATTTGTATATCTTTAATTTATCATGAAATGTGCTATGAATTAATATTAGGTAACCCACCAATTCAAAAAAAAAAAGACTTTAAAAATAATATATGTACCTATTGGTATTTTACCATAAAATGTCAGGTTAAAATAACAGTAATAACTGATTAACTTAAAAGTATTGTTCATAATATTTTGTTCAATTTCAGTTTGTACAAGTTTTATAACACTTTATATTATTATTGTAATGGGTACCGCTCAGGCACTGTGATACATTATGTTATATTTGCATTATTATTTGTTTATACTATTTTTATATTAGGTACTAGATATTATTTTTACCTTTTCAATTACCTATTAATTTAATAATAATGTAATATAAAGCTTGGTACCTATACTTCATCATTGAAATTGCTGTTGGTTATTTGATTATGAGTAGGATTATGTCTCGGAATATATGATTTATATAATTATAATAATATTTATATTATAATATAACCTACATACAACATACAACATTGCACTTTTTATATTAACAATAATGCAGTTTACTCAGTAAATTCTAAAATTAGAGTAAATTCACCGGTTATAAAATTTAAATGTCAGATTATAATCAAAAGTATCTCTGAGGCTTTTATTGATATTTTTATTGAAAAGTTAGTATTACCTGGTTTGTACCTAATAAACTTTTAAAAATGTACATTTTTTGTCCATTTTAAAATGATTATAAATTATTTAAAAATAATAATATCAATGAAATCCTCAGAGATACTCTAAATAATAATCTTACCTTTAAATTTTATAATGAGCCAATTAAATATAATTTTGATTATAATGGAGTAAAATAAACTGTTTTTAACATAACATTTTTCATGTTGTATGTTTTGTTTTTTTAGACGTACCTAGACAACTCTTGTGGGTGTGGTGTCCTATTATCCCCAATAAATTCTCTTGATAATAACCATCCATTGCACAGATATAATTACTTTATAAATCTATCTAATTAATAACACGGAATAACATTGTATGCATTTAATAAAAAATGAAGTTAATGATAATGGTAGGAATAAATAGAATAGGTACATAGTAGAATTAAAATTGAAATATTGATGTCTAAATTCCAAAAAGCATGACTAGTACTTCATAAGAATTTCTTATCTGTAGTGGCAAAGTTTTCATTTTGCAATTATTTGTTAAGTTCTTTGTGTTTATAGAAAAATAATATTTTATAGAGATTTAATTTATTATTTTATCCTTGAAATTTAAAACAATATTATTTTATCTGAGTAATATGAATTATTTTTTACCGTCCCGTTTTCGGGTAACAATTCCTAATAAAGGGAATGTTTTTTTAAACATTTCAATGTGAAATTGGAAAAAATTGAATGTTTTATTATTTTTTTAAATTGTAGGTAAACTATCAATTAATTAAACTGCTCAGTGAGTTGCAACAGTCAAATATTGATTTGGCTATGTGCCTAAGTTTAAAATGTCTGTGTTTGATTATGAATTTTAATGCAATTTTTTAAACTTTCATCGGCATTGTAATAGGTATTGATTATTTTGAATTTTTTCCCCGAACGCTGCTATAATGTGCAATTTACACTCAATTATTAATACTTTAAAATTATCAATGTAGGTTAAACTTATAGAGTGTTTCTTTTAAACATTAAATAAAATAAAATTTTCCAATTATTCACATGCCTCAAAAAAAAAATTCTGAATTTGTTACATTAATTTTTTGATCAATACCTAACATAAAAATTATTGACAGGAAAATAATTATTGTAACCTACATTAAATACATACTACATTTAGTTAGGCACCTATCTGTTTATACCTAATATACTTAAAGTTTGAATAAAAATTATAGCCTAAATATTTTTTTGAAAAAATAGTTTCAATTTCATCAAATTTGTGTAAGTATTTTCTAGGTAATTATTAAAAAATAATTCATTAAGTGTAGTTATTGATGCAATGCTTATAAATGTATTTATTATTTAGAGAATTGTATAACTTATTCATGTCCTGTTTATTTGAAAAATAGACTTACAAATGTGTCAAGTTAATTATGTTCTATTGTAATAGATAATTAGTTTGATTAAGATTGAATAAATATTTATTGGTAAACAGTCACTAAATAGATATTTACTATGCTTATGCAGACTTGCATATTAAAGAAATTGATTAATTTAATGAACCAATCATGTTTAAATGGGTTTTAAAGAGACCATTAGCTCACTATTGATTTATTAAACGTTTAGAGATTCTTTATGGTTCCCGGCATTCAAAAATTATAATAATGAATCCTTATATACCAATTTTAATTATTGATGTGCAAATAAAAAATAATATAGTAATTTTATTATCAATTTTATTTTATTCCATTACTAAAATAAACAAATCTGTTGATTTATACAAAATTAGTATAATGAATATTAATGTTCCAGTCAAATGATAAAATTGTTTTGTGATTAGCATGTTAAGACATTACAACTTAGTTGTGAACAATTTTCTTTTGAAATAGATCTTAATGCTTATTTCTTTTAAAAATTGTTATTATAAAGTCCTAAACAAATTAAGTTGTATGTGTTACATATTTAAAAAAAAAATTATATTCAAGTAGGTATTTATTTATTTTATCAAGATGGATACCAAAATATCAACTCTTGTTGAAGGTAGGTACTTTTTAAATAAGTATTAGGAACCCAATTATTTACTTTCATTTCATATGACACCTAGACAATTTCTCGATTTATTATTAATCAGATATTTTGATTTTATGAGTTACTAGCAATATTATTCAAATATGACATTGGTGAATTGAATGACCAATAAGCTTATACCTATTTATTTTTTAATAATGTTCAATAGGTCAATACTCAATAGTAATAATAAATATTTAAAATAAGGTAGGTATTTATATATAATTGCATAACTAATTTATTGAGACTAATATTTATTCGAATCACTGTATAAATGATATTAATTTAAATAATAGGTATAAGTATACAGGATGTCCCTACTGTCCCTCGAGGGTTTACTCATTGCGATATCTCACAAAAAAATGGAGATATCAAAATTCTGGTTTTGTAATAAGACTCACAGGGATAAAAAATCAATTATTTCATTTTTATTTTATTTTAATGTTTTGTTAGTAAATTTTAAAAATATATTTTTTTATTTAATCATTTAAATTATAAAAAACCATAAAAATTGAAGATAGCCATTTTTTAGAATTAATTTTTCTGAAAATATTGAAATTTCAAAATTTTATTTTCATTAATTTCCTAGTTTTTAATATTTTTTCTTGTTTTGAAGAAATAAAATGTGATTATAACTAGGCACACTGAAAATGATCGGCCGGCCTTATGATAATGCGCGTAATACAGTGGACGTCATGTTTGACAACACTACGGTGTTAAATTTAAATGATTCATAATTTTTCTTAAACTAAAAAAAAAATTATAAATCAAGGAATTAATGAAAATAAAATTTTGAAATGTCAATTTTTTGGATATAATTAAATAAAAAAAATACATTTTTTAACTTTTTACTAAAACATTGAAGTAAATTAAAAAATGTAATAATTGTAGTTCTCATCCCTGTAATTCTTATTACAAAATAGATATCTCCATTATTTTGGGTGATATTACAATGGGTAAATCCTTGTAGAACACCCTGTATATATATATATATATCAAATCAGAAATTGTCATATGCAAATAAAATACTTGAAAACTAAGTATGTACTGATAATGTTACATTTTAAAGATTATTTCAAGGTTTGAAGCCAATTGAACAATGTACTTTATATTGTAGTGCATTCATTACAATAAGTATAATCTGTAGTCTGTCTCAAAGTAGAATACACCAGTTTTGCACACTTTTTAGATACACCCAGCTGGACATAATAGGTCACTGTCTAGTATGTTCTACTTTGAAACAGGCTATAGGTAGATATTTTCTTAAAAGGGATACCCTCGGTGATACCAAAAGAACCTAACAATTTATTTAATTTGGAAAATTAATTGTATAAAATAGTACAACTTTTTCAATTTTGGTAACAAATTGTAACTTGTCGGTACCTAATTAAAAGAAAATTGATAAAAAATTTTTTTTAAGTATGTTAAAGCTTAAAATTTTACAAAATTTAACAAAATCACAAAAATAAGTAAACATTGCAGTGCAATCGCTTGCATATTTTTTATGAGCAATTATTTTTCAAATATTGGCGGCATGGTTCTTAAAAATGTATACTTTATAAATTTATCCTCTAGCGTTTTTTTGTTAATTTGGAGAGATTCAAAAAATACTAACGGAAGAAACTTGGACTAAAACTAAAATTATTGTTTTTTTATACAATGTATTCTTCAAAATATTTACGCTAATCTTAGGTTGTTTATAGCTATTTGAATTTTTTCAACATTTTTTTAGACTATCAAAGGCTTGAAAATTTTATACTTAACCTTACACCATCATAGAAATTGAAAAATTAAAATTTTTTGGTGGGAAAAATGTCCTGAAATATTGACGAAAATAAAATGTCTTGTTCTGTTAAATATTTTTTGGCATTTTTCAAACAATAATGTTCATACTTTTAAAAAAATCAAGTAATTTATTTTACTATTATGCATTAGTACTACAGTAGGTTAAATTCATTTTGTAGATCATTACTCTTCTGTTTTTTAAACTTTTCAGAAATTAACATAATTTAAATTATGTTCATACAACATTGTTGATATGCAAATACTTAAGTATAAATTATTTTATTTTAAATATTAATATTATTGTTATTTTATACATTAGTATTAAATATTATAAGAGGTAAAATAGATATTAAAAAATATTGCCTATTACTTATTAAAAAAACAGTTAATATTTAAAAAAATGTACTTAGGTATTTTTTTTCAGTATTTTATCAAAAAAATGCTCAAATTATATGATAAATGATAACATTTTTCTGTTCTGAGTTGAGTAGGAAAAATATCTCAAATGATAGAATCAAGTGGTTCATGATAATACAATATTTAATTAAGTAGATTAATTCAAGTTAACAAGATGATGACTAATATAAAATATAAGTGATCTATTAGTGTTTTTTTTTAATTACAATAAAATCAATGGATCTGATGTTTTTATAATAGGCATTTAAAATACATATTTACTGTACAATTATTATTATTATTATTATTATTATGATATAGTTCATTACACTGTAGTACTTGCCTAATCTTTATAAAATTAATAAAATGTAATTTAAATATTAATTATCATATTATATTATATAAAAAATACATTATACTTTTATGTTTTTTTTTATTCTGTATGGTTAGAATATAATATCATTAGATATAAGAATTAGTATAGATAATAAAACTATATATCATATAAGTCCTCCAAAAAATTTTGATTTATAGCACCAATTCTGATTTAGATATAAAAATGAAAGTGTATGTAATTTGTGCAAAAATAAATAAAAATATGCTGAAATTCATTATACCTTCATGGTATACATTTTATTTTAATATCATATAAATATTTTTTAAAACATTTAATTCAAGTTTAACATATCTTATAAAATACATTTTAAAAATAAAAATAAATCACTTCAATGTCACCGTCTTACCTATCCGTTTCAACATTTTTATTAATTAAATTAAATGTTATTATCCCAGTTATTATTATAATATTTGTTTTTTTAATAGTTTAAGTTTTTAAACATTTCTCATGTTGTGTTTTTAGAGTATGTTATTTAAATTGTATAATTTTGTTTAAGTTTCTGTTATGTTAAACGTTTTATGATTTTTTGATTTTTTAACGCTTTAGAAAAAAATAGTCTTACATCTATGATAAAAAGTAAATGTTATTCATTTAAGTCTAATGTGTTATAGCTGATACGAGCTTGGAAGATTTATCAGATGACTTTTATTCATTGAAATTGTAAGTGTGGCGCAGATTACTTATACCATTTTGTTTTCTGTCATGGCGCAGATTACTAAATTTAATATTTAGGCTTGGCACAAGTTACCTACATGTTGTTTGTTATTGTTTTACGCAAATAACATAATATGCGTTCATATACCTATTGGTTACACAAATTAAAGATTAAATGTGTAAATTACCATATCTTCTGATTTTTAATGTTAAATAAAATTCCCTCCTCCCCAGTTTATACTTCCCTGAGTTCTGACTCATAAGTACTTAAAAAAATATTATATTTTATATTAGGCATATCTTCTTATTTTTATGAAAAGTGTAATGAGTCATTGTTATAAGTAACTTACCTAAATAAGAAAGTAGTACAAATGACATAGGGTTTATAAATAAATAAATTAGTTTAAGTTATAAATGATGATTTTTATTGGTGTTTTTACAATTAAAACTTTTTTCAGGTGTTTCAAGTTTGGAATCCGAGTTGTCAAATTTTAATATTTATTTGGAAAAAATATATTCTTCTGATTCAGATGTATTATTAGCTATTAAGGTAAAATAGTTTTAGATTATGTTTTTATGATATGTATTATAAATTTATAAAAATATCACTTTTCTTTTTAGAAATTAAATGTATCTATTAAATACTTAGAAAATCTATCGGATGTAAATTTATTGGAAAAAAATGATATCCTGGTCACCACTTTATTTGAAGAACTTGCAGTCAAACGACCATGTTTTAGGTGTGTTAAGTTAATTTTTTTAATTCATGATTTTAAATATATTAAAAACAATTATTCATTCAACGTTGTATTTAGAATTCTTGGCCGTCCAGCTTTACTGGAATTGGCCGAAAGCCCTAATGGTTTACAGGGCATTAATCGCCATCGTTATTGCAATGCTCTTGTTGGTGCCATTGTCAGTGTTACAGGAATTCAAAAGAGAGATGAAATGGTATTTGTTATATAATTTATTAATCTAATCAAATTATATTTCATATATTTGTTTTATCATTCAGGCACGTCTTCTGAGTTTGATCCGTTGGATGGGTGGTAGTTTTCGAGAAAGTATTAATTACAAAACTACTCATTTGGTGTCTGGTTATGCATGTAGTGCTAAATCCCAATATGCATATTTGCATGAAATTCCTGTTATTGGATCTTCGTGGCTTCATGCAGCATGGGAGAGACGCGATGAAATAGACTTCAAAGCAATCAATTCATCATTCGTAAGTATTTAAGTATATGAAAGCCAAACATATTTTGTTTAAATTTGTCAATAGTTATGAAGAATATTTTAAATTTCAAAAAAAAAAAAAAATAGTTTTCAGAACACAAGCTAAAACCATTCCATGGAGCCAAAATATGTTTTTCAGGGTTCACGGAAGAAGAGCGATCACATATGGTTGATGTTTTGTTACAAAATGGGGGGACTCCAATAAGCGATGAAAATGATACAGAATGTACTCATCTGGTAAATATTATTTGAATATTTTGATTTTGCACTGGGAAACTATAATAAATGTATAAGGTGTGTTGTATCATACTGTTAAGACAACAAAATAATGGCCAAAGTTGAATTAATTAAATTATTTATTCATGATATATCTAAATTTATTCCTAATATTAACAGAAAACTCTGAGACGGATTCTGAATTTGATCTAAAGCACAACTATATGACAGAAACCTGGGCAAAACTCATGTTTTTGCTTTAATCTGTATTTATAATAATACTGTGAAACTTTCATTTAACAAAATGTTGTTGTAATTTTTTTAATGAATTTCTCTATATCACAATTTTTTTTGTTTTTTTTTGCTATTTCACTATATGAAAGTTTCACTGTATTGCTTTTGCTGTGCACAAGACTACTAACCTTAATGTTGTGCATAGATAACGTGTATTATGTATACATGCAAAATATTGATGGGGTTTGCTAACAAATTTTTGCTTATTTATTTTTAATTTTACAGAACAAGGCTATTTTTTTTTAACATTTTGTGTTTGTTGGTGTTATGTTTTTTCTGTTTGCATGTCAGGTTACAAAAGAAGGTTCTAGTCCTTTAGGCGACCGAGATCCAAATACAACACCGTGTTTACGAGGTGTTTTGGCTCCTAAAAATCTAATTCAAGCATTTGATAAAGAGGATTCAAGTCCTAATACTCGAAATGGGGGGTTAAAAAGAACACTGAGTGTGGTAGATGGTGGAAATTTGTCACATGAAACCAAGAAGATTCGCCTTCAATCTTTAGACATGGATTGCGATGAATTTTTGTTTAAACATCCCAATCCTATGTCAGCATGTTTGGATCAAACCGATCAAACTTTGGTATATATTTTTGACATTAATTTAAAAAATATAAAACATTTTGTACACTAGTATAAAAGTAAATACTAAATGAAAAATGTATTAGGTAAAATAATAATATTCCTATGGTATTAATAAATTAATTTAAAAAATTTGAATTTTACCTAACCTATAATCATAAATTCTGGTATAAATACCTAATTGATGGTCTTAATTTAAATAAAAATGTTAGTTTAGTTGTACATTTCAATTGAATATTGCTTAGTTTGTTTCTATAATATCTAAACAATATTAATAGTTTTGCTCTTTTTACTTTATAATCAAACTAACATTAATTAATCATTATGTCTAAAACTACATAAATTTATTATTTTAGTTATGAAATAAACCTGATAATTTAAAATAGTATTTTTTTTTCTGTTATTTAACAAATAAACATATTAAACAGTAAATAATAATGTATGTAACTAAAGTTTGAAAAATTAACCAGATTGATTAAAAACAAAATAATATACAAGTATTTTGTTGTAATTGAAAATTAAAATATTCTTTTTTTGTTCATTCAAATTATTAAACTAACTATTTTTGGATTAATTGAATTAAGTTCTATAAACTGCTAATAACAATAACAAGTTTTAAATATAACACGCATGAATGCATGATGCACAAAATAAAATGTTTGATCATTATTTCAGTCAAACCACTATTTGGTTAAAGTTGCACTTTTGATAGAGAAAAAATGTTTAAAACCAGTGTATGTATGATACAGTATATGAACCAGTATCAATAAATCATCTGTCGATATTATTTGTTCTTAAAGACTGATGAATACTAAGACCGGACTTCATCCATAATTACTACTTTTTTTTATCTTGGTATCTCTAAATTATTTAAGATTGGACATTCCTAATGTTTCTTTTACAATCATGAAAATTCGATTATCTTATTTTTTGTTTTAAATAATTTTAATGTATATAATGAATAGAGTTTTGGTAAAGTGTCTATTAGTTATACAATTGTGTAGTGTATTATTGAAATGCCCAATAAAAATTAAATTGATATTGTTGAATGTCCTTAAACATAAAAAGGTGATATTAAAGAAAAATTAAGTATATCCAGTTCTATTTATTTATACTTTTAATATTTAAAAATAAAATTTTATAAAAATATAAAAACTACAACTTCTTTAATATTCTCTTCTAATTGATTGTTAACTTATTTTAATGGTTTGTGGCTGTAGGAAAAATGAATACATAAAAAACAAACCATGCTTTTTACATTTATCCCTAAACACACATATTATGATGTCGTGTTTACATATTAAATTATATTCATTAACTCTATTTTATTTTTTCTCCTTGGATTTCAAATTGTGAACATTTGAGCTGCTGCAATATGATTCATAGCTCTGTTTATCACTAACATAATATATAAAATTAACATTGCATCGCTATTAATTATGCTTAATTTTTATATCATTAACATTATTTATAATTTTTAACAAGCTATTAAGAGGACTTCGCACCCGCATGTGTTGTCTCCGTCTTACACACGTACGACATAGGAAATGTTCGTTCGCTAGTTTCAATAGGGTATTGTCAATTTTGATATTAGAGTGAATCCACCTATTATCAAACTTTTAGGTAGCAACATTATCTGTGTTCTTTCGTTGGTTTTTTCAATATTTTAATTTTTAAGTGAGTTATGGGTATGTAAATTATGAATATTTTAAAATGTTCATAACTCACTTAAATTAAAATTTTGTAAAAACCAACGAGAGAACACAGATGATGTTTCTACCTAAAAGTTTGATAGTAGATGGATTCACTCTAATATCAAAACTGACAATACCCTATTGAAACTAGCAAACGATAATTTGCTAGGTTGTACGTGTGTAAGACAGAGACAACACAGGCGGGTTAGACGTCCTCTTAACTACAATATTTACTATAGGTTTTAAGTATTAATTAACTATGAAGTCTTCTATTTAATTTGTATATTGTGTTTAAGAGGACACTATACTTGCGTGCGTTTTCTCCATCTTACAAGTACGCAACACAGTAAATTTACTCTCAGCAGATCACTTTAACTTCATTAGTTCAAAAATTAAAGTGAATTCACTTCTTATAAAATTTAAAAGTAAGATAATCATCTGTGTTTGTATGTTGGGATTTTACAATAGTTCAGTTTTTAAGTGTGTTATGAGTTTTTTTAATTTACACTATATTGTATACAGAAACTTGATATAAAATTGAACCATCTTAAAAACACAGATAATGTTCTTCCCTTTTAATTTAAGAAGAAGTCAATTCACTTTAATTCTTAAAATAACAGAACTAAACGTGATTTGCTGAACATAAATTTGGTATGTACATACTTGTAAGACAGACACACACATGGGTATGGCACATTACATGTATTAGCTGTTTAATGGGGAACCGTAGAGAATGATTGTCTAATAAAAATTGATTAAAATCATTAAAAAGGTGAATTTCACTTCATTAGCTTACAATCTCAATTTCAGATCTGTCTTCAGATTAAAAATAGTCTACTTTTTCATTCTCATTGGATATGTCTAAAATTGGTTTTCATGTTTGCGTGTGGTTTGGTGCTTTACAATTTGACTTTATAATTATTCAGTTTAACAAAAAATAATGTGGTATTATGTTTTTAGTTTATCAATATTCTTGCTGATTAGGTAATAACTAATAATACATACGATATAAATAATTTAAAATTTTATTCAGTTTTATTTTCATTAAAACATTTTTATTCGTCAGCAGTTTTTCTTTTAATTTTTGGTATATGTATATTTTATATAGTTGAGAAACAAATTGTGTTTTTCGCAAATACAAGGTGTCCCATGAGGATTTACCCATTGCGATATCTCCCGAAATAATAGTAATATAAAAATTCTGGTTTTGTAATAAGACTCACAGGGATAAGAACTACAATTAGTTCATATTTTAATTTATTTCAATGTTATGGTAAAATAGTTAAAAAAATATATTTTTTTATTTAATTATTTCCAAAATAGTTGACCATACCAATTTTGTAGAGTTAATTATTCTGAAAATATTGACGTTTTAAAATTTTATTTACATTAATTTCCTGGTTTTTAATTTTTTTTTTAGTTTTGAGAAAAATTGCAAATTATTTAACGCTGTTATGTTACCCACCGGCACGCGTGCATTCCCATAAGGCCGGCCCAATACTTTCAGTGTTCCTAATAGTTATAATTGTATTTTATTCCTTCAAAACTAGAAAAAATACTAATAATCAGGGAATTAATGAAAATAAAATTTTGAAACGTCAATATTTTAAGAAAAATATACTCTACAAAATGGCTATGGTCAATTATTTTGGAAATAATTGAATAAAATATATATTTTTTAAATTTTTTACAAAAGCATTAAAATAAATTTAATAATTGTAGTTCTTATCCCTGTGAATCTTATTATAAAACCAGAATTTTGATATCTCCATTATTTTGTAAGTTATCACAATGAATAAATCCTTATGGGACACTGTATTATGTTTACATTATTTATAAATATTCAAAAATCATTCAATAAATTCCAGTAAACTATTAGCACTTGTATTTATCAAGTAAACCATTATTAAAAACTAATAAAAATGTTATGGATTATATATTTTTAAACAATTATGCTAATTTAAATTTTGTTAAAGAATAATTTTGTCAACAAAAAAATAATTCATAAAATTGATATATTGTTCTATGTTGTATGTATGACAAAGTTGTCTTAAAACATTAGTTCTATCCAAAATATTAATGTTTGGAAAAATGATCTGTGTGACTATTTGAATTTATTAGAGGAGGCAAAGTGATAACATTTTGATATTATTAAAAAAAACTTCTAATATTAAATATAAGTCAAAATTATACACTTTTTAATAATATTTAACTTTTTTTTTAAATTTAAATTTCATACCAATAAAAAAATATTAAAAAAATATTGCTCTCTAATAATAATAAAATCTATTTTTGTTAGTCATCATACTTAATGTATTATTTATAACATATTTTTAGGTTGTTGATGAATCTTCATTAGATTCGATTCCTCCTGTGAAGAAGAACAATGCTGAAATCCTGAAAGAAGCATGGTTCTGGACATCTGTACAATACCAGAGTTGCGCCTTAACTAAAGAATATTTATTAACCAATGTAGGAACTTGTTTTAAAATTTCTTAATATTTAACTTGTTTTAAACCCATGCAACTTATATTGGTTTAGTTAAATGCGACCAACACACCTACATCTACTCGTGTTATGTCATCTACATTGACATTAAGTTCTTCTTCTCGTGCACGCAAAAGAAAAAGGCATTTAGACCGTTTGGGTTCTTTGTTAAGGCCTAGTCCAACACCTGTGGCAACTATTGGTGAAACATCGCCAACAAACAGTTCAGGGCCGTCAAAACGACGGTCATCAGCTGCCAATACCCTTGATGGCCTAAGGTTGTCGTGTGGATCATTTTTAAACTTCACAAACAGCCCAGATCATCCATCGCCCTTTAAACTACCAAAAGGTAAAGATTTTGTGATAATATTACAATAGCAGTGTATTTGAATTTAGATTGTATTTATAATTTCCAGATCCAGATTTAGTTATAAAAGATAAACCATTTAGCCCGCGATATCAAGTTTTCTCTGAATTATTACAAACTGAGATTAACTATGTGGGAGTGTTAAACACAATAATTACTGTAAGAATTTTTTATTAATTTATATTTATTAATTAATTATTTTTAATTTTCATTGTGCTAGTTATTTATTTTCCTAATTCAGCTAATTATTTAAATTTAAATTTTGTTCTTAGGTGTACAAGGAACCATTAGAAGAAATGATAGACAAAGAAGACTGTTTGCTTAATAATACAGAAATTAAAATTATATTTGGAAATGTTTTACCTATTTATCAAGTACATCAAGAGATGTTAGAAGAGCTCAAGTGTCTTGCTACATCTTGGCAAGAAGATAGTAGTATAGGCAGTGTTTTTCTCAAATATGTAATGCTACACATTTAATTCTGGATTTTGCTATTAAAATATATTTTTAATTTTTAATTTTTTAATTACTTTGTAGTCCAGCGAATTAGTGAAAGCTTATCCACCGTTTGTGAATTTTTTTGAAAAAACAAGGGAGATGTTATTACAGTGTGACCAAACAAAACCTCGTTTTCATGCTTTCCTTAAGGTCGGTCAGACAAGGCCCGAATGTTGTCGACAGAGTCTTCAAGAACTTCTCATTCGACCTGTGCAACGCTTACCCAGCGTTAGCCTACTGTTAAATGGTGAGTATTGTGAAGTGGTTCAAATTGTTTGTTATAACGTAGAACATCATAACCTTTCACTTAAATTCTATAATTAAATATTTTATAGATATTTTGAAACATTCTGATAAGAATAATCCTGATCACCAAGCCCTTGTATCAGCCTTAGCGAGTATACGTGAAGTAATGACTCATATTAATGAAGATAAAAGAAAAACTGAAGGTCAAGTTGTTCTTTTTGATATATTTAATGATATCGATAATTGTCCTGTGAGTATACTATTAATTGTATTTTTTAAGAATGGTACTCAGATTTGTGTTTAATTGTTTTGTATTACATCAAGTATTTTAACAATTTTCATTTTTTGTTTTAGCCTCATTTAGTTTCTTCACATCGAAGTTTTATTTCAAAATGTGATGTGGTTGAGTTAAGTGATAATCTTAGTGGTCGTGGGGATCATCTAACAATATTTGTTTTTTCAGATGTTGTCGAAGTAAGAATTTTATATTGATTCTTCAAAGAGTATATAAAAATGTTATATGATGATTGTTGATTTCTAGGTCTGTAAAAAAAGAAAATCATTTAATGGAAAAAGTCCAAAAGAACCAAATTCTGGTTCACACAAATTAAATGGTGGTGCCAAATCTTATAAACATATCAAATTGATGCCGTTAAATATAATCAAACAAGTTATAGATATTAAAGAGACTGAAGGTAAATAAACTCTTCTATAATATTTGTAGTGAAGAACTACATTTTAGAGATCAATTTTTTCCTAATTCTATCTTTCTGTATATCATGTTATATATAATAGCTCTGTGTGGATGAATATTATATTTTTAGAGAACACAATATCTTGATTAATTGACATGTTCTATAAAAGTGTAATATACCTAATTTACATTAAGAAGTTGACATTTATTTTCACTAATTTTAATATCAGAACAAATTAGGTAGACCTACTACCAAATATAAAGATAACCTACACAATTGTCTTTGTTCTGTTGAATATTATTTTTATGATTTAATTTTATAGGATGTTATAATCTTGTAAAATTTTATTATTTAATTATTTTCATAGTTCAATTCAAAATTAAAATTTCAAAATAACACCTCTTGTAAAATACAACCTTAAAGTTTAGGACTAAGTCACTGAATGGCTATCTTGTTGATTATTTAAGAAAAAAAAAATGGCTCGTGCACCCAAATGATCGCGCTTCCTTTGTTTCGTCATATGTGTAGGTTAGGTTTCTTTCATGGTATAGTATACTTCCTATCAATGAATTGTTAGCTGCTGAAAAATGTGACATACTCGCATATCTGTCATATTCTAGTATAATCATTTTTATATTATAACCCTATTATACTAATAAATTATTAAATATCCCCCAAACAACAATTTAAAACAGTGTATGATAGTGGTTCTTAACCTGTGTTCCGCGGAACCCTTGGGTTCCGTGAAAGCTTAAAATCGCAAAAGACATTTAAATTCCCACAATTGGACCTGAATATTAAAATGATCAAATCTAAAAATTTAACAGCTCAATATAAATATCTTGATAAGAATAGTCGACTGGTTTGTGTGTATGGGGCATGAAAAAATTGCATGGCAGGTAAATAAATAGTGGACTGTGGGATGTGACTTACAAATGTTGTCGGAATGCCAATATTTTGAATATTTTGACAAAATTCACAAAAATTTTCTAATTCATTTTTAGTTATTTTATTATTATTAATTTATATAAATTTGAACAAAGTAGGTAACAAAGTTTTCTGAAACTATTTTATTTTGTTACATTGACTCATGATATTAATACTAATGATAATTTTTATTTTATTAATTTTTACAAGTATGTATAAGATATAAAGAAAATTAATTTAATTTAATTCATTGGTCAACAAAATTGCTCCCATAGATTTTGTGTTGGCTGATGTAATATTAATATTTTAAATAATTCTATGTAATATCAAATTATTCTTTTTCCAGACTGTCGTAATACATTTTCATTAATGATTATTGACAATCATGACTTTAAAGAACGATTATATACATTCACTATGACTGGAAGTAATTGCAGTGCCAATCATAAAAATATTTTCTTAAAAAATATATCGCAACAAGTGGCCAACACCGTGTGTTCTGTAAGTATGCGAGTGGTTTAGAAAGAAACATTAATAAATATTTATTCAATCTTTGTTTTATTGAATTTAGGGCAATATATTAGTGTCATTAGACTCTCAGCAATTGGACATTGATACAAGTGAAATTACTACTGGTACTCTTGGGAAAGCTTTCAAGTAAATTATTATGATAATGTTGATTGTATAAAATTAATATAAATATGTATATATACTAACAATTCCCTATTTGATGTACAGGTTTGCAAGCAGAACACGCATTAAAGTTGGACGGGCATTAAGCTTTAATAAAACTCCTAGCAAGTTGAAACGAGCTGTGTCTACAATGATGAGTCCTGTTCTCAGCTTAACTAACAATGGAGGGCTGGGTACACATGCCCTTACTCCGTCCACTCAATTAGCCAATATGCATTTAGCATCGTGCACCAATTTAAATGTGAGCCCATTAAATGAGCGTAATTATAGACGTAGTTGTACACTAACGAAAGTCAAGAAACATGTCAAACGCAATTCTAAATTGCGAATGTCTAGTTAATTTTTCAGTCGGAGATCATTTGGAGAAGATAACATGTGTAGTCTTTTGCTTTATAAAAAAAAATTAATTAAAAATCTTACCTTATTGGATCTCAATAAAATAAATAAGGTACTTGACAATTTGCTTTACTTGTTGAACCAGCTTATTGTGTCGATTAACCTGCAATGTCCATATATGGGGTAAAGACCTTTTATGGTTGAATGTATGCATGTATGTTGTGTTACTTTTATTATTTAGGTACTACCATATTAAGTACTAAATAATGAGCATGGGCTATAATCAATTTTTATTTTGTATACAATTATATTGCATATTACATAAATTTTGGAAAGGCTTTGTTAATATCGCTTTTCCTCTTAAAGATATAATTGCTTGTTTTTTATACAAAAATAATTAAATTTTACTATGTTATTGTAGTTGAGGTTATAAAAGAGGGATGTATTTAAAATGTATGTTGTATCAAGCATTATTTAAACTTATAATTTTAAAATAGAAAAATTATTTTTATAATTTTTAAAAATAATGTAAGACTAACCAATAAAATAAATTTTATTAATTATTGCTATAAATTATTAATGATTACTTAACAATTTCAATTTTATTAATTTCCAGGGTAATTTTTTGTATTATAGTTTCTAAAATACTATTGAAAATCATGCTATTTAGTGTTTGGTACACCACAACAGATTTATTTGTTTTAAAATATCTAACATTAAAATTAATCACAATTTTTTTATAATTATAAAATTTTGTAAATGTTCGTTTTTGGATATTATTTTAATCTCATACTTATGCAATTGACGTATTGTTTAATTATTATGTTAAACAACTATACTTTGTTTCTTTGGTTTTATAATTTTAAACATTAATTTTATAATATGTAATAAGTGTACCTGAATGTTCATTATGTTTAAACTTTTGTATCGCTAGTAATTTAGTTATATTTTCAGTTATTTCATTTTACATGAAATAATTTTGTTCACATTTTAAATTATCATATTATTATGTTAAACAATAGAATAAAAATAATATCAGTTATCATAATAGTAATAATATTTTACAATATTCTTAAGTACTGAATTTTAGTTATTTTTTATTTTAGGAAATGTCATCAGATGACCATACGTTTCCATCGCCACCTTTGTCAGTTCAGCCAAATAGAAAAAATAAAACGTCGATATTAAGTCTATCTTCGGCGCCCAGGTAGCGTCCAACAACCTATCGATACCTGGTAAACACTTTTCGAAACTCAAAAAATTTTGTTTCGATTTTAAACCGTCAGTATCGATAGTTATATTATATTATTATAATAATTATGTTTTAAAACTCAATTTTAAATTTTTTTTAAATTAATTATTTTATTATTACATTTTTTGTTAGTATTTAAGATTTGTATAATAATGTTGTTTTCAACTTTTCCCAAGACATTCTTGCCCCAAAATTTTCTTATCCTATACCTACTTCATTGTCAACAATCGTTCATTTCATAAATTCCATTTCTACAAGAATAAATGTTTACCATACATGTTTACTTGGTTTTATACTGAGTATTTTAAAGTTACCATGGTATATACTTTTGTAGTCTGAATTTATACATTTACATACATTTTATGTGAACAATTTTATTTTTAAATCTTAAAACATAAAACTCAAAACGGTGCTCAAGTATTTGATCATTAACTACCTTAAGCTCAAACAATAACTTTTATGTATACTATGTGTGTGTTAGGGATTATATATTTTTATATATTTTTAAATTTATTGTATAAATGTAAATATGACGATTCAATTTTTGTGATTTTTGAGAAAAATGTATGAAATCAAAATTAAAATAACTTCATGTATGAATTACATTTTATATGTAAAATAATAGTATAAATATTTAATAAAATATTATTATATTATTGCTATCAATTGTCGAACCCTTCTTTGCCTTAATTCCTTTATTAAAATATTTCATGTTAAAATTATAAAGAAATGTTATGTAATACTGTTAGTACTTAATGTTTTTAAACATTAACTGTTTTACCTGCTCTAAGGTTTTAAAACATAATGGGTATAATAATGGTAAAAAAATGTAAAATAATAAGTATTAATGCAAAATGTTTAATGAGTTATTAGTAGAACCAGGATTTATATGCATTTGCATGTTTATGGGGATTTCAAATGTCAATGGTTCATATACCAAATTTAAACACTAAATTGTATATTACATATTTTGCATATTTGTTCATAAATGCATGTTTAATGGCTTTTTAATAAATAAACTTTTAACAAACGCAAACTCTTGTCAAAAACAACATGTTATTGGCAGATTTGACTTTTTTAAAATCTGTATCATTTAAATTTTTGCCAGCAACTATTTAATTATTAACATTATTATATTACACATAATTACTATTATTTTTTATTATAATATGATTAAAAAAAAAAAAAAAACAGTGTACCTATATAACCATACATAACAATAATTATTTTTAATACTTTTTAATTAATTAACTCTTTATACAATCATACATAATAATTATTATTTTTAATATTTTTTAAATGATTAACTCTTTATATTTATTATTATTATTATAATTAAAACAATACAATCACACACATTTTTTTGGGAGACTATTTAGCGAACCTTCGCGTGGTGTATTCTGGGTAACGCTAATAGGCTGAAGGGACTCAACTCGAACTACCTAAAAATATTGTTCGGACTCATCTCCGATAACCAAAAGTGTTTGAGGAACTCATTTCAATATTTGGGACTCAATGTTATCCGTTCAAATAGATATTACCTTTAAAACATAATATCTTGCGACCTGCATGCTTTTAAGATGTTTTCAGTAAAGGTATATCTCGCTGTACCGCATACAATATTGAAGGAAACATGAAATGCATATTTCGGCGCGAGTTGATTAATGATCACAAAATGTATGATTATTAGTAGAACAGTTAACCGCATTTATTATTGATACAAAAAAACAATTCGGATTCGTATGATACGTAAATATTATAACAATTATTCCTCAAGATTTTTAATTAAATATTCGTTGATCGCGCTGTACTCTTGGAATTGTTCGTCGATCTTACTTGTACGTAGTGTAGGGACGTATATGTAGTGATTTAATTGTGTTCCTATTGAATATCTTTCAACTGGAGTTTGTATTTCGTTATCTCCGAGGGTGCGAAAAAATAAATAGTTTTCCAACAATAGTTAACAACATACTAAACGTCGTCGGTCGTAGTCACCATCATCTCTCTAACTTGAATCAGAGTTGTTCGTTCCGGTGTCGATGTGATGCCGTCGCCTTAGTGGCTTCACTCCCCCGTCACACTTCATTGCGAATTTCCATTCTAAAATCAACGCTTCTTTCGGTGTTATCTGTAACGAGAGCAAAATCAATACTTGTCAACTACATATTCACTCGGATCCGATCCGAACAGACGAGGCATTGACTTGCAACTCGTTGGTTATCGGACATAAAGTGATTTGAAAAAAGTTCGAACTCATTTTTTAGTGCCAAGTCAGCCGGGCAAAATGCTCTAAATTAAAAATTATACAATTTGAAATATGAAAAAAATCATATGCAAATTGTCTGATTCAATAATTATATTTTATTATCATATTATAGCCTATAGGTACCTATAACCTTTTTTTTTTTTTTTTTTTTTTTTTTTTTTTTTTATTGACGATAAAAGTTTATTTACAATCTATACATACAGTGTATAATAAGTAAGTGTGGTGACTTAAAAGAAAAAAAAAAATAACATTAGTTACAGAGAAGGAAGGCTCCCAGCAGTGCCACCTGACAAGAAGTTAGGGTTTGAGTTTATTTATTTTATTTTTTATAATTAGGGTTTATAATTAGGGTTTTTAATTTTTTTTTTTTTTTTTTTTTTTTTAAATTAGGTATTGAGCAGGTCTCTTGGCCATTGCCTTTTTAACCTTCTAGGAATGATTGAGGTAGAGGATAAACTTAGGTACCTATAACCTACAAATTACAATTTACAAATATTGTTCCGTTTATGAATAAAAAGTATGTTTATAAATTAATATATAGGAATTTAAAATAAGTTGTGCACGTTTTATTTTTATAGTTCTATTCCTTTCTATCCCCCTCCCTACCCAAGCTTCCTTTGAAATTTAACTGTGAGCTTCCAAATGTCTGATTAGAATATTGCAAACCTCCCGGCTTCCGGTTTTTGCAAAATATTATTTGTTAGCTGGTTTTCACGAGAACGAACCGGAAAGGCTACAGTATAATAACCGAGAGACGATAACGACGAGAACGTTTACTGTACACTACGTTACCTCTTCTTCAATGGCCACTTTCCGGATGTTCCACAAAAACTCCAATATGGAAAACATAAACGCAATTAAACACCCGAGAACCAGTACTACGAAAACGCCACCGATTTTAGTAAAGCCGAGTTCGTCGCTTTCATCTTCTTCCTATATGGGTAAATAATAATGATAATGATAATATTAGAAAGTAGAGACAATACAACAGGTGTTTAAATTTTCGTCGTTTGCTTCGGGAACCCACCTCGCATTTATTGTCACCTTGGACTTTCCACCATTTGTCTTTGAGCTCTCGCATGAATCCGGACTCTTGTAATCTCAACACCGATTCACTAATCAGCGTACGATACGGGGAATCTTAAAAGAAAAATAACAGATTACGTTATAGTGTTATACAATATACCTAGGTACCTTTTTTTTTTTTCCGTTTTAACCGACGACGCCGCGGGATCTGCTTTCGCATTGCTTCCGCGGCGCCGCCATCGTACAATATAGGTACCTATAATAATAATATATTCTAACATCATGTTACTGTGTAATATACAAAATATGGTACCATTCACTCAGGGCAGACTTTGAATACAATTGACGGAGGCGACCGTTCAGTGGCGAAAAAATCAGGGGGGGGGGTCACTTGTTTATATGTTTAAAAAGAGGTTGAAAGGTGTGAAATAATACTTGCACTGGGCACTGAAAAACCTAGAACCGGTTCTATTTATATACCTACTATTAGTAGTCTATTAAATAAATATATTGTCGTATACCCATTGAAAACTGAAATATTGAAATATCCCTCCCTATTGCCTATACATCGACGCATCGGACTACATTTCCATCATATAGTTCATAAGTTCATAACTTGTATAGGCCATCTATAACGGTCTAATTTTAACTAATTTTTTTTTTGCTGCGTTCCTTACAAAGTAGTGATGGGAATTATTCAAATATTCGAATTCGAATAGGCCTATTGTAAATAATTCGAATATTCGAACATCCGAAAATCAGTATTCAATGCTACAATACAATACGTAACGAAAATTATTCGTTTAAGTTTTCGCACAACACAAAACGTTTAATAATAATATTATATGGCGCATAAAGGCTTGCGAGAAGTGGATTCGAAGACAGCGATATTTACTATTCGACAGGGCCGTTTATTAAAATACAAAAATAAAAATTGTGCAAAATACTGGAATATCATAATTAAATTATTATTAATAATAATGTATAAGTTACAACAAAAAAATAATAAATATATAAATGGTAACTACGAACAGGTAGGTACCCTGAAAGATAAGAACTATTTTCGTATTTAGGTCGATCAATCATTTACATACATTATCTTTAGTTGTGTAGATATGAATTAGTTATTAATAATAAATAGTATAATAAGCTTGCCACGGAAAAACGGATAAAACAAATTACCTAGGTATTGTAGCATCAAATACTGATATTCGAATATTCGAATTATTTACGATAGAACTATTCGAATATACATTACATTACTACTGCAAAGGTTATAGGCTACTTTTCGTTAAGAAATCCAACTCTTAAATGTTGACTTAAAATGAATTTAGGGTAGGTACTTTTCGGTTATCGTATCCCAACGGTCGGCCGGCCGACCGCGGCGGACGTGGTCGGGAATTCGGGATATACCGATTCCGTTATCGTACCCCATTATATTTATCTCAATATTGTCTAACCTAACCGTCAAGACGTTAACTCGTTAACGCGAGACCCGTCGATGGCCCCAATCCGTCTCAAGGTTGTAAATTGTAATATGCATTTACAATGGCGCTCAAAATTTTTTTGTGAAGTGAAACCTATAATTGTTTACCCACCCACCCATCTACATTTTTCGGCCATCTAATATTATCTGAAAACACACTCGACCATTATACATAGAACACCTGATTTAACTTTGTTAACTCATTAATAATCGCCGCTACTCCCTAGAAAGAACTCACCCATACCCGCCGAACCATTTAAAGAAGCGATCGCTACCCATGATTTAAATAAGTTCAGTGCCACTGTGAATATATTATAATAATATTATGATGTATACCATGTGCTACTACAGAGCTTAGAAGCAGAAATGCATGGAGCTAGGTCACCCTGTGTCCATTTATATAGTTATATGTATACATACTGCAATTAAATCGCTACAACGTTTTTTAAAGAATCTAATGTTGCAGTGTTACTCACTCATCGGCATCGCTATGCCATATCCTTTGGAGTCGAGCGTGTTGCCGATTTCCATCAGGTTGCAGTTGCGTTCCGTCTGATACTCGATGCTCGACGATTCCATGAGGAAAGCGTACCGGCCTTTACCCTTGAGTACCCGGTCAACGCCCTCCTGATTACTCTTCGTAAAAACTGTCGGATTGGACGCTTCCATCACGCTCCACATCCTCTGGTACAAACTCAAGTTCGATTTCTGAACAATATATATAATAGGCATAGTACATCGTCATTACAACAGCTGATTCATTATCATGAATATAATTTAAAAAAGGCAGCGTGTGGAACATTATTTTTATTTTTTTTATAAAAAAGAGACTTTAGAGACCTACACTTTTTCTATACCTACCACCATCGCCAAATGATGAAATCATTTCAAATCAAATCAGTATATATTTTAGTTTTTTTTTTTTAAACATAGGCATTCCAACTGAAATTTTCATTCAAATAAGAAACAAGTCACTGAATGTATGCGTTTGAATTGTATGAATGGTCCACTTCATTATTATTAGCTAAGAGAGTAATACAGTAGGTAATTGTTTTTTAATACTTTGTAGCACTTAATGACAAAAATGTCAATTTATAGCTTCCAAAAATGTCGAAGTTGTAGAATTCGCCTAATCCAAATGTGGAATTAAAAGGTTCTACCATGCAATAGTAGATACTATAAATACATATACGGTTATCTGTATAGTCTAGAATTGATAGAAGCTTAGGCAATAAAACTTCATAACTTTGTGATTGAATAATTATTAAGTAATGTAAAGTATGTAGGTAAGTGATTGAGTAAGTATAAGTCATTAGTTAAGTAGCAAACTAGTAAGTAATGGAGTAAATAATGAAGTACGCAAGTAAGTAACAAAGGTACGGAAGTAGTCGAGTAGGTACTTAAGTAACGAGTAGGTACCTTAGTAATTTCGTGAGAAATTGAGTACTTATAATTATTTAATGTGAACCATGGCTATAAGTACCTAGCAATAACCTATACTTTTATAGATCGTCAAATGTAATACATTTTTATTAGTCATTAATTCGGTATCAATGTATTATATATTGTAATATATTTTATTATATTATACATTGAAGATCACTACTTTAACGATAATGGATTTTTGCGATGACGTAGGCACATGTCATATAATGTTATTATAGAATACTGCGGGCAGACCTGAAAAAAACTGGCCGTCGATCCTTCCTCGTAACAGCCGTACTCGATGTTCGAGTCTTTCGACAAGTCATCGACGTTCTTGATTGGCGTGTCCAGACGTCCGCTGGTAATGGACGCGGTCAGATTGGCGGTGTACGACGAGGTCATGATTAGTGCGAAAAACCACCACATCCCTGCCACTAAACGCGTAGACACCGCCCTGTATACGTACACAGCATAATGGTTACGAAGCATTTCATCATGTTTGTTGTACTGCAGGCTGCAGTACTCATAGGTTATTTAAGTATAGTAATTATTATTAAACAATAATATTATTATTCTGATATTATACGGGGTGATCCGTTCAACGTATTATGTACATAACGTATAATTTCAGAAAACAGTCTATAGTTTTTAGAAATATTTCTTGTACACAATTTCGAGTCATTATAAAACAATGTTTTTAAAAAAATTCAAAAATGTATGTTTTACTATTTTCTATCGTTATTTTCACTTTTGAAATGATGATATATATTTTTAACTTTATGTCTAAATCAGAATATTATTTGAAGTGTTTCAATCGATCAAAATAAAACTTCAGTCCTACCTTATTAGTTATAACATAACTATTAAGAAGATATATTTAAAGTTTTGACGAACGGAATAGTGGACCGATCGGCAATCACTCTGTTCTCTAAACTTTAAATAATTATAACTTATAAGTTATAAGTCATTAATAACTAACCGTTAAGAATTTGACTGCGAAACAATAATTTAAAAACCGTTTGTAATTTTTGAAACAATGAAAATCTATAACGTTAAATGGATCACTCTGTATAATAGACATATAGTTATCATACTTATTAGTTTATAATAATCCGATAACAATATCATCGTATAAAGTAAAAACGACAATATTATTATTGTTGAGAAAAAACATTACACCGAAATAAAAATAATTTATAGGTATATGAATATGATGCGAAGACGGTGAGTTGCGTATAATTCAAGACATTTAGCCAATAAGAGTAGGTATTATACTATTATAAATTTATAACTAATTTTTAGATTCTGAGCGAAGCGATGAACTTATTGATTATTCAATAGAGGTTTTATCAGTATACACGCAAATTAGTAGAAAAAAACTGCTTTGATTTTTAACCTTTGGGAGGGGGGGGGGGTGGAATATTGGATCTAATTAATATTTGTGAATTGTTAGAGATCAAAATTGAAAATTTCTTGTATTTCTTTAGTCTTCGCTCAGAGTCATTTTTTGTATACAATGATTTTGTACAATTGAATTAAAATTTAACTCATCTATATTAAGTAGGTACTATACTAACCGCCTCAATTGTACCTACTATACATAGCAGAGTGGTATACAATTGCCCACCTTTTTGTCACAATGATTTAAATGTTATATTTTATAGAGATTAAATTATGTGAAAGTAGTACTTAATGATATTAGAAAATAATATAATATCATTGAACGATATATTATTATTAATTACTATTGACTTGCAATAATAAGCTTTTCTTTATAAGAATATAATATGAAGCCAATAAAACTTTCTGCATTTTTAAAACTAGCTATTATCAAGGTAGAACTCTATAGGTTAAAATGTTAAAAGACGATAGTTGGAAACTCTTTTACGTCATAAATTCATAACCATTTATTATTGTATAAAGCCAATGCTGTTGTTTTTTTAGGGGGGGGGGTACAATTGTATATAAAGTAATCAAACAAATATATTATTGAATAATAATTAGTCATTAATTGTGTGGGTATAGCACGCGTGGTGTCTGGCTTTCAGTCACGAAATGTATCTGAGTGCCAGTACAGGCCTGTGCCACTCTCCCGGATGGGCGACCACATGGATTTTAGTGACATATCTTCGACACATTTATATACAAGTTCTAATCAGTGCTCGAATTGGTAAATTGAAAGAATAGGAACCCAAATAGAAATTAAAAAAACAGCGTTCCAACTGAACATTTATTTAACACCCCCCTAATTGCTACCATCATATTTTAAAATAAATAGCTCCAATATATATTATTTTTGAGTAAGTGTCAATATTTTTACACTTTTAGTCACTTCAAACTTTTAACGTTTTCCTAGTTTCATTAAATAAAATAAAACTATTATAACCTATAGCTATAGGTAGAAAATTCAATTTAAAAAATGTATAGGTTAGAACTTCTAATCAACCGTATCCTCTCACACATTTTAAAAACATACTAAAAAAATAACCATCCACAATACCCCATGTTGCCGGGAGTTCATTAATAATAGAAACCATAATCATGGGTGAAACTAGAAAATTGTATTAGGACAGACCAAATGTGAATTATGAAAATAATTCTAATTATAAAATAAGTTTTTTTTATTTAAATTTTATTATGTCAGTATATTATCCAGTTAGTATTAGGTCAGGCCATGGCCTTACAGTGGCCTGACCCGTAGTTTTGCCTATGACCATAATAAAATAATTGTAAATAAATACATAGGTAAGAGGGTAAGACTATATAAATTGAATACGATATTTTTTGTGATCTAGGCTTGAAATGGAAGGCTAGAACGTCAATTAGTCTAGCTTTTCCATATTTAAAGGATAATAATTAGGTGTATTATTATATTAGTGTACGTACGTGATGTTATCACTTACCACGTAGTCTACCAGAAATTTTAAAATTTTGTTTTTATTTAAAAACTCATTATAGGTATATTATAATCAGGTTGTGCATTCTGCTCTTGTGTTTATTATTTTGTAATTTTCTATGAATTATTGTTGTATCGTACATAGCCTATATATAAACTTATATACTTTTATAATAAACGTACACCGGTGCATATAGTATATTCTACGTAGAAAATAATAGAATATATAATATGAATACAGTAAATTCTCGTCATGTCGAATCTCAAGTGGAAAAGAAAAAAGGTCGGGATATCATTTAGTGTCATTGCATTAATGCTATTGTGGTATAATTGTAGTTTCAAGGGGATTTCATTTTCGTTCCAGATAACGGTAAATTCTAGATATTTGCGATCGACAAAATAAGAATCTACTGTCAGTCAAAGCTGGACAATGAGCATGTTAATGATTTTTTTTAACTCAGATAAACTAATTAGAAAAAGTTAAAAGTAGGAAGTTTTTATTAAACTTCATTTAAGTTTTTCGTCACTTAAATAAAATAATTCACTTTTTACACCAAATTTATTTATTGTTTGTCATGAGAATGAAATGTAAGAAAATAAAATTTGAAACAAAATAAATAAATTTCTTAAAATGAAAATTGAATTCGTTTACTAATCAAACGCGACAATTTAAAAGCAATTATATCAAGTTAAGACAGTATACCTAGTTAAATTTATGGAAACCAAAAAGTTAACTGGTTAAGTTAAAATAAAATACATTTTTTAACTTAATAATTTGTACGTTTTATTTCATTAATGCCCAGCCTTGTACCTAATATATACGTACATATATTATAATATATTATAAACACTGTGTTAGGTTTGCCTTACTGAGGTGATATATCGGAACCCTGTTGCAACATGGTGCCGCAACTGAACCATATCAGATTAGCCACATTAAGCCTAGTCTCAAGCTCGTTGTTACCGTCTTTCCAGGGCTGTGGATCGTGCCATTCATTGGGCGTGATTCTGCAAACAATCAACGGGGATGGATAACTCTATACGTCATTCAAACGGGCGCGCCGCTGGTTTTCGTGTGCGGGCACACTGCACTGCTGCAGCCCCAGCGCCGTATCATATAATAGACCATAGTCGCCGTAAATTATTACAATAATATTATTATAAAAAGTACCTCTATTGGGTAGGTACATATTATTAACAGGCATATGGGGTGCGCGTTATTACACGATACGCGGCGAAAGTATGTATTATGTATATTATTATGCGTAAAGATTCTAATAAGGTAATAACTACGAATTTATGTTTAGCATATTATTGTATAGCTCGGTCAGTGGCATATTTATACGGAGTGGGGGGAGGGGGGGGGGGGTGGAAATTACAGATCATACAGTAGACAGAATAATTTAAGTATGTATGAAGTGTATATGGGTAGGTAATTTCGTACTGTAATTAAGTCGACAGAATATTTTTTCATGGAATTTTAAAAATAAAAAACACATTTTTTTCAAATCATATGATCTCTCATAATTAATAATATCATAAATTCATAAATAAACTATAGGTACCTACTGTTTTATGTTTATCTGACGTGATCATTTATATTTTAATGTTGAAAAAAAATATCGTTTTGATACATAATTAGGTATTGCTTTTATACTAAACTGAAGCAAATTACCTTTGACTATGTAATATGTATTGCACTAAAAATGTTATTTATTATATTTATACAAATAATTTATAATTCTAAATAAAAAAACCTATAACTTTATATCAATATATCTCATATTACGTGAGTTTATATACTATAATAATATAGTCTATAAAATTACACTATACCTATATATTCTGTTATTATAGAGGAAAGTCTTATAAATACACCACTGTTATAGCAGCGGTTGATGAAAACTGTTAGTGCAAACAAACCAAAAAGCACACACAAAAACTTACATAATTATATATACAGTATGTTAATTAGGTGATTCAATATGAAAATCAGTAACCTTATAGTTTATGATGTAGTGTAAATATTTTAATTAAATAAATAAATTAATGTCTTAATTTTTTATGATTTTTAAAACAATTTAAAAACGGAAAACTTTCTAACTAATTATCACGCTGTATATAACAGTGTTATACAAAGTGCGGTTAGGTTAGGTGGACAATTGTGTTTTTTATAATTTTACCACGGAAATCGAGTAATCACAATCTACCACTCTGTATAATATGTAATACATACCTATATTATACAAATATAGAAGACACGATATGTTAAAAAAATTGTGAAATATTATATATATGTATATGTATATAATTAATAATTATGTATATTATAGTGCAGTATATGTATATCAACACGTGCAGTTGTCGGCAAATTTAGGTTTGCGCTCACTTGGGTAGGACTTCGCATCCGGCACATAGTACGGAACCGATGGAAAACCATAAGCAGTTGAGCAGCGTCATCGAATTCTCCATCGTGTCGTCTCCGGGCTTCACCGGGTGCGGGAGTTCCCATTCGAACGGTGTCATTCTGAAAACAGTTCCACAACGGTCTGGGCCAACTGCGGTAGGTACCTATGTACGTGCCTTTATATCCACAATATAGTATTCCATCGCGGCGTCCCCCGGAATTATTATAATATGTATATACATTACATATATCTCAGAGACCTCTCATATAATATATTATTACAATAGACTATATACCTATTATACCTACGTATTATGTATAGGTATATACATATTATATATATATATATTTACACGGGATGTTAGTTATCTACAGAAAATACTATTGTGTTCGGCGATGTTATGGAAAAAAACTCAACTCAACCCGCCTAAATCGATGACTATCAAGCGAAATAATAATAACATTATTTATCTAATATTATATTCATAGGCGAAAGTTGGGTGGGGTATTGGTATTTTGTACCCTGCGAAATGTTTGAGAAGGGCCTTGATGGCTCAGGAGCAGTCACGAGAGTTTTCCGAGTGCGTCCCAAAATTACAAAATGCTTCCCTAATAGAAAAAATTTATATTTTTAACGTATCCTGCATACAATATAGTTCATTTAAGTTACACTGCATGTACCAAAAGGAAAATAATTGGCTTACACATCAAAAATATTTGGTTATTCTTATTTATTTTAACCTAACCCACTTAAATACATTTTAAGTTTGGGCGAGTGTTCTAATTTTTATAATATTTCAGTGGTTATACCTGTAAACTATACTAGTCTATTTTGGCACTACTTCATGCATCAGCTCATAAGTGTAGTATATAGTATATACCGTTAATAAATGCTTGGTTATTATTGAAGTTAAAAGAAAATGCGGTTTCACCAAAATTTCCAACAAGATCCGTTTGAAAATTTAAATTTCGAATTAAATTAGAGTCCCCAGTTACCCATTCATTTAGACCAAATGATATTACGCGATATTTTGAACTCGTAGGTATAAAGGTAATCGAACTTTATTGGTAGATTCCAATTTTTGAAAACGGTGCTTTTCACGTTGTTTAAACGTAAAATATTCCTCTCTCTCCCTCCTCCCCGCAATAAACCATGAAGAAATATGAAAAAATTTCGCCTATGAATATACAATTATTGGGTATTATTTTTCAATCCGGCATATTATTTATAACATTACATTCTATTATATACATAATACATTGTATATATATCATATATGTATATACAAGGATAATATAATATAATATGGGTGGTATACACACCATGTACCTATCTCGATATACGTCAGAGGCGGATGGGTAACACGATGATGGCGGACTATGACCGTTTATGACGCGTAAGACCAGCGACGCGGTTTCCGCCTGCTACTGTTATGTACGACTCTATTTTGGTTTCTCACTTACCTGGCCAACATGAACAAGAACAAAGATACTCCCAGGTACGCTGTTGCGGTGTACATCCAGACGCTGAACGACAGTGGATTCAGGAACCAGAACAGCTGCGGTTTCTTCTTCTCCGGTTTCGCGTACAGTATGCTTATACCTAGCGTCATGAACGGCGTCGTGAAGTCCACCGCGTTCCGCCGGTCAAAAGTGATCGTAAGATCACAGATGGCTAAATCCGCCCGCTGCAGCGTCCCACAAAACCAATGAAAACAGTAAAAAATCGAATATAGGCACTAGATGTATATAAATAAATAAATATATATATATATATATATATACATTATACACACAGGGTGATCCATTTAACGTAAGACACTCACTCGTTAGTTGTTATTCCAAAAAACCGACGTTTTTGAAAATAGTGCTTTTACATTATTTAAAGTCGTTAAAAACTACATTTTTGTAAAAAGTTTAGATATGTTTGTTAATATTTCTTACTGGAAAATTACGGACCTAAGTAAATAATTCTCAAATTAATTTCTAACATTTTATTTTATTTTTTGAAATAATGAGTGTATGTACCTATATGTATAATATAGTGTAGAGTGGAACATCTGAACATCTCGTTGGCTTTTGCCATGCACTTCATACTCGTTTAGATAAGCTTCACCATACTAAAAAAAAATCCTGGGAGAGAATCTAGATTGTAATTTGAGTGATTTTGATGTGTTTTTCAAAAATAAAAATAGCTTATAAAAATTAACCGAAACATTGATTGAGTGTCTTGTCATCCTATAGGTACATATATGTATAGATTTCCAATTTTTTTGTGGTTTAGGGAGAATTTATACATAATCGGAAGAAATTATTTTCGAATAGACCTAAGTATAACTAAGTATAGTATACACATCTAATGTATTTAAATTATACGGAAATAGTCTTTTATGAAAATATTCTGTAATTAAAATGTTTTTTCTTCTTAATTAAGAAGCTCACCATGGACTGCAACTCTCCAATCATACCACTCCATTTGCCGGTCTTGTGATTCATAATTCCATAATCTTGGTTGGTGGTAAACTTAAATTTAAATCCATTAAATTTGGCCATTTCTTCGACTAAGTCGTACGCAAATCCTTCGAAACACTCTTCGTCTTTGTCCATTCCCTTTTCTGTGGCGTTGCATCTCATCAGATATGGTTGAACCTATTATTGTTTAAAACCATTTTATTTTTATTTTTGGAATTATCAGCTAATTTACCATGTATAATATTGATAATTGATATGTATAATATACGAGTGCACTAATAATAGGTACCTATAGGTATAATAGTTGAATATACTTACTAATTTTCCGACGACGATAAACGTCTTGTTCGTAATTGATTGGGCGAATTCTGAGTAAATTTCGGACGCTGATCTCGTCAGCGTTATCCTCTCCACCGGATCCCAAGATCCCAAACGATGCTTTTTGCTCTCTTGCACACGAACCACGTCTAATTTGAAATAATTCCTGTTACCGGTCTCTGGGTCGAATCTCATTTTTCCGGTCAATCCGTTTAACTCCATCTGTAGGAGAACAATCATTGCAATCATCACAATATAATTATATGTTAAATGATAATAATAATAATAATAATATAATTATATAATTTTATAATAATTATTAATAAATTATAATAATAGGTATTATATTACACAGACATAACGTCCGTGGAAAGTATTCCGATCAAATAATATAATCTGCGGTGGTTGTTCTAAGGTGGGGTGGGGCTATTCGGAAGGTCATCAGTTAATATTTCTGGCCATTATACAATTTACCATTATTTAGGTCCTTAAAATAATAGAGTATACTTATTGGTATCTTTATTATTCAATTGAAAATGTATTTTTATTGTTGATTAAAAATATTGATAATCTCTAATTTTTAATTGTAGATATAAAAATATCTATAGATATTTTATCCATAGATAATGGCCTATGTTATTTGATGACATTTCAATAAATAAACATCATGCTACCCTGGACCCGCCACTTAATACAATCTTATCTTACCACTCGCATATAGTTGATTAGACTGTATCCGTGTACCCACGGTTTTATGTCATCACAAGCGATTCTCATAGGCCCCATCATTTGTGTTGCCACCAAACCATGGAGTGACGTTGCGAAATAGTTCACTGCGTCGTACATCAAAGCGGTTTTCGTCTGTATATTAAAAGTAAAATAATTTATTGCTGTAAATATTAATATGCAATTCAATATACCTATAATATTATAAATATTATATAAACTTCGTCTTCGTGTAAGAAAATGAATTTGTATATATTTGCAATGTTCATCTAAACATTCTAAATTCTCATGTATCTACCAGTTATTATGATTTTTGGAAGGATGCCAAAATTAGTCATATTATTATTATTATAATTCTGTTTACATGTTTTAAATTTTAAACGGAACGGATAGCTTATGGTTTTTTCTGTAACGTGGCATGCAACACTGTGGCTTTTGAAAGCATATTTTGTTTTAAATAAGGTATAAATAATAATTGATAAAAAAGTAGAAACTTCAAAAACAAATTTTGTATGCATTAAAAACTAATTTAAATAAAGATAAAATAATTCTTTAAGATGATAGTAAACATATTTCAAAAAAAACATAAATTTGTTTAAAGCGATTTCACATAAAATTAATAAATAGATACCTGAATATAAAATGTTTAATTTGATTTAAATTATTGTAAGACCTAAATACCTCATATATATGATATATCCCCATAATAATCATAATTATTACCAGAAAAAATGATTGAAATGTATTGATATTACAATATGCTGACTGGTTTTCTTATTTTATTTTATGTTTATGCATGTGTACACGATTAGTAGTCAAAATAATGATTTGATTTTGAACTTTAGTATCATTTCTAGTGGAAAAGTGAATCTAGTAGCTTCTTTTGAATAGGAAAATTAAAAAAATGTCCACTATTTTTTGAAACAGTCAAGAAAAAAACAAAAAAATCAAGAAAATCAAGAGTTTTTACGCAAAATCAACAAAATTGATTTAGGTTTTTGATGGAACTTTAAAATAAAATATCGTAAATTGACATTTTTACCGAGTATTAATAATATTATTTTCTATACACCATAAGGGTTTAAAAATATTTCGATTCCTTTTCATGCTATTTATTATATTTTATAGGCATAAGACAATTTTGATTTGTATGTTTTTTTTTTTTTAATTATATTAAAAATATTTTACTTTGTCACAAAACTTGAAAATGTTATAAAAGGTTTTGCATACATTTTTTATTGGAAATCAATCAAAAAATTAAATGTAAATTCACAATAATTGAAAAATTCTGCCAAAATTACGAAAATTGACACATTATTTTGAGTAAATTTATATATATTTTTTTAATTTAAGATTTGAAACAGATAATTCAATATTCCTCTCATACATTTTTCTACCTTTCACAAAAAAAGTATGCTTGAAATTTTTATCAAATATATTTGTACCAACTTTTTTAGTATATTATGGTGTAATTTAAAAAATACTGATTATTTTTGAGCTATTAATACAAATTTTAAATATTTTTAAAATGTTATTTCTATAAACATGAAGTAAACAATGTTTGCTGTGTCAAACAGCTTGAAATCTAATGCAAGGTTCCTCAAAAGTCGTAATAATAGCGTTAAATAATAACAAAGATACGAAGCCATAATTTTTTTTATAAGTATTTTGAATGCAAATATTACAAAATTAATCAAAATCACAAAAAATTAATTGTTAACTATTTTATAGTTAAAAAATTATAAAATGGTTAATTTGCATACCTAAGTGTTAAAAGATTTTAAATATAAAGTTTCTTATAAATAGTTCATACTGTAACCAAAAAAATCAGAAGATATATTGTATCATTAATAGTAAAATATATGATTTTATTGGCAATAATATCATAAAATACACATTGTAATATTATTTAGACAGACCATCATCTTCACTCAAAATCGTTTTTCGTATGCAATGGTTTTATAAAATTGAATTCAAATTGATTATATACAATATTAAAAATGATTTACACGACACCTGCTGTACAACAGAGGGGTACTCACTTACTAACCTTTTTTTCTTGCATACATGTTACATATTTTTACATTTTTTTTACTGCCTTTCTATTGCATTTTTTGATTCTTACTAGTGTATAAAAATTTACACTCTACTATTAATTCTATGAAACTAAATTTTTATTTCACCATTAACACGTTAGTTTTATGTTGAATTAAATATTTTGAAATATGATTCAAAAAATTATTTTGAATCACTAAAATAATCAAATTGAATTGACTACCAAAAAAAAAAAATGCAAGTAGGTACCTATATTCAGTAAAAATAATCAGAAGTAGATATTTGATATTCTGTTTTAATATTTGATAGTAAATTTAGATATTTAAACTTATAAATAATACTTTGCATATTCTTACAACACTATCAGTGCAGAGTGCCTAATTATATTATACGAGTGCATACTTACTTTTATCGTATTCGGTGATAAAACACTGATCCGTCCGTTTTTCTGTTCATTGAATACGATTTCCTCGACGGCGTTTCTGACATACTGACTTTCTGGGTCAATTAACCGAATCAACGTTATGTTGGCCATCGATTTATGGAACTCACTGAAACTTAACGTGTGCGCATCCTGATGGGAGAACAATTATTATTATTAGTATGAGACAGGAACCGACGATGTGGTACGACATCGATATAAGTAATAAGTAACTATATGTGTTATTTATTGTAATATATTCATCTCGCTTACTAAGTTTGTGATAACGAAGCTCTGGTAATCTCCCAAAAAGTGCACTTCCTCCGCTTGTCCTAGTATGTACATGGTGTGTTCTACGTCATAGTCCAATATAATGTGTTTTTCACCGGACAATTTTAGTTCCTTGAACAATGGTCTGTAATTTGTTGTTATTATTTGTAAATAGGTACATAATTGATGCAGGAATGAGATGTTGGGAGTTGGGATCATAATAATATGTCTGTCCGAAAACTTACCGAAAATCGTCTGTAGGTGGAATTTGAATGATTTTAATAGATTTTCCCGGAGCCTTGTGCCCGTAATCGAAATGCATCAACAGGGCTTTGAGTCTAATCAGACTTTCTGGACTTTCATAGATAACAGTGAAAGACTCCCAATCCATGTCTAGTATTATATCTCGTATAGCCTATAAACATATTTTGAATTATTAGTATCAGTGGTCTTATACGAAATGTTGAATCATAAAGGACTGGGCAGTGATGTTTTTCTCCTATTATTATTAGACATGTCTAGAAACCCTGGAGACAATATGCATATTTTTCCCTTCAGGCTTAAAAAGAGAGACACAAGAAGGATACGATCTAGCCGTTGACGGCTTTTAGGGCTGATCACAAATAATGATGATACATTTCGTATTATGTATGTATGTGTGTAATAATAATTGTTTTTGTCGACTTCAGATTTATAATATATAATACTTGCCTCGGCCAATAAAGACGGATCGGGATAAATATTGATAGCGTAAGGATCAGGGGGCCGGTGGAATGTTTTCCAATGCGTTTCGATGAATGGTATTTGTGTACGGGTGCTAATAGATCTGACCACATTTGCAATGTCTTCGTCATCTGTTCCGTCAATAAACGTTGCAATTCCAAGCTTCAATGAATCACATACTTTTATAGGTAGTTACCGCAAAAATCCCCGTGTTTATTCATAGCGATTATAATCAAAAAAAAAAAACAGACAGTCAACATTTAATTAGTGGATTAAATTTTGATTTCGTTCAGATAATAATTATTAAATATATTTGTATATAATATGTATTTATATGTATCAGTTTTAATAAGTTTTTCTTAAAAAATATGATGGTATATACTTTGCTTAAGTCAAGAAATGTATTCGGTGAAAGAGGGGGGGGGCTGGGAATACTATGCGGTATAGGTATAAAAATAATTGACTAGGTGAGATTTACAGCGAGTGTTACCTGACTGCGGATTGACGACATTGGTGCCGCCAGTTACGTTTCTTAAGCTGAACAGAGTATAGGTACTCCAAAAAAAGTACCAATTTTAATAAATTAAATTATATTATATAGATAATTATAAATCATTAATCATGAAGAGTTCATATAAAATACATAATATCGGTGTTTATATTTTATTGCGGTACAACAGTAACTAATAACAGTAGGTATTTATTTTTAATTGAATTGATAAGCAACTAAAATAACCTTCAGATGAAACAATTTCACTATTATTTAGAAAAGAAAAGAAATAATGTGCAGTTAGTGTGTTCTGTGTAGAATTATTAATAATAAGAAATAATAATTAGACAATCTAGTCAATCGCACTAGATAATAGCACATGTGATATACTCTACAACAGCTGAAGGTAAAATATCATATCAATATATATGAAATTATGATTAATTACAAAAAACAAAATTATTAACAAATATTCCTATGAGTAATGAGTATACATATTATTATTATATATTAATTTATTATGATATTTTATTAGCACATAAATGAAAGGCCAAGTATTATTATCTTTAATTTATGTTTAAGAATTAAAAGATGCTGCCGCAAGCCCTGCAAACCCTTTCTCCAAATTAATCCTACTCGGTAATACATTTATATATATATAGGGTAAACTTCCGGAATAAATTCACCAAATACCATATATTGTATTGGCAAAGAGCTGTAATTTTATTTATTAATTGATCTATTTCCTCACCAACACGTGTCACATTATACATGTCGTTTACGACGTACTCAGATCTTGGTACGATTCTGTTTTTAGGCAACACACTGTCCATGATGTTAACGATTTTTGCGCTCACGTTGTACGCCAACTGATTGACAGAGTCATCGTTCTCGTTGAACAACGCGACTGCAAGAAAACAAAACGTTTTATCTATATATGGCTATAATATGGTATAAGGCAGTAGGTATATTAGCTAATATAATATATAGGTAGGACAAACACACAACAATGAAAACGAAGCAATACACAGTAGATACATCCCAATAATAACTAATAACAATAACTGTGACGGAAATAAAACAACAATATTACCATCATACAGACAAAAACTAACCGATTTTTACGACCTTGTTACCAGTCGACGGCTTAATGTCATCTTCGGAAGCCCTCACGAGAAGTAGCACCGCAAAAAAGGTACACAGCGTAACGACGATCGTATACATTTCTCTACCAGGCGAGTCGAAACTCGGAAGCACACTGCACACTGAACAAGAACGAAATATATTTATTTCCTCCTACACTCCTCCAGCGAAAGAGACTGCAGGGACACACGAGGCGATAATTTTAGACGATTGCCGCCGCCGCATACACACGCTCATCAGCAATTTCCTCCTATTCATTAGACATAAATTTTTGACGATTTTCGGGCATCGGGCCAACCGTCATGCGCACTGCAGTCATCATGCTAAGGTCTAAAACGGTAGATTGTGGACAATCGGTGGTAGGGAGTTATGTAACTTATGTATTTATTTTTTTAATTTCTAGCCGGAATATTAAAATCATGCCAGATGAAATAGTGTAATGTCTAAAAAAGCAGGCGCAAGTAATTAACTGCTGTACTTACAGGTCTGTACCTGTTGGATGTCCATTGTACCTCGTCGTTTTTTAGGTAACTGTAATGGAAATATTAAATTTGAATTCAATTTCATACGAAAAACAATTGTGAGTGGATACGTTTTATCGTTAGCCAATATTAATACAACGATTGAACGATGTATTAAGAATGTAATACTAATGATTCATTAAATTAATTCATATCCAAAGCCGTCAACATTTTAACACTAATGTATTTTTAATATTTTCGAATTGGTATGAAAATAATTTATTTGGAATCTTGTGTTACATTTCCAAGATTTTTCTTAATGCTTTTAAACATCTAAATTAGTTAAATTTAGTTCAAATATTTTGAAAAATATATTGAGTAAAGAAAATTACTCATGTTGGACTACAATAAAATAATGAAATCGTTATTTTACGCGTGAAAATCCAATTAGAGCCAATTTTATCGTTGTATGATTGACACTAATTATTGACTATTTTTTTATGTCAAAAACCAAAAAGCGACAGGAACATGGAAAATAAATAAGTATATGTATGTACGATATGTACCAATATTTAATATTCAAAAAGTGGGTGTTGAAGAATTTGGCGAATGAACCAAATTGGAAATCTTTGAGTGTAGAGTCAAAAAATATATAGTTTATACATGGAAATGTTACAAAAAATATCTGTAAATCTTGTTTTCACTCATAACGTACCTAATTTTTTTTTACATTATTAATAAACACATCATATTAATTAATACAATATTAATGATTAATAATATTTTTTATTATTACTATTACCCAATAATACTACTCTCTACATATTATCATGACATTGATGTATTATATATATGTATATGCACACACACATATAAATAACATAAATATAAAGTTTTTAAATTTAGTCTTCTGAAGTCGGTTCGTCCGAATATGTAGTGTGCCTGACTGGTTTAGTCGAATGATGGCATTTAAGGACAAATTTCAGTTCCAACTTGAATGCGTCCCATGGCGATAACTGCAAAAGGATTATTTAATAAACGATAGTAAATTATATTATATACTTTAAAACTAAATGATATCATTTGTGGGGAGGGGACAAGACAAGCCTTGCTCACAATCCTTATCTGATTGTAGGCGATCCCGATGTTAAAGTTTTTGGCGTAAAATATGTCAATCTTTTTAATTTTGAAAAATTCTACACACGAATTTTGTTTACTGGACATTATTTTTGTCGTTATGATGATAGTTAATATTTTTAAATACCAAATTTTTAATATCAATCAAACTACCAAATGGCACAATAATAATTATATTTAAACTATCACCAATACATAATAATGTTTATAATAAAAGCTTTATATTTAACTAAATGTATACATTGTATTTGTACACTTCGTTATTAAAGCAAAAAAAAAAAAAATGTTAATTAGTGCCTAGGACAATACAAATAAAATGACAATAGTGTTGAGATAAAAATTTAACTGAAATTTATCTTGTGAGTTTCGAGTAGTTTTTTTCAATCATAGGGCCGGTCAAAATTTTTACTTTCTTTTCTGCCTTATCAAAAATTAAACTATGTCACGACAGTTTTCGAATAAATATAACTATGCTTATGGGTTTATTAGCAAAATAAAGTTAACAATAATAGTTATAAACTAATAATAATTAATAATAGATGCACATGATGAGTATCTATTAAAATATTAATTCATGATCTCAAAAACTACAATTAATATTCTATGTAATCAAATTCTACTAAAATATTATTACGAAATAAAAATCAAATATTTTCAATTTTAAATGATAAATAAAAGAAATATTGCAGGTAATTAGTTTTTTTTCTCTGATAAGTAATACATGAAAATGAGAACAACAAACATTAATTATGTTATGATTTATAATTTGTAGAATATTGAAAAGGAATTAGTATATGAAAACGTTTAACTATTATAAAAAATAATCTAAAATATTACCTTTTCTGTGACTGCCACTTTTCGAATGTTCCATAAAAATTCCAATAGAGAGAATAGAAATCCTAACATACACCCCAAAATAAGAATTACAAACATCCCTCCCACTTCATTTACGTCTAGCTCTGCAGAATCTTTTTTAGGGACCTGAAACATTACCAATTTACATTAACATTTTTTAATATCATTAATTAACCTAATAAAAAGTATTACTGGACACATTTTTTCTTCAGATACCGACCACCATTTGTCTTTCAGTTCCATTAGCTTCCCAGATTCCGAAAGTTTTAATAACGCCATGCTTACGGCCGTTCTGTGTGGAGCATCTGAAAAAGTAAATTGAATAATCATAGATAAATGATTTTTTACATAATTAAATCAAAAAGTATATAGGTTTAATATAAACGAAAAATCTATAATTATATATAAAGTGTAATGGTCACATTTAAGTAGTAACATTTAAACAATTAAAATGTAGTGAATTAATAATTAAAGAAATAGATAATTAGTTCTATATGGTTATTTATTTAATCAAAACAATTGTTTCTAACCTACTGCAGCTTAAAATGCATTAGAAAGTTACTTACTAAAAGGCATAGCGATTCCATATGCTTTGTTATCCAACCAGGATCCTACTTCTGTCAAATCACAATTTCTCTGGACTTCGTACTCAATTGTACTGGATTCCATAAAAAAAGCGTAAGCTTCTCTTTCTTTTTTCACTCGGTCTACACCCTGTTTATTGTCAAACATCATCACGGTATCGCCGTATGTTTCCATTACGCTAAACATTTTCTGATAAAGGTTCACGTCAGAATTCTATATCAAATAAAATCTAAAGAATAGTAACTGGTAAATATACAATAAATCTGATATAACCTCAAAAAAACTGGCAGTTGATTGCCCTCTAACACATCCATATTTGATGGTTGACTGTTTGTCTAAATCCTCAACTCTTTTGATCGCAGACTCCTTTCGACTTGATGTTAAAAATGCGGTCCAATTAGCAGTGTACGATTGCGTTACGATTAATGCAAAAAACCACCACATTGACGCACACACTCTTGTTGAAAAAGCTCTAGAACATTATAATTACAAATTTAATTATAAATTATGTATGATTATCCGTGATTATCAGTGAAAAAACTAAAAAGTGCTCGAATACAAAAAATTATGATGTAGCTAAATTGCCTATCTAAAACGCCGTATCATTGAAATTTGTCTATAATTGTATTAATGAGTTTATGATTCTGAAGTACAGGAAATTAGGTTGTAACCATAATGATGGTTTGAGCTAGAACAAAAAAGGAAAAAGCCATTCGAGTTTTATTATATTATTCACGAAAACATAATAAACCTTTTGGATAGTTCAGTAACCTAGAATTTTTTGTTCGGAGAAGAGAGGGAGAGGTTTAATCGATAAATTTATTTCCAATAGCTTTTATTTTTACTTACATACATTTAAATATTAAAGTACATTTTAATTGTTATTTGTTACCTATAGATTGTTAAAATATAGTGGGTACTACCTATATAATATGACGCAAGTGAAGAGACCAGTAATCTACCACTGATGTGTATTGTTTAAGTGTAAAACAACCAATATAGTTATAAATATAACTTATTATAATAATTTGATAATTTGTTTGCAAGATTAAAACCACTGAAATTTTATGTCTAATATATGACTACGTTACGATTTAAATATTTAAATATTAATTACCTCGGCAATACTTCACTCCCCTGGCATAATATAGATCCCAAAGAAAACCATAAACAATTTATTAAAGACAATGAGTTCTCGAGTTCTTCGGGTTCCGTTGAACACGGATGAGGATTTTGCCACTCGTTAGGAGTAATCCTAAAGAAAAATTATAATGATTATTATAGTTTAGGCACAAAATTTCACAAAAGTTTTTTTTATATTTTTGTTCATACAAACCTAGCTAATATATAAAGAATAATTGATAGACCCAAATATGCAGTTGCAGTATATATCCACACGTGAAACGATAAGGGTTGGGTGAAAGAGAATAAATTTGTTTCTGGTTCTTTTGGTTTACTGAACAAGATGCTGATTCCTATTATTTCAAGTTCATTATTTTATTTAATAATCATAATTATTGGTAGCAACTTGAAAATTAAAATATTTAATACAGTTTGCAATGATTTAGTAGTTAAGCAAGCATTATTGCATATAATTTGTATACGATAAATGTACAATAATATAATGATTGATAAAGTTTTACCTAAATTCATAAAAGGAGTAGTAAAATCAACTGCTGTTCTCCTGTCGTGAGTGATGGTCAGATCGCAAACGGCTAGATCAGCTCTCTAGAAACAAAAATCATTACTTAAAATACTACTCGAATTTACAAATATCTAAATTATATTTAACATACAAATATTTAAGATAGACATTGAATATTCTTTTGGTAAATGTATTATGTAGTAATAAAATATATTTTACAATTATATTACGTTATATTTGAATTAGTTTTATTTTTTATTTTTTAAATAAGTTATTCCTATGCTTTAGTTATATTATTTGTTACGTATTAACAAAGTAACTAGAATAATTAGACTACGTATTGACTAATGATATTTTTTCATTAAAAATATTGTATTTACAAAACACAATTCACAATATTATTACATTCATAAAAAATAAAATAAAATAACTGATTGGACACTAAAGTTTTAAGTATTTTATTAGGCGCCATTAAAAATAATATCAATATTTTAAATAAATTACTAAATACATTTATTGAAAATCCTACTTAAATACTATGGGTGTATTTTATAATTATGACGTTATGAGGCATATGTTTGTAAATAAAATAATAGGATTTGATATTTATGAATAATAACAGTTACCAGAATAGAAAGAATAGGCCAAATATTTTACAAGTAACAAAATTAAGATGTACATTACACTATAATAGTTACCAGTTCATGAACCTCTCCGATAAGTCCATCCCATTTACCAGTCTTTTTGTCTTTTTTGCCATTACCATCGTTCCGTAATTTAAACTCGTACGTGATATTGATCTCCTCTGAAATCATATGTATCAAGTCTACAACGTATCCCTCGTATTTGTCGTTGCCGACTCGATTTTTATGATCTTCTTTCAACATCATGTATGGCTCCGTCTATATAAATACAATGTTATAGATTAAGTATTTCATTTCCGAATATAACCGTCAGTGTACCCGTAACTAACAATTTTTGAAGCAACAATGAAAGTCTTGTTCATGTTTGCGTTCACTAGATCGTCCAGCATCTGATTCCTAGTTCTCGTGTACGACATTTCGTTTTGCGGATCCCAAACACCGATCTTTTTGAATCCTGAATTTGTCAACTCAACCATTTCTAATGTGAAATAATTTCTATACCCAGAATTTTGGTCGAATCGTAATTTGCCTGTGAGACCATCAATTTCTACCTAAACACCGAATTTTATCTAATCGTCGCAATTGCTATATTTAATAATATACATACATTATAATAGGTATACAATATATTATACATCATTATAATGATAAAATATTAGTAACAAATTCAATCTCATAAACCATTTATTTATGGTTTCTTTTCATATTAACAATTAACTTTGATTAATATTAATCAACCTCTTGGCACCAATAATACCATTTATTTAAATGTTTTAATATTGAAACTTTAAGATGGCTTGATTAAAGCGACTGAATGTGCCGATCCTACACAATAATATATGCCGTGCATATATTATTAATCCCTACGCCATCGCCACTTTGATATGAAAAAATATTTATAGGACACTCCATAGCTCATAATATACTAATATTAATTTTAAATTATTATTTTCTTTTAATTTTAAAAATTATATATAAAATTGAAAAAAAAAATTGGAAGTCACTCTGTAGAATAATACCAAAAGTTATAAGTGTATCTACTTCGTCATTGAGTGATCCCTATAACGTATGTATACAATTTGAATTCATCAATAATAAATTATCATTGCACACAAAGTTGGTTCTGAACGGAGACAGTGTTTACTGTGTCAGGTTATTTTTATTTAGTATTTATATAAAAATAAGTAATTCATTTTTCTATTAATAGAAAGTTGGGATAAACTATTTATTTTTTTAAATCACATATTTATTTATATCATTATTTATTAGTTACCTATTATTTATAATAACATCATACATCATAATATACAATTATTGTTAATACCGTGTATCCTAAGGCCTTATTCAGACATTTTTTTTAGGGGATATAAGATAACACGTAGGTATATATATTGTAATTTTAGTTAATTCTGAATTTAGGTTTTGATGTTTAAAAATATGATAAAAAGGAATTATACAGAGTGATTTTCAAGGCTTACTTAACCCTTTTTTCTTTAACAATGTTGTTATTCAAAATTTGATTTTTAAAGTTTTGAAATATATGTAAAAGATCATATTATTTTCAAATTCATGAGATTTTTATATTGATTAACTAATTAGTGCCCTGTAGACATAAACAGATACAATCTTTAGTTTTTAAATTAGGACCCTCCCTCTTAATTCCACTGTAATTATTTAGAAAGTAATTTTTCTGAAAACTTGAAATTCGTACGAGTAGTTTGTTGAACAAGTTATTTAACTACTAAAGAAAATAGGTCTATGATAATAGGTGTGTAAAAATGTTTAGTGATTATTTATAAATTAATTATAAAATTATTATCTATAATTATTATTATCAAACATTTGGAGAAATGGCCTAACCGAACAAAAATGTACCATGTATAAATAAAAAAAAAAAATAACAGAATATTTTTTATGTCTATAAATAGTGCAAAAGAGTCAACAAATGTCAGCTAGGTACAGTTATTTATTGTTTTTTTTTTTTATTGTTTCGATAAGCATATGGGAAATATATTACTTATAATCCCCTAAAGTACCAATTAGATCCAATTTTTTACACGAAACCACCATATAAGTTAATTATTGAAACGTTTTTATTGCTTCAAAATCATAGTAAAACACAAGTTACAGTAATACATTCATCACACCGCTTAGAATTTAAAATTATTTTTCCCTGATTTTATATTATTCAGACACGCAATTATTATGTTATCTAACTTATGACTTACGACTCTCATAAAGTTGATTAAACTAAATCCACTAGACCATCCAGTACTCGATCTATTTGCACAACTGTTCGGTTCGGCTTTAACCGCTTTAGTGCCACCAATACCGCGCAACGCTTTAGCATACACATTGACCGCATCAAACATTAATAACGCGTTAACCTGGTTATGTTTAGAAGCACAATGAGATAAAAAACAAATTATTTTCATTTGTTAAATAATAATATTATATATTTATTACTGTAATAGTGTCTGCTCGAAACACTTCCATATTCAAATTCATTCTCTGTTGTACGAATTCAAGATCTGCCATGATACTAGTCACTGTTGGACTTGATGGATCTATTAGTTTCACTGCAGTGATATTGGTACGTTTAAATTGTAAGTGACCATAGTTTATGGTGTGTGCATCCTAAAGACGATATACAAATAACGTATCATAATTCATAAACATAAAATACACATTAAAAAAAATATATTTATATTTATCAAAAAGTGATGAAGGTACCTATAAAAAATAAAAAAAGTAATATATATCCCAAAATTATGTCAAATTTATTTTAAACATAATAAATTCATAAAATAATTGTATAGTATTTTATACATAACCAACTAATAGGTATATGAACCAAGACTAAGCAGCTAATATTGTGTAGGTACTAATGTATACAGTAAAATAAATATAAAACTTCATTACGTTATGCAAACAAAATAAATCTAAAATTGTTAAATTTGTATTATTTAAAACGTGTATTTTAAAACCAATCTACACAGTTATTAAGTAAAAAATTTAGTAAATATTAAGTACTTGTAAAAAAATTACAAATTAATTTTTAAAATAAATTAAATATTAATACTATCATTAACTATTATAAATTGTTTATAGGTATGAAAAATTATTGTTTTAAACTAATAGTTACAGTGTTGAGACGTTATAACTGAGAGGTATATAATAAAATAATGTTTAATAAGCATTTAAATGCAATAACATCAATGGTTTTTTTTTCAACTAACCAGAGAAGTAATAATAAAACTGTGGTAATCGTCCAATAGGCCTACGTCTTCAGCTTGCTCCAATATAGTTAATATGATATCTGTATCACAATCCAGGACAATATGACTCTCCAGAGATTTTTTGACCTCTTTGAGCATAGGTCTGAAAAATTGTTTTGTCCGACAAAATTTAAACGCAAAATGATACGTAAATTAATTTTTCTAATTGCCTACCGGAAATCGTTATTTTCTGGTAACTTTATAATAGTAACGGCCGATAAATCAGTATCCGATAATTTGGTCTGTCCAGAATAATCTTGGATTAAGTGCTGTAATCTTAACAGTCCTTCGTCTCGCTGGTATAGCAAAGTAAAGGATGTCCAATCCATGTCACGGACGATGGCCGTATACCCGCGACTGAGCACCGCCGGATCCGGATAAACATTAATGTAATAGTTCGGTTGTTGTCTTGGGTTCATCTTCCAATGTGTTTCGATGTGGGGGATTTCCATAGAATCGCATATCGATTGGACTATAACCGATGACTCGTAGCCTGCTGGACCGAAAATAGCTCCGACGCCGGACTCAAGAGATTCGCATACTGTGTAGTGATGATGATAATGTGACGTATTATGATAGCAATAACATAAAATAATCGACGGTACTTAAGTTATATCTACAAAGATCTCTATAGGCTACACAAGTAAATAGTAATACTTACATTGATAAAAATCTGAACAAATTATAATTCTTTTTCTGGACACAAATGGTCCACGCTAACCTTACCCAACACATCCAGGGTGATTTTTAAGGCATGCTCGCCTTATTTGTATGCTTAAATTATGCATATATTCAAATTGTTATTTCTAAAATTTACAAGCACACTTGAAGACCATACTTTTAAATACTTAAGATTTATTGTACCACTTAAGGATGATTTTCTGAAAATACAAACATCTGTTTTCAAATAACTCCCCCCCCCCTATTTTCATTTTTAATTATTCAGCAGACATTTTTTTCTTTTTGAGAATTTTTATATATTAAAATCAAAATTCTAACGAATAGTTTTTAAGTTATTTAATTTTGTGTACTAAGGATAATATATCTGTAGTAATGGATTGAGTATAGGAGCTTATGTGATTTGAAAATGTTAGTAATTAATATTGATCTATCAATATAAATAATTTTGAAAGTCATCCAAGCATAAATATTGCATCTAATATTAAATATATAGTTGATATTTTATTAAAACCATTTTTTAGGATTATTATTACAAAACACTATACGGATTTTTCTCCCCTATTAACAGAACACTAGTCTCCTGTAATAACTTACAAAATAAATTTGATATTCTTCATTCCTCTCAAAAAGCGATACAAAATAATATATTTTCTTTCTAATAATTTTTTTCTATTTTAATATGTTGAATATAACTAATAAAACCAGAGTGTAAATATATTTAATTAATATTTTGTATTTAATGCTATGATGTTTTATGTGATATGTTTTTTTTTTTTTTTGTTCATACTAATTTAAGTATCTAATTTATTCTGTACTGATGGCTTTCGGGCGCGTATTTCAAATAAATAAATAAATAAATAATTCTTTTTTTTATTAATATTTTTAATAACTCAGAAATTTCTCATCAAAATTAAAATTTAAATACCTACATTAAAATTATAAGTAAAAAAAGAAGTTCTCATTTGAAAAAAATGGTATAAAAAATATCAGGAGTTTTAAATTATGGTCTTTGCGTATGTATACTAATTTTAAAAATCAGAATTTAAATAATTGCACTATTAAAGGGAAACATATGGGAGCGAGCATGCTTAAAAAATCATCTTGTATATAATATATGACGTGCAAGATTCTACCTTATTATGCGTCATATTAAATTGTATAATAATCATTGCAGTCGCAATAGTCACTTACCTATTTTGCTAGTTCGATAACCGTCGTTGATGTCGACGATTTCTACCCGGCCTTCGAGTTTGACATCGTCCGAAAGTGTCGGGTCCAAGTTGACTTTATGTATGGCCAGTTCAAAGGCCATTTGTTCTACCGAATCTTCGGATGGAAACAGACCCACTGGAGCACACACAATAATAACGATGACACCGTCACGTTTTTTAAATACAACATTATGGGTAACGATACAATATTATACTATAATATAATACATATAATTTTGTACATTAGAATATAATAGTAGATATTACTTTAATACGAGTGCAAAAAAAAAAATAATAATAATACAACAAAATATTAATATATTATTATAAGTATATTCAATCGATCACTGACCGATGGTGATGCGTCCCACATCTTCCGCTGCACAGACCGCGAAGCCGGACAACAGGAACAGGATCACTACAGTAGCTGCGGATTGCATGTCGCGCGCGGAATTAATGAACAGCTATAATAGCAGCTACTCACACATGCGACATGCTGTAGATATATAATAATATTATACGGGATTATTAATTCCGTACATTATTTTATACGTTTTCACGAGACACTTGCTAAACCGCTGAAAATCTATATTTAGATTGCGCACGCAAATTGTAATGGGCTGCCAGCCAGTGTCTATCCCGATTCGAAACAACCGCAATGACCTATCTACGATTATTGAGGAGGAAATCTGCAGCCACACGTATTTATTGCACGCTACGGCGTTAGGTATATAATATATATTATTATTATTTCCCACCACCTATCATGTGTGTAGACACGATAATCTTTGGCAGCCGGGTTAAAGGTTACACGCGTCTGGAAAATAATAATAAACGTGGTGACGGTGGCGGTTAATTTAGCACGCAAGCACGACCTTTATATTGTTGTCTTTGGAAGTCGGGCCAAACAAAAATTATAATGACCATCGCATCGGCAAGGGAATGAGTATTTTTTTTTTCTAACTGTCGTCGAATACCTATAACGCGAGTCGTTGTTTACATAACTGTCGGTCCTCGGAGGTATACCAAAATAACGATCCAATTTTAAATGTGGCATTTACCAATTCCGGCAGCACACTAATATTCGATGACTATAATATTTTTTAATTTTATGTACACGCAGACATTTCGCATGAAGCCACAATGCAAAGATGCAGAGGAGCAGATCATATTATTATATAGGTAGGTTGGTAGGTAGAGACTAGAGGTACTTAATTTAAAAAAAAAATCGATTAACGAAAAATAATAACTATAATTATACAACTATATAAATTGATAATATAATAAGTAATATGTATAATATTATAATAATTATATTGAAGTAATTATTTGGCAGTTATATCCGACGAACTGTCTTCTATATGTCTCACCGGTTTGGATGTTCCGTGACACTTCAACACGAATTTCAACTCCACCATGAATGCTTCCCAAAGTGTTAACTACAATTAAAATTAACTATTTAAGTAGGTACTAATTATTCAAGAATATTCTCATAAATATATTATTACGTAGATTGGTAAAATGTTTTGTTTGTAAATTTGTAATATAATATCAATAATATTATCATTATTACTATTGAATTGTTAAATCCTTTTTTTCGTTTAATATTAAATTTATTTAATTGTATAAAAATACAAACAAATTGTTCGGGTAGATATATATTTTATGATTTAATATTATAGAATAACATATAAAATATAAAGTCACCCGTGACCATACGATATATTATATATATTATATAATATTATATATATATATATATATATATATATATATATATATATATCGTATATTTACTGGATGGCCCAATGATAGAAAAATATCATGCATTTTTTAAGGACTTATACATTATATTTATCGATTTATATCATTTATATTTGATATATAGAAGATGAAAATAAAGAAAAATACGAAAAAGCCAATAGTTGTGCAATAGCTCAGAGCAGGACACTAGGTACTCATTTGAACAGGTTGAAGATTATTGGAAGAATATTTGGAGGTAGGTAAATAAAAACCAAAGCATTAACGTGCATAACAAAATAAGGCTTATACTCGTTTCAGAAAATAAGGAATATCATACGATGAGAAATTATACTTTCATCGAGACTAGAAGAGAAACAATTGTTATACAAAAAGGATTGTTTGTGTGTGCATGTGAGACCTGGGCAACAATGAAAATTGATGAAGAATAACTCTAAATATTTGAAAGAAAAATCCTGAGCAAAATACATGGTTCCACACTAAACCCGAAATCAAAAAGCTAGAGAAAAAATGAAGAGATCGAAAGAATTTTCAATAGACAAAATCAACAAAAATGTCTGAAAGGTAAAAGAATAGAGTGTATTGTCTGTGTATGGTGGCAAAAAGATAGACTAATACATAAGGTCTTAACAACAAACACAGTGAAAAAAACTAAGATGTAGAATCCACTATCGTTTTTTTGATAGAGTAAAATAATTTTGGAAAGCCTAGGAACGATAAGTATTGAAGATGTCGATGATCGAAAAGTTTGGAGAGAATAAGTGAAAACAGCAATACGACTTGTGGCTTGTAAATTTTGTAAGCGCAAAAAAAAAGTTTAATTATAAAAACAGATTTAAAAATAAAATGATAACTGAATACTGAATATGTTTAATCAAGAGTTAATAACCGTTAAATATCTAGGTACATATTTTACACCACTATTCGTGTAAATTTAAAGATATTATTTGTTTTTGTGTATACTGCATACTATATAAATGTATAATGTATATTATATATAACTTAATTATTATAGTATTATTACTGTACACAATAATTCATTTGAATATACAATTAACACAATCCAACTTAAATTAACATGATTATAATTTCACGATTCATAAACGAGTATGATGAATCATAAAATTAGTTGTTTTATTCTTTTGTACTACCTAAGAGATATATCATAATAATAAACATATGTGATTTGTATAGGTTCCAATTTATGTTAATATTTTTATCGAGTTAAAAAACATTATTAATATAACATATTATTATATAGTAAGTACTCAAAACTATTAACTCGTGTTTTATAACATAGTAATTAAGCATAATAATACCTTTTCTTCAACAGCTACTTTTCTTATATTCCATAAAAATTCGAGTATAGAGAATAAAAATGCTATAAGACAGCCAAGTATTAAAATCACGAACATACCACCAACTTCATTGACATCGAGTTCAGCTGTGTCTTTTTTTAAATCCTAAAATATGAAAATCCATTTAGGTTCAATGACAACAAAATTATTTATTGCTTATTATTATTAATAAACTCTGTGGACACACTATATAAACATTATAAACTAACTAACACTTGCAAATGTATAATTTCCCCTAACAGTCACCTCTAAATACAGGACATTTTTTTTTTTTGGAAACAGACTATACACTTTCTGCAAACTGATGAACCCAACCCTCTGAATAATGGACAATTTTTCAGTGACCTAGTAAAATGTGCCTGGTAAAATTTACTGTACATATCAAGTATAATTAAATTGAAAGGTATTTAAAAATGCTTAATTTCAAACTTCCATGATGTAACTTGTAATGATTTTAATGACTTAAATAATATGTGATAGAATGATATCCCCATGGGCCATGATCCAGTAATGATAGAGTCTTGTTTTTAAATCAATTTGTATAGTTATTTTTGTTTGACACGATAATTTATGGTAATAAAGTAGATTGTTTTTCTTGAAATTGTTGGTTTTTATGTACCTATAAATATATACACTAGCTGTTTTGTCCGACGTTGCTCTGGCCCAAAGATTTGTATAAATCAATTTGTAAAAAATGTAGTAATAAAAACCTATAGGAGTTGAAAAATAAGATATATCATATATCTGCACATCCATTAAGTCTCAAGAAATCTATTGATACAAATTTTATTGAAAACGGTCAAGTAATGTTTGAGTCTTTTAACTTCGGATGAACCTATATTATATTTATTTTTATCTGTACAAACTACAAAGTACAACCCGATTCGCCCGTGAAAAAATATTAAATATAGCGCTATAAAAGTGTAGGTATCTTGGTTTTGGTATAGGTACCTCAGTTTACGAAAAAGTTTTGTTGGTGTACCTCACTTTCTTAAATAATTCAACTGTGATTGATAATTCGTCTGCGATGGATTGGAATAGCACTTGATATTACATACATCGAATGTAGTTAAAATTATACTCTTTTGATTTTCCTAGTATCTCCAATATTGATTTTAAATTTAAAAAGTCGGTTGTTTCTAAGTGTGTTTATAAGCTACAAACATAAATTCAGCTATCATATTTGTTTAAAAATATAATTTCTTCATTGTACACCTGGAGACGATTTAATGCATGCTTTTACTTTATCCATCCAAGTAACCAATACATAATACTAATTTCTCTCATTTCTATTATGCATAGTATTATAATCTGTGAGCTGTAACTAATAGCATCTATTTACAAACATATAAATAAATATTTTCATCACAGATCTTAAAATCCTTTTATACATGTTCAATAAAAAAAAATAAAGGACTATTTATCAAGATAATAAACTGTTATCCTACATTTTAAGTTAAACCAAATCACACACATAATTGAGCATGATCTTATCAAAATCGGTTGAGCACTTTTGAAATATATTGTGTATAAACACGTTGTATGCGTGATTTTTATGTACATAAAAATAACTGGTAATATTATAAAGTCAAATTACTAATAAACTATATAAAACCATTCATTTGCTATGTAGGTACATTATCATAATTAAAAATGAAGGACTAACCTTACACCTTTTATTATCAGATACTGACCACCACCTATTTTTTAGGCTCATTAACGCTCCTGATTCTGAAAGCTTTAATACAGCCATATTTACAAGCGTTCTGTGAGGAGCATCTATAATAAATTAAAAAATTAAACTTAATATCAATGACATAAAAGTGATTCATACTCAACTGAATGGCATCGCAATACCATAGGCTTTGTTATCCAGCCAATATCCCACTTCTGTGAGATCACAATTTCTCTGAACTTCATACTCGATAGAACTAGATTCCATAAAGAAAGCATAATGATTTCTCTCCTTCTTCACCCGATCCACCCCCTGTTTGTTATCGGATACCATCACAGAATCCCCATTTAGTTCCATACCACTCCACATCTTTTGGTATAAATTTACATCTGAGTTCTAAAAAAAAATAACGTAATTATTGTAAAGAATGTCAGAAAAATGAAAAACCTTTAAAATGGGCTTTTAAAAATATTATAATATCCATACATATCTATATATTTACTACTCATGTATTTATTTCAAATATGCACTTAAACTTTATAAATGTGCAAAAAAAAAAATGTTGAATTTTAAATAATCAATACTTTGTAGGGTGGGGTTGATTAATAAGAAAAGAAAAGAATTAAACTGAATGGTCTAACGTATTTTTATATAATTAAGAAAAAAACACTATTCGGTTATAACATTAAGTAATGCTGTCACTTATTGGTACAGTATGTGGCGCACACTATATAGCTCACACGTACTGTATGATCACTATTACACTAGTTGACAAAAGACAGAAGGCTGAAGCCGACTATAAGTATAAGGTACGAGGAAAACCCAACGATATACCGATAGCATAGCCTACAGTCGTTCACCTTATCTTATCTTATATATATATTACTACAACTTAATAAATTATAACTGAAGTACATAGAATATTATGAATTTATCGCCTCTGAATTAATAAATATGTTAATAATTAATAAATGAGTAATGATATAAACTAATTTTAAATAATGAACTGCGTAGTGCATTTTATATGTTAGTATGTTACCTATTAAATGCAAGAAAGCTGTTACTTATTGAAATATTAAAATAGATTTTATTCCTAAACGTATTTTGAAATAATTTTGTAGAAAATATGATCTGAAATAAAAGTATCTTATGTACTATAAAACTGCAAATATACATTAATACATTTAAATGATAAAATATGCAAACTATGGTTATTAATAAGAATAATTTAAAATTATGCAAATTTTGTATAAGATTCAAATTGTTTATTCTAATAATTTCTAATAATTATTTAAATATAATATAATGTGTATCAGAAAGATATTTTCAAATGAAAAAAAGGCGGATAAGTCGTGGATGTCGCTCTACTGTACAAGTGGGTTACTGTAATGGATGGAATTAAATTTGAATCCAATGATATTATATCATTGTATAAGAAAAACGATTCTGAGCGAAGACGGTTTATCTGTCTAGGATATATTATAGATTATTAAAAATTTTCAAATCTTAGATTTAAAAAGAAAATTTTTTATGAATTTCTAGTTTGAAATAATTTGCGAATTTTCGTGATTTTCGTGATTTTTACATATGTTGTCAAAATTCAAACTTTGAATGCTTGTAAAAAAAATTATGACTACGTATTTCTTTTATTTTTCAATTGCTATTGTAAAAATATGATAGGAGCCTTGTATTAAATTTTCAAATCTTAGATATAAAAGCAACATTTTTTATGAATTTCTAGCATAAAATAATTTCTGAATTTTCGTGATTTTTACATAATATGTTGTCAAAACTCAAACTTTGAATGCTTAAAAACAAATTGTGACTATGTATTCCTTTTATTTTGCAACTGCTATAGTAAAATTATGTTAGGAGCCTTGTATTAAATTTTCAAATCTTAGAATTAAAAAGAAAAACTTTTGTGAATTTCTATCTAAGATAATTTGAACATTGCCGTAATTTTTACGTATTTAGTCAAAATTTGAACTTTAAATGCTTATAAAAAAAAAATCGTGCCTACGTATTTTTAATATTTTTTAACTGATATTGTTACAATGTTAGAAGCCTTGTATTAAATTTTCAAGCTTTTCTACCGAACAAATACATTTTTATCGATATTTTTTATAGAAAAAAAACTAAAAAAGTTGAAAAATTAAAATGTCAGTAAACAGCTCAAAACGAATCTAAATGTTTGAAAATTTTATCAAATATATAAAATGCCTAATATATAAACATTCAGTCGAAATTTCAATTATCTGCAGTCGTTTGTTTTAAAGTTACACCAAGATAAGGAAATCGCTAAAAGTGAAAATCCAATGTTGTAAAAATTTAAATTTCAAATGCTCATAAAAATTTAATTTGAATTTCCGGTAGACTTTTTATTTGTGATAAAGATTGAAAAACTTGTAATGAATCTTGTATTAAATTTTTAAATCTTAGATTTAAAAAGAAAATTTTTTATGAATTTCTAGCTTAAAATAATTTGTGAATTTTCGTGATTTTTACGTATTTTGTCAAAATTCAAACTTTGAATGCTTATAAAAAAAAATTGTGACTATGAATTTCTTTTATTTTTCAACTGCTATTGTAACAATAAGTTAAGAGCCTTGTATTAATTTTTCAAGCTTTTCTGCCTAAATAAATTTTTATCAATATTAATTTTAAAAAAACTAATAATTATCCAAAATTTTAAATGCCTATGAATAATTCAACTTAAGTCGAACATTTTGTCATTTGTTTTAAAGTTATATCAAAAACCAAAATCGATTTTGTCGAAAAATGAGTGTGCGTTATCATTTATCTTATCATAAAAAAATAATGTGCAACATTCCAACAAAAATTGTTCTCAACATTTAAATATCAAATTTAAAGTTTTAAAATAAATATCCAAGAACATTGTTTAAATAGATACATATAAATATATAAATAATTTAATGATCCAATTACAAATTAATAATTACTAATATTTTTATTAGAAGATTTAATTGTAAATAGTATTACTAGCGAATAAATATGTGTGCACCTACTTGAAAGAAACTGGCTGTAGATTGATCGGTTACACATCCATATTTGATACCTTCTGTTCCTCCCTTTTTGTCAAGATCTTCTACATTCTTTATAGTTGTTTCCATCCGATTCGATGTTAAAAATGCCGTCCAGTTAGCAGTGTAAGATTGAGTCATAATAAGAGCAAAGAACCACCACATAGCAGCACATAATCTGGTTGGAAACGCTCTGAAATTTTAAAAGTAATGCCAATTATTTTTATTAATATCGTTTTAAATTGTAAGTAAGATTTACCTAGGCAGAATATCGCTTCCTTGACAGAGAATGGAACCCATTGAAAACCATAAACAGTTGAGCAATGATAGAGAGTTTTCTAATTCTTCTGGACGAGGATTGCACGGGTGAGGGTTCTGCCATTCATTTGGTGTGATTCTATAAATAATTAAATAGTGTAACTGATATATTATACTTGAGTAATAACTATAGAATTTAAAGTTATCTACCTGGCCAAAAAAAATAATACCAGGGATAGGCCTAAATAAGCGGTTGCTGTAAATATCCATACTTGAAAGGAAAGTGGTTGGGTGAATGAAAAAAGATTGGTTTGGGGTTCTTCTGGTTTACTGAACAATATGCTGATACCTGCATAAAATATATAAACATTTCTACAGGATGGTTTAAAGCACACAACTTACCCAAGTTCATAAAAGGCATGGTAAAATCCACAGCAGACCTTCTTTCATGAGTAATTGTTAAATCACAGACCCCCAAGTCAGCTCTCTGTGAATACGTTAAAGGTTAGATCACTATCAAACTCGAGATCAAACTATTAATACCGTTTAAAACAGTGTTTAAAATTAATTTTACTAAACGTATTGATACTATTTCAATAAATCAATGTACCTAATGGTAGATTAGAATGCTACTTAGCTATGATTGGGTATTTAATACAAAATGAGGAAATCTAGACAGTCAGAATAACAGTATTATTAAATAATACAATTCTTAAAGCAACACTCCTTACTGTGAAACACATCTTAACCGAATGCAGAATATACGATAAAGAAAGAAGGCTATATAAAATATCCAACCACCTCGCTGAAGCACTCAATCCGGACCCCAACAATATACACAAGATCATACAATTTCTCAAACAAACGAATCTTATAAACAAACTGTAAATTGTAAATAATACTAATCACTTAACTCCTAATTATTACTACTTTGTCTTGTTTTAAATACTAAATTACTTTGTATATCTTTTTAAATATTAATGTAATATGTAAATATACTAATAGATAATGTACTGTTACATCCAATGGCCATAGACGCCGCGGATAGTTGTTTAATAAAAAAAAAAAAAATCTTAGAGCTATAATGTATGTATATAATTATAATAAATATCACAAATAAAAAGTAAAAACTAATAATATACAATATTTTATAAAAAAAAAAATCCGTTACCATTTCCTGTACTTCACCAATAATCCCATTCCATTTGTTTGTCTTTTTATCACGTTTTCCATTTCCATCACTTCTTAAACGAAATTCATAAGTTATATTAATTTCTTTAGCAATCATTTCTATAAGATCCACCACGTATCCTTCATATTTGTCATTGCCTTCTAGTTTATTGTGGCCTTCTTTTAACATTAAATACGGCTCTGTCTATCAATGTAAATATAGGAAAACTCTGTAATTTTTTATAATAAAACTAATGGTATGAACAAAAACATATTCATCTAAACATATTTAGTATGTTAACATTGTTAACAGTGATATGTATAATATACATATGAGTATATATTCGTTTTTACTTACGATTTTTGATGAAACAATAAATGTTTTGTTCTTACTCCCGGAGTATAAATCACGAAGCATTTCAAGACTGGTTCTCGTATAAGTCATACCTTTTTCTGGATCCCATAAGCCAATTTTTTTAAAACCAGTATCAACTAGTTCTACCATTTCTAGTGTAAAGTATGATCGATGACCAGTTTTGCTGTCAAAGCGTAACAGACCAGTCAGTCCTTCAGTTTCAATCTGAAACCATCATCAATATGTTATTCAATGACTGCCTAATGAGCACGAGAAAAACTATACTTACTACTCTCATGAAATTTATAAGTTTAAATCCATTGGACCAAGGAATAAATGGCGAATTTATACATTGGAGTGGTTCAGTGATGATTTTATTTGTCATACCGAGACCTTTTAATGCTTTAGCAAATACATTTACTGCGTCATATATGAGTATTGCATTGACTGTAAGTTTGTCAGCTTTCAAAGGCGCCATATTCAAATTCATTCTTTGTTGAACAAAATTCAAATCTCTCACGATATTTTCCACAGATGGGCTTAATGGATCAATTAACCGGACAGTTGTTATATTTGTACGCAAGCTCTGCACAATACCACTAAAATCTACCGTATGTGCATCCTACAACCAAAAACCGATTTTTTGATTTTTACTAAACGAAACGAATTACATTAATGAATAGAATACAATTAGTTCTTACCAATGAGGTTATGATAAAACTATGATAGTCATCCAACAAGTTGACTTCTTTTGCTTGTTTGAATACAGTTGATATTAAATCTGCATCACAGTCAAGTACAATGTGACCTTCTAAAGACTTCTTAATGTCTTTTAAAATCGGTCTATAATTTTCAAATAGATAACATTGAAATATTTGAAAAATCTTAAATGCTTTAGTTTTTATGTTATATAAGAATTCACCTAAAATTATTGCCTTCAGGTAATTGTACAATAGAGATAGCTGCTGCTTGTTTATCATTAGGTTTTGTTTTTCCCGAATAATCTTGGATTAAGTCTTGTAATCTCTGAAGACATTCTGGTCGCTGATAGAGTAACGTGAATGATTTCCAGTCCATATCATGAACAATAGCCGTATAACCCTTTAATAATAAAAATTGGTTTATTTTATTCAAAACTATATTTAAAAGAATATTATGTAATTTAAATATCTTGAAGCTTTACTTTTCCTAGCAATGTTGGCTCAGGATATGGATTGAAATAAAAATTGAAATTTTTAATAGGTGTGTTTTCCCAACTAGTGTCTATACGCGGAACTTCCATAGTCTCGCAAAGTGACTGCACTATGTTTGATGATTCAAGATGGAACGGTCCAAAAACCGCGCCGATCCCACGTTCCATAGTTTCACATACTGTAAATTAAAATTATTACCCAACTGTTTTAGTTATATAATCATGTAAAACGAAGATGAAAATCTATCTACAATTTTTTTTAAATTCTTAAATTCTGAGTGGAGCAGTGAAAGTAAATAGGTACCTACTACTTAGTAGTTTTATAAAGATGTAGTGTGTTTGCTGCTATACAGGGTGATTCTTTTATCAAACAACACTTATATGGTGTTTGTGTGTAAATACCACCTAACATACACCTATAACATACAAACACCACCCAAAACCACCCAACTTTGGGAGGCTATATCTTCTAAACGAATTGACGAAAAATGAAAATTTAAACGTGAAAATTCATTGAAAAAATAGCCTTTTTAGTTTACCAATTTTTAAGTATAGGTTTTCATTTGAAAATCAAAAGTTGATAATGGTTAACCTGATAAATATAAGGGTGAAAATATTTAAAAAATATATAGTTCTAGAACAAGATGGTTCCAAAATTTTGAAAAAAAAAAAATTTGAAAAAATTCAATAGTTTTTGAAATAATGAGTGTTGTTTGATAAAAGAATCACCTTGTATAGGATTTCGTATAGTGACCACTGACCAGTACACGTTTATAAATTTAAAAAATGATTTATAAGAATAGAACATTAGTATATATATAATGGGGTATACATATTTTCAAATAGATTATATTTGATATCAACAAATTACTACCATCTAGAGGTATAATTATAATATAATAGCTACCTATATAATATTACCTAATTAGTGATTAGGTACTGCAGGATTATAAATAATGTTGATAATTTATATTATCAGCGCTCGGGTTTTACAGTTCACAGTACTAAAAATAACTGAAGTATGCTCTATAAAAGCTTATATACCTAAAAAATCTTAAGATAAGTATTATAATATTCGGCCCTTATGCCTAAAGCCATTATAAAAATACCATTAATGAAAAGTTATTTCGTTCACAATTTAAAAAAAAAATGTACCTATGTATAGCAAAATATTCTAGACAAAAATGTATAAATACCATCTGTATAACCGATAAAGAATCATAAAATTGTTTAGAGTTCAGTAATTGTCAATTTTCCGAATTACTTGAAAACAGATTCTAATATGAATAAAAATGTGGGTTTTTAGTGTTTTTACTATATTTCCTATGATTCAAATAAAATATAAATAAAAAAATAACCAAGTTTTTTTATTTTTTATTCCACAAAAAATAAGGTAGATTCATGAAAATACAAAATATTACATTATTTTAAGAAAATTACCAAAAAATGCGTCAAAATTTGAAAAATAGCACTAAAAACTTAAAATACATAACATATTCAAAAAATAGAAGTATACAATTTCATATTTGGAGTCCACAGTGCATACGTTAACATTCTGTGGTATCTATAATGGAACATCCTAAAACTTAAAATATTTATATCTCTCTAAGGGTCTAAGGCCAAACTATACACATGGCAGTATGGCACATATTATATTTATTATAATCCATATTGTAAAGCTGAAAAGTTAATATAACTTCAGTAGTACAATTATTTTTTAACACTTTTCTAAAGGCTCCATTTAGGTTAAATTTATGTGGGTGTTAGATTTATCATTTATGTTGACTAAAGTGGCCGATGGTGGGGTATTGCCACCCATACCCCTCCATTCAGTCCATTCACATACCATAATTAAACTGACTTTTAAAGTCTCTGCAAACTATGTAGATTTTTCATTAAAACGACTATCAACTAACAAATATTAAAGAACTTCTAATGGCTCGATTTAGAAAATGTAAAGATTTTTGAAATGTGATAAAGAAATTTACCTTGCATCGGTTAAAGAATATACTAAAAATGTTCAACAGTTTATTCCCATTATACGAGTAGGAATTCACCAAAATTAATCAATGCAAAATAGTCATATGTTAATGTATTTAAACATTTTAAACAAAATTAAATTTTTTGATTGAATCTTTGAAAGTACTTACATTAATTTTGTCATGCGTACCTTTTATAGTTATTTCAAGCCCATAAATTGATTTTGAATATTTTGATTTCACGACTAATTTAAATATGCATTTTATGAAGTTGTGTAATATGTGATATGGGTCGTGGGTTATTAATGGGAAGTATGCAAACAATAATAATAATTTATTTTACTATTTACGCAATGACGAGCCGTGACCACACAAGAAATGAAATAATTATTCAACCATAAATCTTTAAAAATAAAATTTTTGAGGGGCCTTAGTATAAATAATTATCGTTAATACTACCTATCTATAATATTATGATTATGAAAATGATAAATGATTAGATATAATTAATAAATGCATACTAATACATATTCATATATGATCTAATATTATAAACAATAAAAAATTCAATAATGCAATAAAAAATGTATAGTATTGCGTTAAAATTGCATTTGCTCGAAATTACGATTATGCACTTTTCTGATGTAATTAGTAGGTACATACCACGAAATGTATTATTATTATTAACGTAAAGATAACAACCAGTAACCACATTATTCTCACTAATTTGATATTTTGTAATTTGCACCAATAGGAGTAGGTATAGGTTTAATATTTAATATATAATATTAAACATATTATATAACATAATATTATGTTATAAATAGCACTTAAAATTGGAAAATATGCAAATTAAAATTTTATCAACAAACATTTTTTTATAAACTAATTTTTAGACTTTTTTAAATTATACAAGTTTTATATAAAATATGATATAGTAAATATTTGAGAAGTAAGCACTTTTCCAGCTCTGGAACATTTTCTATCTAACCTTCGAACGAATTTGATAACTGCAGTACATTTGAAAAAATTTTAAAAATAACTAAATTATTGGAAACGAACGGAATAACCTGTGCGGTCGGCAATAGTAACTAAAATGTACTGTTTTTTTTCGTTAGCATAATATTCATTATTCAATACAATTTAGTTTATTTTCTTTTTATATATAATATGCTTTTAAATAGCACTTAAAACTCAAAATTAGCAAAATAGCACTAAAAGTCACAAATATGCAAAAATTAGCAAAATAAAATTTCGTATATGACATTAGATAAGTTTGAAACAATTTTGTATCTTACTCTGAATGTCCTAAGACCAACCAATAAAAATATGCATTTGCTAGAACTTCCGAGCCCTGCTAATGACTATTGACTAGTAATTCGCTTAAAATTCGAAAATTGAGATTCTAGAATTGCCAAACATTTGTAATGTACTTACCTTTCAGGCCAGTCATATAAGTATCCGTAGAATCGATAATTTTAATTTCTGGTTTTAAAAAGACATTTGCAAATCTTGGATCAATGTTCACTTTTTGGATGGACAATTCAAAGATCTGTTGTTCAATACTGTTTTCTTTGTCGAAGAACCCCACTGTGTAGATTTAACAGAAATGTGTTTAAGTTTAACATTATTTTTCAAACAAAATATATACCTATCAAATTATTGCACACAATAAACATATTAATTTACTATAAATACATACCGATAGAAAGTGGTATGTTGTCGTTTTCTTGTCCCACAACATGGCATAGGAAAATGGTTACAACAAAAGCGCATGAAACAAACATGTTCTACGTTCGGAACAAAAAATATGTACTTACTTGAAACCAATACCGCTCGGGTTCGTCTGGTATCTGGTATTTAAATTTAGAAATATTTTTTTGGCCATGAGCCAAGCTTTTTTAGCGTAAAACGAAGTGTCATAAACTCATAAAAATATAAACAATAAACGAGACTTTTTCATGGAAGAATCCAATGACACTCGTTGGGGCCTACAGGAAATATATTTAATATTATATATTATATTGCTAAACAACAAAGTATAACTAAAAGTGAGCTAAATATAAACATTATTAATTATCTAAACTTAATCGATGGGTACCTACCAAAATTGTTTTTAATAACACAGCTGTGCTCTGTATAAGTACAACTAAACTTTCTTACATGGGTATCCCCAGACATTTTTCTAGGGGGGGGGGGGGGGGGGCAAAATTAATTTTAAAAATAAATGAAAATTTTTTTATACATTATATTCATAGTAAATTATTGTGTTTCGTCATTAATTACAATTAGGTAGGTATTATTATTACAATTAAAACATTAAAAAACATTATTATACCAGAATTTTACCAATTGCTGTGGAAATAACATTATTCCAAGGGGGGGGGGGCAAGTGCCCCGTCTTGCCCCCTACCCCCCTGGGGACGCCCATGTTTTCTTATAAATCTACATAATTAAAATAATTATGCGTTTTCGCAAAATGTTACGCACAGTGAGAACTTTAAGCATTACATTAAAATTAATGCAAATATTTTTAGCAAATTGAAAAAGGTGGGCAAGTGGGTATCGCTCTGATGCACAAGAGGTGATTAGATGGATCATTTATAGACATAATAGGAATAATGCAGTATCTAGGTTGGACTGATTTTTTTTTTTTGAAAAAATTGCATTTCAAAACGTTAAAAAAAGATGATAAGTCGTGGATGTTGCTCTGCTGTACAGTAGGTTACAACTTTACAAGTGAGTTACTGTAATGGATGGAATTAAATTTTAATACAATGATATTATATCATTTTATATGAAAAACGACTTTGAACGGAGACAGCTAGTTTATCTGTCTAGGATAAACTATATGATTATTAAAAATTTTCAAATCTTAGATTTAAAAAGAAATTTTTTTATGAATTTCTAGCTTAAAATAATTTGCGAATTTTTGTGATTTTTACGTATGTCGTCAAAATTCAAACTTTGAATGCTTGTAAAAAAAAATTGTGGACATGTATTTCTTTTATTTTTCAACTGCTATTGTAAAAATATGTTAGGACTTTAGAAGCCTTGAATTAAATTTTAAAATCTTAGATATAAAAGGACATTTTTGTTATGAATTTCTAGTATAAAATAATTTGCGAATTTACGTGATTTTTAAGAAATATATTATTATACCAAAGTGGTAGGTTTTATGACCGTTTAATTTCTAGTGTATTTGAATACATATGAACCATTCAAAACATTTTTGTTTCTGTAAGTAACAACTGTACTTTTTATCCACGAGTCTTGGAAATTAAATCCGCTGTATAAATATTGTACTTACCTACGTTATTTCATTTGATATGATTTTTACATTATTTTAACCGAGCTTGCCAAATTACTATTTATCTTTGGAAGATTATCATTAAGGTAGATGAAAATCAGAAATTATACAAATTAAAATTTAATAAAATTCATCTAATGATTTGTTCTAATTGTTTAGGTGATATCGTTGGTGTTTTATTCCACTGAAAATACTTAAGAATTATTATAGACTTAACTCAAACAAGGGCATAATAACTGCAAATAATAAAATGTAATACAATAATAAATAAAATATTATTTATCTATACTTATATAATCATTAAAAATAATGCTGTTGTTATGGTATTAAATTGTAAAATTAAGAAATATGCGCTTAAAATTAAAAAATAACCTAGAAAATATACAATAATATGCACTATAAACGAACGATGGTACCTACGATGTCATCCAAAAGAATGGCAACAATCTCATTACGTAATATATATTATTATGACCGTGGAGGATGTTCGTAAATATGGAATTTTCTTGTGCACCACTGTTCTAAATTTAGGATCAAAAAACATGATAGATTGATAGTTAGTACCTATATTAGATAACAAATATTTGTGCAAGCATTTTATGTAGGTAATAGCCATCCGTGCTAGCTGGGGAACACCCCCAGACCCCTCTGTGTTAGCGAAAAGTGCATACCGAACGTGGAGACAGAGTCGTTCGAATTTCGAATTATTGAAGTCATGGCTGTAATCATCGGTCAAAATTCATAAGTCGTAGGAGGTGATGAGCATTTGTGATAATGCATGTAGGAGACGATACCTAGCACGGAGAGCTAATTATCAAGACGGGAACGTTCAAAATTTGAGTCTCATGGTTTAGAAACCTCTCATGGACTCTGAACGGCACAGCATCGATAATCTATAATATATGCTCCAGTCTTGTCCTGTAATGAAAGTTTAAACGCAAAGCGTAAAGCCGAATTTGAATACTAGCAAGTCAGTCGCGTCCAGTGAAAACACAATTAAATTGTACTCAGTACCTATACTACGACGAGCGATCGTAAGTGCACCTAACCTAACCTACTGCATAGGTTATATTATTTCACTATAAAAACATTAAAATTTTCAATTTTAGCCTCATTGCCTGGATGAAAATATGGAGAGTAAAAAACAACCCCCAAATACGTTGGAACTGCCCAATCAATTAATGTCCGGGATAAATTATGTACATTTAGTTATATATAATTTTATAATCCTCCAGCAACTATTAGGGTAAAAGCAAAAATACTTCGTCAAGATGACGACAAATTCTTACATTATTTTTAATTTGAGAAATCAAGCAGGTGATGTCACTCTAATACATACCTTGTATGTTTTGAGAGTAACAATTAAGCGTAGTGTATATAATTGGAGGTAATTTAATATATTAAACAAAACAATTTGACTTAGGTATATGATGTTTATAGGTGTTGATTGAAACTTTTTCTTCAATTTCAGTCACTGTGGTAGTAGGATAGATGATTATTTAATACCAATGAAATATTGGTAATAATTTTGTTTAAAGAAAACAAATTATTAATATACATAATATTTAAGTATATTATTATTATGTATAAATAAATAAAATTATATATTTAAAAATAAAAATCAATTTTTTATTTCAAGTTTTTCTGAAAATGTTCAATACATCTTGCATCAAAAAGACAGATTCTTTTATGTCTGCTTTTGTTTTAAGACCTGAAACAAATATAATTTAACAGATTAATTTTTAATTTATATCAGAGTAAAACATTATCATATTAGGCAAAACATAATAAAATAATATATTATCACACAAACAGGTTATTTCATTTTACATAAAATACCTTTTTTTCCTATTAATTTAAAATACAGAATTATGAGTTTTGACGACATAGCTATCAAATATAAATCTTTAAAAAAGGATGCTTATAATTTTAATTTCATACATTCAAGAAAAATGGTTCTTTTCATTAATAATTATTAGAAGTTGTAATAAGCTAAGTAGTGCATCACTATTTTATATTTTTAAGATCTATTGTATCTTTACTCCACTTGTATATGATGAAGATGATCATAAATAAAACTACTAATTTAGTACTAAATAATAATTATTTATGTACGAATGTTAAATATTTTGGTTTAAATTATGAAATTAAAAATATACGTAGGCAATTAAAACATAAAAGTCAATAGCACTCTTATTATCAAACATAAGCGTGAAAAATATGGCCAATATAAAATGGTAGTAAATTTATTAAAAATTACTAAAAAAAATAAAAATAAAAATGTATAAAATTACAACCCAAATTAATATTTTACAGTATTCACTATTCAATAAATTATCATACGAGATAAGAAGAAAATTTGCTGATATAATGTTTATTCATTAATGTTAAATGGGTATATTCATTCTCCTTAATTGTTGTCTATGGTAGGGTTTAATACAACAAGTCACCGTTTGAGAAAAGTAAATTTATTTCATATAACTATGGCTCTGATATTTTCTTAGAATCAAATTAAGAATCATGTATACTTTCTTTATATTGCATATTTTTTTAATTTGTAATGTATATTTAGCTAGCAGTTCAATTGAAAATTAATTTTTATATTCGATTTTATCTGATATTGTATTATTCTGTGATTACTGATTATTCTAATTGTAAATTAATCTTTTCAATTTTCATTGATTCATTTATATTTATCTTTTAATTTGTATGATTATAGTTTATATGTTATTAACTGATATTTTACTAAATCTTATGTCATTTACTTCAACTGTATTTTCAAAAGGGTGTATCTCATTCATTACATATAAATAAAAAAATTTTCTTGTCATTTGTATGCTATTACTAGGAAACTATTGCAAGTACCTTATGCAAAAATTATAAGAAGTAACAAAAATATAATATATATTATGTTTATGTTAACATTTATAAAGCACTTTAAAGTGCCATTTCCATAAAAGTTTTGTAAAAATTTTATTCATCAATTTTTGATATGAATAATTTTTCCTTAACTAAAGTAATATAATATAGACAGTTATTTGAAAGTTTTTAAGAATATATTACCTGTTAAAACTACTTTTCCATTTACGAACATTAAAAATACCGCTCGAGGTTTGACCATCCGATAAATTAACGCAGGAAATACTTCTGGCTCAAAGCTAAACAAACAAATATATCAATTTATTTATTGGATATTCTTAAAGTATGTCAGTATAAAATATTAAAACATATTTTTTTAAATTCAGATTTAATTACATTGTTAGTAATATTTTTTTTTAATTGTAATATGAAAAATAAAAATAAATAATAATAAATACACTACCTATATTTAGGACTTAATTATTCAAAAAAATTTTATAAAAATAATCCAACTTTAATATATAACAGATAATAAATATATGTTTAAGATGAAGTTTTTAAATTGTATATTAAGTTAGGTTTATACAAATTAGTAGAAAAACAAAACATTTGTAATACAAATTAAGTACCTGGTAAACTGTGAGTGAGCAGTATTTAATTCTTCCAACATTATTGGGAAACCAACATCCCATGTACAAACAATATTGTGCACTGTATAGTCACAAAATTGTACCTAAATAATCAATTGGTTAGGTTATCAAATAACAATATAAGAAGATATATAATATAAAACTAACATTGTGTCCAAGTCTCTCTAAAATTTTTGCTACTTTTCGACATCCTAAATTTCCAGTTCGGTCATCTTTAGCGCCTTGCATGATCATTTTGCCTGATGGAAATAACAAGCTGGTGACATTAGGTGTACGAAGACGCATAATTAATCCATTAAATCGCTGTGGGTTATACTCAGAATTACTAGTCCACATGACGATTCTTACCAAGTCCAGAGGACATCCCATATTTGCACCACAAACAATATTTCTGTAATAATAGAAAAGTATAACTTAATAGTTAAAATGTATTTGAGTAGTGAATAAATTACTTAATCTACTAATTATATTCATAAAATAAAACTCACTGAACTTGAATAGATTGACCACCTTTGTTGCATCGAATGAATTGAGGTATATGCATAACAATAGTTTTATGAGGATTTGCATTATTACCATCTTCATTGCTTAGTTTTGGTTTTTTTTTTATTGGTTCAAAATTATCATCATCAAGTCCATCAAAAAAATGTTTATTTTCTAACTCTCCTATAACTTCTGTAGTTAAAACTACTTCTTCAGCATCTTCTAATTTTTTAACAAATGTTGATTCTGGCCCTATTGATTTTTCATTTGTATCTTCTTTCTCACTATATACTGGACCTAGAACTTCTTCTTGACTAGCATCATCAGTAACTTTACCAAGTACTTCCTCTTGTACACTACCTAATGCTTCTACTTCGCCAGCAATGTGTTCTCCATATTCTTCATACTCATCTTCTTTGTCGTAAAGAGTTTTATTAAGCATAGCATGTAAACTTTGTTCGCCCACATCACTCTCATCAGAATCATAAAATTCATCATCACTTAAATTCATTGTAATAGTAATATTCTGGAAGTAACAAAAAATAGAATATACATAAATAATTTAACCGGAATAGTATTATTAAAAATTGATAAATAATAATAATAGATAATGTCTTAAAGAACATTTTTGTAAAATATATTTTGATGCCGTATTGCAACTATTTGAAACTATAATAAATTAAACATTCATGTATCATAATTAAAATAATTTGTACACATTTTAAATACAATATATCTTTAATGTATCTTAAGGAACGGCAATAACTAAAGCAGTTGAAGGGTAGAAAAAACAATAAATAATGATGAGGTTACATGATAATATTCCATTGGAATTTTAATTTTTAGCTAATATTACAACAGTTAAACTGCTCAAGAAAATTATTAGTACGAATAATTAAGCAGTAGATAAAATAATACAGATGGAAATTAATTAAGTAATTTTGTGATAGTTGATGCACTTTGGTTGGCCAAACAAAATTTTAATTTTAAGCAAATAGTGATTCTCCTCACTGAAATAATGAAATCCTACACCACACAAAAGAGCAACAGCAAAATATTTATAAATATAGTAATAAGTAACATGGACTCATTCTACAAAGGTATTTTTATTACATACATGGCAAACATATATTAACACGATTATACTATGCAAAAACGTTATAATGATTTATTTTATATGAATTTAAAAATTTGTACACCTTTGGTGAGTGAATGATATAAAATATCAAAAATACTCAATGGGCTGATGGTTGCTAAAGAGTTGAAGACTGGAGTCATAGACTATGTTTGACCCCAATACTCTCAACACTAATTTTTAAAATAGCAATAGAAATTCAGAATATTAAATCATCTAGTAAGTAATTGGACTATTAGATATGTACTATTTATTAAAATTATAAAAAGGTGAACAAGTAATGGATGTGTTATATTCATTTTATCTTTACTTATATTTGGATTCATTGATAAATCATTGCATAGGTATTAAAAAGCTGAGCCTGATCAAAAATATATTATATCTTTAAATAGCATAACTTTCAAATAAACTTTTTTTTTAAATTTACTTCATTATTCTAAATTCAAGTGATTTGTGAATTTTGTAAAAATTTTATCTTTTAAATGCATATAAAATTAATCATACATATATTATGAATCTTTGATATTTTTGGATTGCTATTAGCTAATATATGCTAATTCTTTTGTGTTTGGTTACAAAGTTTTTAACGATAATAATTTACAACAATTTCTCAAGGCTACAAATAGCAAAAGTTTAGTTAAAATTTCAAATGTCTATGCTAATCAGTTTTTAAGTTACATCAATAAATAAAAAAATTTTAAACATTGATTTTGATTTTTTGCGTAACAACTATCTCTTTTTGGTTTTTTTCTATACTTTCTAAAAATACTGAGAATTGTCTATAATTATTTCTCAAAAGTACCAAATACAATCACTTTAGAATTTAGGATAAAATATTAATACTTTCATGGTAAAAATAAAATTATATAATGTTTTGTTTTAAACAGTCTTACAAATATCACTTAATCAATCAAACCATATATGAACAAATTATGAAGCAATTTTTTCCATTAAAATAAATAATACCAAGCGTGTTCAACAATTTAAAAAAATTATTTAGGAGTTCCAAACATAAATGGATATGGAATGGATACTAAATCATTAAGGTAACCAAAGTTATTATAATATAGGAATAATATTTAAACCATAAATAAAAGAATACAAAAAAGAACTTAAATACCTACGAGTATGATTTTCTTAAAAGTTTCAAATATAATAATGATAAAAAAAAAAACAGGAACAATCAAGATTTAAAAAAAGAAATTTTACAGAGTTTTAAAGACTGTATTGATGGTATAAATGTAAGGCTGAAATCTGATAAAAATACCAAAAATAATAATATAGAAAAAAAATTATATAATCTAATAAATGACAAACAGATGTCAATACTAGATAGAGAATAATTAAAGAAGAACCAAAAGATTTATAAGCAATAAAATAAAATGTATACAGATATATTTATATTATGCTACAAATTGTTTATAATATTTCATATTTTACCTGTGAAAAATCTAATTATATAATTTTATACAACGGTTATTAAAAGTAAAACATTATTCATTAATATTTAATATTATGAAAGACATTGCACGTCTACGCGAGAAAGTACTTATCGTTTTCATATGATTTCTTGAATTAAGACATACTTAATAATATTGTTTTACTAAGCCATGGTACTATAATAACGAGACATATTATGTCGTGTTATGTATTATTAATATTAAGGAATAATAGAAATTTAGAATTTAAACATTTTCTTAACAGTTAAAATGTATAATTTATTATCACTTATTAATATGATATCACTCATTACAGATACACTCCGAGTCTGCTACAGAAGCAATTTTCACGAGTATAGTTTATGCAATATTTTATATTTTGTACACTCACGACTCACTTAAAAATTAAAATATCGTAAAAAACAGATAATTTTCTTACCTAAAAGTTTTATAATAGGTCGATTCACTCTAATATCAACTCTGACAGCACCCTAATGAAACCTTACTACCTTAGATCATATACTAGTATATACTAGTTACTAGTATATGATCTAAGGACTAAGATTGAAACTTGAAACTAGCGAACGGAAAAATAGTGTGTCTGGTACGTTTGTAAGATGGAGACAACACATCACGCAGATGCAACGTCTTCCCAATGTAGTGCTTAGTTACAATCGTGGCATGATTTAAAATAGTATCACCACTGAGATAGATAAGAATATATATTAGAATATATATCACGGTTTAAGATATACAGGTTAGCTATCGGCTGTCTAAATTGTATTGATAGCTGCGGTCAGAACTCGTCACGGGTTTAGTGCATAATTTCACCACATCTGTAGAGCGCTAGTAGTAAGTAGGGTCATATAGCTGCATGTTAGGGAACTCGGAACTACCTATATTATTATTCGATAATTCAATATTGTGATTGTGATTTTCTATTTCTTTTCTAATTAGTAATTTCTGATTGAGATTTGCGAATTATTGCGATTGCCTTTAAGTAATTATTATGCTCCCTTGATGCAGAATATTCTAATTCTATTTTGCATTTTTAGCTGTAGATACAACTTTTAATTTATTTAGGTCATTTTTCAACATTTTTAAGTCATTTTTTTTATATTTTATATAATTTGTATAACATAAAAAAAAAAATAATTTTAATATTATTATTGTGGGGGTTTTTGGTGTTATACATTCTTTATTTATATTTTACTTTTTAATTTATTTTTAATAATTATATTTTACTTTTTAATTTATTTTCAATAATTTTAAATAATGTATAAAATGTACTATTGTTTATTAATATTATAATTCATATTTTAAAATACTATTATACCCATATCTCTAATAAAAATTATTATTTATAAATACATTTTTTTCACTTATTATGTTTTTTTAGGCATTTTTAAGTTTTTTTTTTAGGTCATCTACATCCTAACTATATTGATAATGTATTTCTTTTAATTTTTGTGGTCCAATATTTTATCATAGTGAATAATGCCACGTTCGTGCTGCGTTGTTGGATGCCAAACTGGATATAAGTCCAACTCTAATAAAATTGTAATTCCCTGCTTTGAACATAAAAATGTAATTGTCACATCTATTCTGACTAATTTCATTGTATTGCGAATGCGCCACTTTGCTGTTCAAGAAAATCGTTTTGATATAAAAAAAAGCAGACAAAAAAAAAAATTGCTAAATTGATCTCAACCTAAGAGAAACTCTAAAGCTTTTCCCTAATTTTTTTTTATATATTATTAATAGCATGGCTTTTTGTTTTTTTAGTAGTTTAGTTGCATTATTTAATAAATTTAATCTTTCAGTTGTTTTTCTTTAATTTGTTTTGGTAATATTGTCTAGTTGCTGTTGCAATTTAAGGTTAAATTAAATTGTGAAACACTAGAATAAACTTATTTGAAATATTTTGTTACAGTTATGAAGAGGCTGAATTACTGTAATGTTTTCAGTTACAATAATAATAGTAAGTATAAGGAAAATATTTAAATTCAATAATGAAAATGTTGAAAATTATTTGTATTTAATTACAAAACAATGAAGACAATGACAAATGGAGTGAATGTAAGACAATATAATATTATAGGTATATTAAGGTAAATATCTTAATGTAGGTAGGTAATTGGCTGGGCTGAAGGTTATTTAAAAAGTTTTGAAGATGATTGGATATGTTTTTAAACCATCTTTTAATAATATATAATATTATATCGACATAATAGATATCTGAATAAATATATTTAAATATATTTTTTAATTTATATTATATTTATTTAGATATTAAATGTATGATCATTAATTCATTAAATTCTATCATGTAGGATACACTAGTACACTACCTATAGTAAGTAAAATATAGCCCTACTTACTACTAGCGCTTTACGCGTGTGGTGAAAATATGAACAACTGAACCGTTACACAATCAGACCGTATAGCGGGCCGGCGATAGCTAACCTGTATATCTTAAACCGTGATATATATACAGAATTCTGTGATAGTACTAATCACAAGTGTTTACGTCATGAAGCGTGATAAGAGTTAAGAATTCATGGAATATAAAGATAGGTATGCTTCATATACCTATTAACTATTAATAGGTGTATCGTTTGTTTATAGACCTGACGCAGTAGATAACCGTGGCTTATACAATAGATGAGTATAATTGTCTTGACTCGCGGTCGTATTCATGAATTTATTATATTATTATGAAACCCGAAGAATTAAGATTAACTCTCTATAATCGAGCTATGAAAAGATCAGAATGTCATCCCTCCAGGCTCCAAGTGTCTCTATTGTGTCTTGTACGCAGAAATACGGAATCGTTTGTTTTTGTGGCCATTGGCCAATCAGATATTATCATGGTCAGTGCCCAATTTCAATTCCAAACTGATGAAGTTTTCGTTGAAATACATTTTTAGAAATTTATAGTAAGAGTTAAGAGTGTTATTAATATTTCATGGGTATACTTTTTTTTTTTTTTTTCTTATTATCGACGACGCTGCCGGAACTGCTTGCGCATTACGTCAACAGCGCCGCCATCGTTTATTATACACTAAAAATGTATGGGTATACTAACTTTCGTGCAGTGACTGCAGTGTATAAGCAACGAATCAATTTTTTGTTTTCACTGAAAATTTGCAAATATCAGTTACTGCTGAGATTAACATCGGTGGTTCTTAAGCGACGGAACACGAAGTGTTGGTGCCTACCTATATATCTGTTAAAATCACTTAGCTGTTATAGCCTACTTCCAGTGACGTAATTAAGTCAGGACCATAGGTGGCGATTGGGGAGTGCTTGAGCGAGTGCTTGGGGGGGGGGAGGTGATTGGGCAAGGGGGCTTAATGTAACTAAGAAAAGCGTATCCCCAAAATTATAGAACATTGTTTATAATCCCCACTTCTTATTTTGTAAACCAAGATTCTAGAGTAAATTAGTAAAATTATTTAGTAAATTATTTAGTGTTAATTTATCACTTTGAATTAAAATCAACATATTAGGACGTTAGGTAGGTATTAGCGAGATATTGTCTGGTATAGTCGGTATAGATGATAGTTTAAACGTACATTTAAAAATATTTTCATACCCAAATAATTGACAAAATTACCTATTCGCCTACAATTCTTCGTGACGTAAATGGGTTCTAGGGCCACAGAGTTTCACGTTATGTCACTGCCTAGTGCCTACTTCATATACCTAATAATAACAATAATAATATTTTTCATCAACAACAACAAATGCGAATAATCAACCAATAAACACACGCGAGTTTGTCTATATAGTAGCACCTCGATAGTGTATTATTATTTATTTTACAGCTATGTATACACGAGTGACCGAATAGTAGGTAGCTAGCTACTTGGATCGATTATAATCCGGTATAGCGTAGTTGCTTGGCAACCGACCGGAGGAGCCTCCTATATGTGTTTATATATATATATGTATAAATAAAACGCAAACTCATTTTCCAAAAACACTTGGAGGGTTAGGCTAGGGTGGCATCCGAATTTAAACGATCGTAAATCGCACACTTTCCTGCAAGATTAATCGTACACACTGCACGTAATAAATAAACCGTGTGGGTCACAGGAGTAGAGTTTAAATGTTATTATTATTATTATTATTACATTATTATATTATGTAAACCTTTTGCGTGAGCGTGGACTGGAAAGTGTTCAGTTCAGTATTCTACCACAATAAACGGTCTAAATGTTGACCTTTGGATCTATTGATTTTATCTATTATCTTGTATCTACTCACTACTCGTACGTCTTGTGGAACCTTTGAATATATTTCCCTTTTTTCCCTTCAATAATGCATATCAATAAATGATCTGAATTTTTAAACTTTTAAATATAAATATCTATATTAAAAGATCATATTTTCAAATGATTGTGATTTTTTGAATTATTTATCTCAGGACTGAGGAGTATTCTGTGGTGTGTCAAATTTACAATTGTTGTTAAAATTAAAACCTTCATTTTTTACTGTGAACTATTTAGCCGATCATTTCCCTGAACATTTTGGCGTACGACAATCAAAATTCTAACGTGTAATTTCTCAGTTGTTAAAATATTTATATAAAGATAATATAGTCCTTAAAAATGGTTTAAAAAATATAAAATTATATGTAATATTGGATGTAGTATTTATTATACTTGGGTTATTTTTATATATTATTGATATTTATAAATATTAATCAGTAGAATTCTTAAATCGCCTTAGCTCTCATCTTCTAAATCTATTATTATGGATATATTTTAGTATTATCCTTAATACACAAAGTTAAATAACTAAAAAATTATACTTGTTCGAATTTTGATTCTAAATTTTATCGCGAAATTATTATCATTTATGATGAACTTATTAAAATATGGGTGATAGATATGACCTTTTTTACCCAATGATTTTATTTTATTAATTAATATTTTATATTTATTTAATTTTAATTTATAATAATTATTATAAAAAATGTATCATACCTACAATTGTACATCATAAAACTAAAAAATGCCACATGAGCTAATCGTATTACTCTTTATAATTTCTATATTTGCTCGAAATTCGCGGTCTCAAACTGTTTGGTATTCAAAAATATACATTAAATTGTAATATCAGCAAATATTCAGCGTCTTCTGAGCTCAGGCAGCACATGCCGCATCAAACAGGCATGGTGTGCTCATAACATCAGCGTATACCCGATTACGTTAATTCTTTGGACCGTGTGGAATACTATGTGACCGTGTAAAATTCAGACGAGCAAATGAAACACGTAGGAATAATAGGTACATTTTAATTATAAAGTTGTGTAGTGTGTTGTATTAGATATTATGATAAAATAATATGACGATAAAATCAACTACGATGATTAACCGCCGCGAGTTTGTTGTGTGTGTACGATGATTATGTGCACTTGTCGTCGCAGCATCCGCTGCAGAAGTGGAGTGGGCGTGCGGTTGGGGTTGGTTACGTTTTCAAAAAGTAATAAAACGGAAGAAAAATTAAAAAGGAAACCATAGCAGCGGCGGCGGCGGCGACCTCAGCGCACAGCCTCCGGTCGTGCCCGATCATATTACGACCCGGCGCGCATGTGGGTTGTGGGGCCCCAAAACGAACGATGCGAGAAACGGAATTTCTTTTTCGCCATTCAGTGGACCACTCGACGGGCACTTGTCCGGTGGTCGTGGATTCGCGTATGTAGACACACACACACATATAATATATATGATATGTTTTATGCTCTGTAGAGCGATATTTTGTATTTAATCACTCGGTCGCCGTCCAAACACGGCCGAAAAATATGAAGTTGAAAATCGTCATTTGGATTATTCACCTTGCGAGCCGAGTATCCGCTCTACCCGATACGATCAGAATCGGTAAGCGCAGAGCATATCATACAATTTATTGTGAAACATTATTATAGATGCTTTTTCCTATAACACGTATCAATAAATTTAACTTGTTACACTATCACTATTTCAGAAAACATTAACGTTTTTGAAATTGTGTCTTTTATATAATTTTAATCCGCCACAATACAACATTTACAAATCTAATATTTTCATCGTTATAATTTTTTTTTTATTGAGTTTTTAATATTTTGAACAACAACGTATATTTACTAATAATAATTAGTAGTATAATAAATTACTATTATACTAATAATTTTTATACGGAGTATTTAGATCTATCAAAATCAAATTTCGGACAATAAATTCATTTATGAGTTATAAGATTTTATAAGTTTAGATGTTTAGAGTAGTGCTGGAAAAACATTTCGCAGAGCAAGTACCCCTGTATTAGTGTATTACTCTACTCCACTCATCAAATCTTTAAGTACTTATAATTTGTAAACTAGATATTCGTTCAAAATTCAATTTTTATACATCAAAGTATAGGTACTTCAAAAACTTTTCTGATTTGGAATAGTGAATTAAAAATGCAATTATGTACCTATACATAATTTCTGCATGCTTTTATCTTAAACTATATTTTTACTATAATCATTTAAGTATCGGGATTGTATATGTTTTAAGGTTTTATGAATAGCTATTGTCAGGAAAAAAATATTCGGTTATCTTAGTTCTCGAAAAATGTTTTTTTTTTGTACTGATCAACTAGATGTTTAAATAAAACAATATAATACATAACACTATCAGTGGTGGTTATAAGTAGTTTTATTGTTACCTGTGGGGAAATATTGTAAAGGGAAAACCAACACCTATACCAAAGAAAAACATTAAACTTGCTTAGGTCACATTACACGTTCAATACAATGATTGAACTTGAAACTAAAATATTATAATTTGAACTATAAAAAGCGGGTAAGTGTATGTTGCTCAGTTGTACAGTATAGTTTACTGTAATGGATGATATTAAATTTGAATTCAGTGATATAATATCATTATTCATTATATACGAAAATCAATTCTGAGCGGAAACAGTCAGTCGGTCTAGGATATTTTATACAATTATACAATTATATTAGTTATATTGTTTTTATTTCAAAAAAAATGTATGCATCTATAAAGTGAATTTCGAATTGATCAAATCAGAATCATCATGTACCCGATTCACTCAGTCATCCATAGTATATATACAATGTATTGTTAACTATTAATATAAGTCATTGATGACATTAACTATTAAAATTAGATTATAAAGTATAGGTACTCAAGATATTTTGATTATTTAGTTGTAATTTCATCCAAATTTGAATTTTAAATAACTATAAAATAAAACTGTGTTTGTATAGTTTTAAGATTTTGTTTACTGCAGAATTAATTACTTACGTAGAACTTTGCCTTACATTTTCGATCCTTAGCTATAAGTGTGAAACGTTTTATAAATTTTTAACAACTAAAGAATTTGTAAATTTTCAATTAAATACATTTTGCTAAATTTGAACTTTAAATGGCTATAAAAAAAAAACGTGCTTATGTATGTTTAACATTTTGTAACTGCCTCTATTAAACAACTATTTCTCAATACTCAAAATTATCAGCCCCAAACATAAATTTTTTTAATATTATAATCAATTACGTGTCAAAGTTTTATAAATTTTACTTTCGGGAAACCAATCTCATTGATCAAAAGCTATGTAACTTTAACTGGAAAGTTGAATGAGTTGTTATGATTAAGTACTAAGTAGTAACATGCAGCGAATTTAGAAGGCTGGATAACATGTTAGTATAATATATATATATATATATATATATAATTATACATTCCTAAAAAATTAAAAATGCAAGCCACTAGCTGAGGAATAGTTGTCTGAACAGTTATCCTATTATAGTAAGTCATTATCTAATTTATTAAAAAATGTGTTAGTAATTTGTTATTAATTGAAAATTGGTTTTTAGTAATCATAAATAAATGCATTTTTTTTATCTGATAAATTTTATCGGATGGCTGTACGGGCAGCTTGTGAAGTTCCTTTTTCTTTGAAATGGTTTTAAAAAATAAACAACTGTTTTTTAATTAAACGCTTTTTAGTTTTTTGATGTATTATTAAATTTAATTTTTAAGACATTTACAAGTTGTATGAATCTATCAGGTAATGTTGAGGAACCAATTTCACTGACATGCAGAATAGGTATATATTTTTGAATACATTTAGCGAATTGGGTCTTGATTTCAAAATATTTACCACAAAAGATTACAAGTAATAGTTTTATATTAGAATATAATATAATTATAATAATTAAATGTAAGATTTATATAAACGAATTTTAGGCTTTGTCGTCATGGCATTATCATTTTGTTCAAAAATAACAATAATTATAATTATTAAAAATTTTTGTTAAACATGTAACTAACATTATAGTATGATGGCATCCTAATGATGAATATGTAAAAATATATTTATTTCAAATAAAGTATAAGCAAATTTGAAATTAGTGTAACCGAGAATGTCGTAGATACATGAAAATTTCACCAGTTATTTAGATTGGCATTTTCTTTACATGATTAAATTTCGAAATATTTTGACTTTTTTTTAGATATTTAATGAAAACTGAAATTTTAAATTTTTGTGAAAAACTTTTTTTGAAGTGTCGATAAAATTTTTTTGGCCCTATAAAAAAACTTGAAAATTTAATACACAGTTCCTCATAAGTTATTCTTATACTGATAAAAAAATTATAAGAATACATAAATACAATTTTTTTAAATTATTATTGAAGTTCAAATATTGACTAAAATTCGTCAAAACCATGAATATTTTTTTTGTGTCTGTCATCACGTTTTGGGGTAGTAAAAGTGCTTCAATTTTCGACTTCAGTACCTTATTCGATCAGAAAGTGAATCTAGTTGGTACTTTGGGGGTCAAAAATAATTCTTAATATTTTTCTATATAATCGGGATAAACAAACTAAAAGTTAAGGGAAAACAGGAAATTTTACGTACAATCAGTTTTCGACAAAATCGATTTTGATTTTTGATGTAACTTTAAAACAAATGTCGATTGTTACATGCAATTTTCACCGAATGTTTATATAAGTATATTCTGTCTACTATAAAATTTTCAAAAATTTTTGATTTAAGTTGAACTATTCATAAGTCTATGCAATTTTCGATCATTATTAGTTTTTTTAAATTAAAATCGATAAAAATTTATTTTTTGAGTAGAAAATTTTGAAAATTTAATACAAGGCTCTCAACATATTATTACAATAGCAGTTGAAAAATAAAAGAAATTCATAGTCACAATTTTATAAGCAATCAAATTTTGAATTTTGACAAAATACGTAAACATCACAAAAATTCGCAAATTGTTTTAAGCTAGAAATTCATGAAAAATTTTATTTTTAAATCTAAGATTTGAAAATTTAATACAAGATTCCTTACAAATTTGTCAATCTTTATCAAAAAAAAAAAAAAAATGTCCACCGGAAATTCAAATTAAATTTTTATTAGCATTTGAATTTCAAATATTGATAAAAAAAACGTCAAAACCATGAATATTTGCGAATTATTTTGTTGTTCAAAATTCATAATATTGTTTGTATTTATATTTAAGGACTAAGGTTATAAAATTTAACACTATAAGCTTTCCATAAGTTTTGCTTCAAATAGCTATAGAGAAAATTTGAAGCGTCATTATAGGAAAAATGTTTTGAGCGTTTGAGTTTTAAATTTTTATGAAATCGCGTAATGATAACGATTTATCCTCAAACCAGGTATATGTATATCTATGATGATATAAGGTATTATGAATTATGATAACTACATGCAATGTTTTTGGAAAAATTGATTAACCATGCCTTATGCAAAATGCGTCCAATTTATTGAAAAATAAAATATTTGTTTCAAAATAGAATGTATGACAATATTTAAATAAAGTATATTATCCTAGACTGAAAAATCTTCTCCGTTCAGAATCGTTTTTCGTATACAATGATACCTATCTTTGCATTCAAATTTAACCTACCCTAGTCAGAGGTCCACCCCACCCCCTAATGTACAGCAGAGCGACATCCACTTACCCGCTTTTTTTTTAAATTGTACCTATTTTAATCATTTTGTTTAATAGTTCAAACTTAGTGTAATAGATATTTTCACAATTTTTATAGTGAACTTAAAAAACAAAATACAAAACACCTATTGTTTAATATTTATACGTGTAAAGTTGATTGTAATCATTACTTTTAAAATATTTTTATTCTATAGATCTAAATGTTAAAAGTATTCGGTCAATATCGTAATACAATCTGTGAGTAATATTAAATAATTATCTATTATTTTCAATTTTCAGGGGGTTTGTTTCATCCAAATGACATTAACCAAGAAAACGTGTTCAAACATGCCATCTACGATGTCAACGCCAATCGGCACATACTTAGTAGGTCAAACCTCTCGGGCCAGCTAGAAAAAGTATCACCGCAAGACAGTTTCCATGCTTCCAAAAGAGGTTATATACCTGTCATTGATATAATATTATACATATACATGAATTAAAGATATTATAAAAAATGCATTTGCTCAACATCACTGTTTTTTTTTTTTTTTTAATCCAATTCGTTGTAGTGTGCAGTTTACTCCGGCTTGGCGTCGCCGCAGTTTTCGGGCCGCAGTCCGCTCAGATATCCAGTCACGTCCAGTCCATTTGCGACACAATGGAAATACCACATTTGGAAACGCGATGGGACTACAAGCTGCGGCGCGAGAGTTGCTTGGTCAATCTGTATCCGCATCCGACCGTATTGTCCAAGGTAACGTGTATATTATATATAATATCATAATATATCGTTATTATTGTATGTATATGGCATATTTATATTATGATTTATTGTACGAACGAATCATCATAATATCATTTATAAATGTATAATGTTAAATAATATCATGTATGGTTCACAACATTTATTTCGACACATTACGCCTTGTCATATATAGGCGTACTTGGATTTGGTGAAAAAATGGGGTTGGAAGTCGTTCACAATAATATACGAGAGCAACGAAGGTCTGGTTAGGCTGCAAGAACTGTTGAAAGCCAGGAACGGCGCACTTTCGGCGTATCCGATCACGATCCGCCAGTTGGGCTCCGGCCGAGATCACAGGTGAACATTTTAAAAGCCAAAGACGTATTTAGGTGTGAGAGTGAAGATGAAAGGGCATGGTCTTAGGTGTTACATTCTTAAAGAGTCTTTTGTTTCAAATGTAATTGTTAAAATAAATTATAAATATTAACTAATAATAGGTATAACTGTATATAATATTATTCTTTTAGAAAACACATTAGTCATTAGTTATTATTCATATTACCTACAATACTAAGTCTAAGGAGGATCTATATGTGCCATTTTTTGGAAAATCTAATATCAATGTATTGCACATTATAACGACATCTGTATATTATAGATAGGCATATTAATTTAATGTTAAGTAGTAGTCAGTATACTTAAATATTAACAAAATAGACTGATGATTCGCCATGCATAGTCATTCATAAAATGCTTGTGAACAAATAAATACAATAGTTATATTTTTTTCGAAATATTTCCATATCTAATGAGTAATGAGCAAAGACCAATTTTTTTATTTATAACAATTTAATTTTGATTTTAATCAAAAAAATTAATGCGGGAAAGTGAAAATGTTAGATTTATTTTCATACAAGTTTTTTGTTTGTACACCCTGTGTCATTTGATGTTTATATATTGTATAATATCGTTCCTTCCCGTGTTCCGGCCGGTTATATATGTTTATTATATATATATACTGAATCGAATATTGATTGAAAAAATGAATGATTCTGTTTACGCGCAGGCCACTGTTGAAGCAGATAAAAAATTCGGCAGAATCGCACGTCATACTAGACTGTTCCACCGAAAAAATATATGACGTGTTGAAACAAGCACAACAAATTGGAATGATGAGCGACTATCACAGCTATCTGATCACGTCGCTGGTGAATTTACCTGTCTATATAATAAACAGGATGATTTTTTTTTTATCGTGAACCAAGAAAAATCTTAGAAAATACAAGGGTTTTTAAACTTTTATTTTTGGAAACAAATACTGATAAGATATTATGTAAAATAGTATTTATCTTCTGTAGCTTTTAGAAAATTCCTTGTAAAAATTTCTTACAATATTACTGGGTTTGCGATACAAAAATAATTACCTATTCTGTATTTAATGTACGCTGTGTATTATAGCTATAATTTTGAATTTTTAGGATCTTCATACGATCGATCTGGACGAATTTAAATACGGCGGTACAAACATCACAGGTTTCCGGTTAGTCAATCCCGATACACCAGTAGTGCAAAAAGTGCTGAAACAATGGGTGAGTCCACTGCTTTGTCGTTTTATCGTTTAACATAATATAATATAAACTAGGCATTAATATTTACTTATCACCTTTATATCCGAATATTGTAGTATTTTGTCGAAATAATAAATGAAACGATTTAACCCACTCCCTATATATAAAAGTATATATTATAATCCATGTTATTACTATGTATGACGTATGCATATTAAGAACAATCAAAATATTAAGTTTTTATTTTTATGACTTATCGACTAATATAACTTGAAAATATGTATACCTAGAACAATAGCTAATAATAAATTAATTGGTTCTGTTAATTGATTAATTCCTATTTTGTATTCATTTACACATTTTCCAAATTGGTAACCGAATCATTTTTATAGTTTTTGCTTGACATTTTTAAATTTGAAGTTAAAGTTAAGATTTAATTTTTTCGAAGAAATTATTCACAATATAAAATCACATATACATTCCATACAAATTAACTATACAATGAATAGATATATATATAATTCATATAATACGATTACATCGTATAGTATTATTAATCATTATATTATATTTGAATACAAACTGATTGGTATATTAATAATTAATACTGTTTCTGTAATATTTCTAGAACTTATGAAAAAAAACATTTCTTTTGATTGTATTATTTTGAAAATGGTGTAGATAATTATAAAATTGACAGCATTGAAGCATATTTAGGACGAAATTATACCGCAATAATTATGGGATTTTTTTGATATACCCAATAAATATTTTCGCATCTGTGTTCTCAAAAGTGAAATCGTTTGGAATCGAATTAAACCCACTCGTGTTCATCTATAAACACGATAAATATAATAATTATTAAAAATGATTTTATTACTAAAAGAAAAGTATTTAGAGTTACAAAATATTGCAGTGTAATAATATTTTTATAGGTACATAAGTACATTGTATTATTGTCGTATAAATAATATTATAAGATATCATAATATATTCATATGTGTTATATGTATAGGATTCCAGTGATAGTTTATAGTTATAATTTATATGTAGCTTTTGTTGCAAATTAAAACATATAGGTATTTATCTAGTCTCGAAAATATAATTACTTATGAAACCAAACATCGTATAGACTATAGGGTTTACCGTAAATACATATTTTTTTATATTATCCGATATATTCAGCAAAAAAAAAAAAAAAAAAAACAACCCGGGAAAAGAAACATAATATTATAATTTGTGAAGTATTTTTCATTTTATACAATAATATAGTTCGATATTGTGTGTTCTGCCATATGGCACCATCATGGACTGACGAAGTTTTACACACGCGTATAATATATAACATATAATATTGATGTATTGGTACTTTTACAGTCAATTGCGTTGAATTAATTGCTTTCATTAATGAACCACTTCCATCATAACCGAATGCTCGCCATTATTCATTAATAATAATAATAATAATAATAATAATAATAATATTAATTTTACGATTAAGTACATTTAACGGTTTGTTTATAACTTTATATTACGATAGTTACTTTATACATTGATATATACTGGATGAATCATTTAACATATTATAAGAACTTTAACATAATATTAACTTTATTGAAAATATTTTTTTTAACTTTTATAATGACAACCTGCTTTTCAATTTTTTATCCATAGCAGAATATTTTTTGCACTACTTCGATAAATAATAATTTTATTTTATACTTTTGAAATATTTTGACCTATAAGTATATTTAAATTTCAAAGTTTAGAATGTTTAGATAACTGGTGTGGACTATGGAGTGTGAAGTGTCAAAGTAGTAGATACTCCGCTTAGATTAGTAATAAATACTCATAACTAATAAATCACTTGTTTGAAATTTGAGTTTTTTTTGTATTATTTAGATATTCTCCGAAGAATATTCTGCTTCAGAATATGAAATTAAAGTTGCCATTCAAAAGAGTAAAAAATTTAAAAGTTATAATGGTGAAAAATTATAAAGTATATAAATTGTTGTACTTAATAATACTTAATATTATGTAAAAGAAATATTTAAAAAAAAATAAAGAGTATTTTCTAAAGTAATGAGTATCTAATCACAAATGAATCACTCCGTTTGTATCGTTATGTGTTTACACCGTATTATATTAAACATACTGTAATCATACAACGCGTTGACAATTGATTTTAAAATGAGGTAATTTTCTATAAAAGGCCGTCACTTTAGTTAATGGGTTTTTTGATTTACTCACGAGTAAAAATATTCACCAAAAATTACATTATTCGGAGAAAACCTATTTGCACATGGCACACAGTGCATATACCTAAATAAAGCATTCATATTCATCATATTATCATGTTTTTGATTCAACTATATTGTTGCAGGGAGAAAATTTCACCGTCATGTCGGTAAGAAAAATGAACGGTCGTTTATAAATGTGTATTATGCGTATTATGGCGTATTGCAATATTTATACCTTAAACGACATAACATTTGTCTGTTTAGACGGAAACTGCTTTAATTTACGACGCCGTCCATCTATTCGCCAGAGCACTCCACGACCTGGACAGCAGCCAAAAGATTGATATAAAACCATTGAGTTGCGACGCTTCTGATACATGGTCCCATGGATATAGTTTAATAAATTATATGAAAATAGTAATGCCAAAAATACGAAATATTATGTACAATATTTCATGATCGTCGCCGAGTACCTAATAAATAATATGTGTACCTACGTTTGTTTCATGTTTTATCATTTTGTCGTCGTATCCGCCATACTTATAGGTAGAAATAAGTGGTCTGACCGGCGTCATAAAGTTCGACAACCAAGGGTTTAGGACGGACTTTGAATTGGACGTGGTGGAAGTGAACAAAGAGGGGCTGTCTAAGATCGGCACTTGGAACTCCAGTCAAGGGATTAACTTCACGAGGTCTTTTGTCGAAGCGTATTCTAGTATCGTCGACAATCTGCACAATAAGACGTTGGTCGTCACTTTGATCCTGGCTAGTATTTTCATATGATATATATTATTATATAGTTTATATTAGGGATGACGTTTTTGATTTTATTCTCAAAATGTTTGAACGTAAACTTGAATCTTATTCAGACTTTTTTAAACTTTTATAAGTTTTTAGGATAGTAATAAAATATTGTTTATACTTAAAATAATACAAATCAATCTTCAATCAAACTCGATTATTTCTAACCTGATTGAGCGTTCCAATTATATATATAGACACAAATGATTACATTTTTCTGGAATTTCAATCTGTTATAACTTCTTAAAGTTCAAAGCAATGAAGAGTTCTAGAAATCTCTTTTAGTCCATAATTTTCATACTAATAATCATAACTTTTGCACAGAACGAACAAAGCTCACACATTATACATTTAACCGTTCTAACCGTTGATCATCTGTATATTTTGCAGAGTTCACCGTACACAATGCGCCGCGAATCCAGCCAAAAACTAGTGGGCAACGATCAATTTGAAGGATACGCAATCGATTTGATATACGAAATATCAAAATTGTTGGGCTTTAACTATACGTTGAAACTTGTGCCAGACGGCCGTTACGGTTCTTATAATGAGGACACCAAGGAATGGGACGGGATGATGGGAGAGCTTTTGCAACAGGTTTGTCTCGTCTGAATAATATTAAAAATGATCGATTTTACTGCGCAGTTATGATAATATTATATTTTACGTAATAATCATCCAGACGGGAGCTAGAAGTAGATATCACATATCAACTTATTTTATTAAAATATTATTGTTTTTATATTAGAGAGTTTCTGCACACAACACCTGTTAAAAACTCTGTTAACATTATTTACCAAAACGTGTTTTGTGTACATCTACTCCGAATATCGGTACGGTCATTCTTATATTTGATTATCGTAATCGGTTATTTTTAATAATTTAACGGGTATGGTAAATTAATTTATCGTGTAAATAATCGGTTAAAATATCATAGATTATAAAAATATTATTATTATTTTTAAAACTTTCTATTAGTATTTTATTTAAATATATAAAATATAATCAAATTAACATATATATATACCACAATTAGGTTCCTATAAAATGTTTCAGAGAGCGGATTTAGTGGTGGCTGATCTAACCATTACATACGACCGCGAACAAGCAGTCGATTTTACTATGCCATTTATGAACCTCGGTAAATGTTTTTTTTTGTACCTCAATAGCCAATGAACGACATCATATTATAATGTATAACGTTGTGCAGTAGCAGGTGTCTCCAAACTACTGACCGTGGACATGTTTTTTCTGTCTCGCTAAATGTAGTGAATTATCCAAAAATGAACAACCCATTCATATGGGCTTTTACATTCATTTTTTTTATTATTTAATTTATTTTAAACGTTTAATGAATTGATATTAAAAATTGTGAACTCATGGACCCCCACACGAACATGTTCAGTGGGACCCATTATTTTCTTGAAGAATAAATAAAAATAAAATAAAATATAAACATTTCGGCCATCTCGCTTATTTTTATGAATCATAATTTACATATTATTGTTTTACATTCAATGTTCAACATAAGTATAGTAATTTATTTTTAAGTACGTTTAAAATACTTTATAAACAATGTGTAATAATTATTACGTTTTGGCCTTTAAATTTTTCTATGACCCTCAAGTAAAAATGTTCGGAGACCGCTTGCAATTACCTCAACTATATCTGCATACACATGTTATTAATGAATATTTTATTCTTGGAACAATCGCAGGCATAAGCATTCTGTACCGGAAACCAATCAAACAACCACCGAACCTATTTTCGTTTTTGTCACCACTGTCGTTGGACGTGTGGATATACATGGCCACGGCGTATCTCGGCGTATCCGTTCTTCTCTACATATTAGCCAGGTATAATGCGTATACTTTAATCATCATTATTATAATTAACATCATCAGATTTCATTTCGGACTGGCGTTCTATAGATGCATAATAATAATCAGTGGCGTTGCTAGGATTTCTGAAGCGAAACATGGGGAGAAGGCAATAAAAACCTTACAAAATTAGCATTGCACCTGCATTACTTCAGACAAATTTCATACTTTATTATATGTCCTATAATTTATAATATTAAATAATATGTCTAACTGTAATTAATAAAAATTTTAACGGCTTAGTGTTTATATCCATTTATTACAAACAACTTTTACGTCTTAATCAGGTGCTTTTAAATTATAATATATTATTGTGTTCAAGCCAAAACTAAAACTCACATTCTTCTAGGATTTTTTTTTTTTGTATAAAAGTGGTCAGTATTTATTTTTCTATATTGTCAAATTCAGAAATACGCTGATAGGGAGGCCATGGTTTCTTTGCTCCCCCAACTCTTGGCTACGCCACTGACAGTAAAATAGTGTGTTACAAGTTTAAATGTCTATAACAATACAATTTAAATATTTATATCTTTTACTTAATGATATTTATATCTTTTACTTAATGGAACAAATATAATATTAGTCATAAATGTATAATTATAAAATGTGAAATGTGATTTTGATGGACAAAAGATTCACCCCTTACGAATGGTACAATCCCCATCCGTGTAACCCAGATCCGGATAATCTAGAAAATCAGTTCTCCCTCATGAACTGTATGTGGTTTGCGTTCGGGTCTTTGATGCAACAGGGCTGCGATATACTTCCCAAGTAAGAAAACTTCGAACGGAGTACCTATGTATATGATACATATAGATATATATTATATACTTAGATACTGCACTGTCACATATTTATTTTTATATTGCATTGGACGCATCGCTGTTAGCGTATAGGTAGAATTAGCAATCATAAACACCCGTTATTATTACCACACACTAAGTATATACATGGAGTATATAAGTATAACATCATGATACACGAATGACGACGAATCTATTATATTAAATAGCTCCTGTAGTGTGTTTGCACGTTTTGTGTTTAGGTTTAGTCCGTATGAATGGGAAAATCCACATCCTTGCAACTCCGAAGCTCCAGATGTTTTTGAAAACAAGTTTTCCTTGAACAATTCACTGTGGTTTACGATCGGCTCTCTGATGCAACAAGGATCTGATATGGCTCCTAAGTAAGTATTTTATGTTCGCATGCAAACGTACCCAGCTAGCTCCTTCGCCGTGGCTCAGAGGGCCGATCTCCACTGCATTTATCATTTTATTTTTTATGTTGTACATTAATTCTTTTCGTATTCACCTACATCCAGCAGCAGTAGTCTCCGACAAGCGTTTTTCGATTAATTATAAGTGCACGGCTTTTCGTTCGTCCAAAAAATTGATTATTATAACATTGTTTACACTCATCGTATCATTTAATCGCAGGGCCGTTTCCACCAGAATAGTGGCCGGCATGTGGTGGTTTTTTACGTTAATCATGATCTCGTCGTATACCGCTAACTTGGCGGCGTTTTTAACTGTGGAAAGAATGGACTCGCCGATCGAAAGCGCCGAAGACCTTGCTAAACAGACGAAAATAAAATACGGCGCACTTCGAGGTGGTTCGACTGCTGGATTTTTCAGAGTAATATTTTTCGTAACAAAAACATCGATTGACGATTTGTAATTTACCATATTGTTAATTTCAAGGACTCAAATTTCATTACTTACCAAAGGATGTGGTCGTTTATGGAATCGTCACGACCAAGTGTGTTCATGTCTTCTAACAACGAAGGCGTGGAAAGAGTTGTAAAAGGGAAAGGAAATTATGCGTTTTTAATGGAATCCACTAGTATTGAGTACGTGATCGAGAGAAATTGCGAGCTCACTCAAGTCGGAGGGCTTTTGGATTCAAAAGGTTACGGAATAGCGATGCCCCCGAGTGAGTATATTATATTGATCGGTTGTATAGGTACCTATGTCAGTCTATAAATAGTATAAATTAAAATTATTTATTTTAGTGTATTTGCTTGTTAGATTCTCCATATAGAACAGCGATTAGCGGGGCAGTGTTAAAACTTCAGGAAATCGGTAAACTACATAAACTAAAAACAAAATGGTGGAAAGAAAAAAGAGGCGGTGGAGCTTGTCGGGTAATTATATGAAAATATAAATGTTAGAACTTTTTATTAGAATTAAATTAAATCGTTTTCTAGGACGATACTTCTAAGTCCAATAGCGCAGCCAATGAATTGGGTCTGGCTAACGTGGGCGGCGTGTTCGTAGTACTAATGGGTGGAATGGGTGTAGCTTGTGTAGTTGCCGTGTTTGAATTCGTATGGAAGTCTAGAAAAATAGCAGTCGAAGAGAGGGTAAGAAATAATTAAACGATAAAAAAATAGGTATATGTACCTACCAATTGTAAAATTTTGTTTTTCGTTTCAGATCATTAAATACCATACGAAGTATAGAAAATGAGCAATAAAATCGTGTTAAGTTCTGGAATCTTAAATTCGACTATAATATTGCAACATCAATAAAACGTCAAACTATTAATGTTTATTAATTATAGTTGATCGATTTTTTTTTAAATATTTCAACGTATTTGTTATTATGATTTGAGCAATATTTATCTTAGACTAAAGCATATAATATTACATTGTACTCTTAATTAACACATTCGTATAGTAGTACATAATAATACACCAACAGTAGGATATTAATTTCAACTATAAAGGTATAAATAGTGGATATTGATAAAATCCTTGACGTTAAAATATGGCATTTTATTTTTATTGTTTTAAAAAAGTTTTTTTTATTCAATTTTTAAAATTTAAAATTTGACTATATTTTAAAAGTCTTATAATGTACAATTTACGGTTCTGTAATTCATTTCTATTAAAACGTTTTATATTGCAATGAATACATTCCAATTTTGTAACGCATATATTAATATACATATATAAAATATATATCTTATGTATATAATATATATAGTATCTAGGCTTTGAAATCCTGCGTTATTGTCGATTATGATTTATAATGTTATTGTATTTGTTATTTGTACTGAGTACTGTATACTCAAATATAATTATCAACAAAATAAAAAATAATAAAACTGTGTTTCTATTATTAATTGTTTCATTTGACTTAAATAAATCTCATCATAAGTGACTATAGTAATAGTTATATAATTATTGATGCTGAACGTTCCAAGTAGATATCAATTGTAATTCAATTGACAAACCAATACCTGTTGATAGATAAAAAATGAATATTTGGTAAGAATTTAAAGACTACAATTTTTCATTTCTTAGATAAAAAAAAAAAATCAAAATCGATTTAGTCAAAAATTGATTTATCATGTAAATGTCCGTATTTCCATAGACCATGGAATACACATGTATTTCTTGTTTTTAAGGATTACTTTTAAAATTAGGTATTTTACTTCGATTCTCCAGAACACCATCAAGATACAATTGCTACTAAAAATAATTTTATTTTTTATCAATTATCTATGTTTTAAATGTTTCAGTATAGCTTGTTAATATAAGTTGGATATCATATTTGTTTAAGATTGAAAATAATTTATCTTATTATTTTTTAAACAAGATTTATTACGTATATTATCCAGATTGTTATTTGTTAACCCAACCTTTGGTTAGTCTTTTTTTATAATTTCCTGATGGGCATCCATAATATGTAAAAAAAGTGTGATATGTATAAACCTAATAAAAAATGTTTAAGTATAGTTCGCTACCAACTGCTCTACTGAAATAATGTTAGTAGATATTTATAATTTAACTTTGTTATTTTTAAATTCCAGTTCCTCTTCAAATCGAAAAAATCTTTCACATTTTACTAAAAACTTTGTTTTTCAATAATATCAAAAGTAAATAATTGTAAACATAGTGAGATACATCAAAGCTTCTATTCAAAGTAGTACATTATCTGAAAAAATAACTTATATATTCATTTTGTCAATCATGTCAGATTTTAACTACATTTTTATAAAAATGTATGTTCAATGGAATTTTTTTTTTATTAGGTATAGGTTTATTTCATTTATTATTCCTAGAACCAATAAAAGATGATTTCCTAGATTGATACTAAACCTACATAATTGTTATCAAAATAAAAAAAAGAAAATGTAATTTAACCATAACATTTTATTATTGTTCTATTACCATAACAACGTATCTAGCTGTGTTGAATATCTTTGCAGTTAACATATTATTTTAACGGAGTTTAAGAAGGTGTTATTCCTCGAGCATTTCATTTAACGCGGTCAACGCTGTGCAGGATCAGCTATAGTTGTTATAATATAAATGAGTAAAATATTGATCTGGAAAACGTAATATAATATTATAGAGATTTTTAATATATCATGAAACACATTCCTATACAGCGTACCGCTCCGGGGCCACAAATGAATTTCGACAAAAGTTATTGTTATAATTTAAAATATTTGAACGGTACAACTTTCTCAGACATAAACCTCGGTCTTTGTTTGGATGAAACGCGTCGCCTGAAACGTCCGTCTCCCGCGGTCCGCGCTGCTGCAAGCCTCTTCCTGGACTAAAAATAATACCGAAAACCGTGCCAGAAATATTCGTGAAATACACGCTTGGATGTGGGGGGGGGGGGCAGATACACGATCCATATAATACAAAATAATGTCTTAACAGTAGTGCGCGATCGTCTGCCGGATCAAATTTGATACCATAGCATAGCGTACGAGTGTCACGAGTTTCCGCCAGACAGGAACAAAATATTTAATTCATGCGTATATATGCACTTCCGTCGACGCGATACTAATCGCGGTGAATTTTTTTCGCTCTTTACTTACTCTGTCCCCGGACAATGAACGTGATCGTTGGTTTATTGACGTCGTTCGTTTTGATTTTGGCCGGTAGTAAACGATGTGCCGGCGACACGACGATCACTCTTGGTGAGAACGAAATATTATTTATTTTTTTAAGTTTTTACATATTATATATATGCAAATTATATGTTATTATATGATAGGTACTATATGGTCTAAGATAAGAGAATGACTGCAGTTGTGTGAATATACCTACGCACGTGCATTGTGTACAGCACCTAAATATATAACTATGAACTCATACAGCAGACGGGGGAGGGGGGATTTTGGTTTTAAAACGATTCCTGGAATGACCCTGTATGATTAATTTAAATAATATTGTTCACATTGTGACATATCTTGCATCAATATTCTGCATGAAAACCATAATATTGTTATTATTATAGCATATTGAAAATGAATATTATTACCTACCCATCATCATTATTCATTCAACAACTTCAAAACTCACATAAAAATATTGTACGATGTATTATTGTGTGTGAGTGGGTTTCTAATTGTATGCAATGGGTTAAAAATAATTGAATTTCAAGTAATGTTATTATTCTATCGTAATTCGAATTTATAAAATTATTTTTATTTTACTATATAATATATTTACTAAGTATTGTTTTGTTTGTCTGGTTTGTGAATACTTACTAAACTGTCCAAACATAATAATTAATAAGCAAAACACAAACCGAAAACGATTTATAGTCTTTTTAACTATATACCTACGTTCCTGCCTTACAGGGTAAAAAGTTTCGTTAAACTTTGAGCTTTTATCATGTAAATAAATACAAACTTTCCTTTAAAAGTTTTATCGTTAGATTATGTGTTATCCAAAATGACCCAAAGGGCTTGAAAACCGGATATCTGTCAAATGGGGTTTTTTAAAACACTGACTACATACACACAAACTTTAATATTATGGTTATATTATAAAAATATCTTTAGGAATTTTGTACAACGAGGAAAACTCGATGCTGGAGACGGCTTTCAAGTCTTCCGTGGACGTCGCAAAGGCCAAAATGATTTCCAGCGGTGTTCAGTTGGATGTCATCAGCAAGACAGTGCCTCTTTACGATTCGTTTGAGACCCAACATCATGGTAAGCTTATGACTTATGCTGTATTTTTTTTACAGGTTATAATGTTTTTGTTTTTGTTTACTATCGTTCTAAGTATGCGAGATGCTCACTGAGGGCGTGAGCGGCATGTTCGGCCCGTCCGCCGGAGACACAGCTCCCATCGTGCAATCGATTTGCGACTACAAGGAAATCCCTCACATACAGACCCGATGGGACATCAACCAGAAACGAGGGTCTTGTCAAATTAATCTGTACCCTCACCCGAGCACTTTGGCCAAAGTGATTGTTTTATTATGATACCTATAACTAAAGCCAGGTCCCCACGACTATTATAAAAATTAATTAATATATCTTATTCGAATGTTCGAATAAATGTCGAATTACCTAACTAATCAGAATAAAGCATTCGCAGTCTCCGCATAAGTTGTGAAAATATGTAATATATTTCTTATATTCTTGTCACTTAACTGACTATTCGCGTTAATGTGGCGTATGCACGATAAGAAATTACCGAATATTTGTTCATATGCCTATTCTGTCTCCCCAACATGACGCGAGTATCGACAAATGGCGAATATTCGCCAAATACACTAGTCGTGGGAATCTGGATATTAAGCTGAAACGTGTATACCAACAGCATAAATAACAGTGGATAAAAATCTAGGGGGAGAGACAATATAATTGATTCGCCGTCTTCAAAACCTTGACCCCCTCCCACGGTTTAATCTCAAAACTAACTTTATGGTTTAGAAACAAATAGTTGGTGTAGCAGGTATTGGGTACACATACCTATTGTTAGTTAGTTTTAAGTACCTAGCAACATAAGAGTTCATTGATAAAAAAAATGCCATAAGTAGTTTGAAAAGTAAGTTGTATAAATATTATTTACACATATTTTATACTTAGGGAATAATAAACTATAACCGAAAATAATTTAATTACTTAGAAATATTTAAAACTTAAAAAATATATAAAAGAATAGATATGTTATTGTTTTAATATAATTATTTTATTACCTCCTGGATCCTACTTTATTTTCAACAAATTCATCAATTATCTCATTAAAACCCGCAAGAGAAATCTAAAACAAATAAATTTAAGTTTATTAAAGTGGTTTGAGGAAAAAATATTTTAATATTTTAGTATGCTAAATGCATCCTTTCTTAACTCAAGTAGATTCAAAAATTTATATAATTGGATTATCATGGGTAGGCAAACCAATACCTTTCACCTACAAAAATGTCTGGGTGGTAAGTGCCCCGCAAATACTCCATTGATAATCGTAATATAGGTACACGTATAATGACTCTAAAAAAATACGGTGCGTTTCCGTGTCCCTATGTGGCAGGCATTAATCGATATTATCATTGCCGTCGACTGGAAAAGCTTCACCATCGTCTACGAAAACAACGACAGTCTAATGCAAATCACCAACATCCTGAAGTCACCACCGACCAATCATCCTATCCGCATCAGGCAGCTCAGTTCAGGACCTAATTATCGGTAAATAGTGTTTAAATAACAGCGAACGGCATTCTAATAGGTAATAATAATATATTACATTATTGACTTAGTTCAATATCACATAATTGCGTATTATTATTTTAGACGACCGTTACAGTATGTAATATACTTATTATTTACATACCACGCACGTCATTAATCAACTGTAATTAATTAAGTAAACAATTAAAATACATAATGTATACAATATTTTATTATATACACAGTGGATTTAGAGTAACTAAAAACTAAACGTCGTAAAATGTATTATTATTATACAAACAAATGTGAGAAGGACAAGGTAATAACACATGTAAAACAAAATGCATTTAATACATTATAATAGTTACACGGTAATATTAATATTAATCGTCGGCAATTAGTATGTAATAGTAAGAAACGTATATAACCTAACCTATGTATATTTACTCTTACGGTATGTCATTACTTTAATTTGTATTCGTTATTTATTTTGTTTTTACATTGTAATCCCACAGTACTAAAAAACTATATGGAATCGTTTATGTCCAGTGAAAGTAAATAATTCAATATTACAATATGAATACAATGTTATATCATAATGCATCACAAGCATTTTATTACCTATTTATATCATTGACACTCTGCAGATAGGACTTATATATTCTGTAATTTTTTCTATTTTTTACAATACTAATACAAATACCATTTTAATTAAATAGTACGTATTTTCTTACAAATATATTACTTTAGTACTTATTCATGAATATTATTTTCACATTACCTATAAAATATGAAAAGGACACGTCAATTTGATTTGTAGTTCAAAAACAAATGAAACATTAACTTTTAAAGGGTTTTATTTTACCTCAAACATTTTTTTTTTACGATATAGGCATAGCTATACAATAAAACTATTTTGAGTAAAAAAATAATAATCAATTAGCATAAGTATGTTACATATAATTTATAAATGGTAATTAATAAAACTATATATCACATGTGTTATATACACTGAACATTATTTACCACAATTGTTTCTACAATGGTGTTAAAATAAAATAATTTATTACGGTGACGGAAATTGTACAATATGTATCCAGACTAGTAATTATACTAACGCAGGAAATAAGTTATTGCACCTTAATCAGTGTTTTAATTTCAGAAAAGAGCTTCGTGAGATCAAAGATTCCGGAGAAACAAAAATACTACTAGACTGTTCGTTCGGCATACTGCCGGAAGTGCTGTTACAAGCACAGCAAGTGGGTCTCATGGGATCTGAACACAATTTTATAATCGCGTCTCTGGTACGCAACACTATTACGATACACGGAACAATAATAACTTAAACAATATTATTAGACACCGTAGTTTACACGTTACTCACGCGTGTATGATGAATGGATGTTGATCGTCTTGCAGGACATGCACACCTTGGATCTGGATGCATTCAAGTACAGCGGCACCAACATCACTGGCATGAGGTTGGTGAGGCCATTCGACAGCGAGTTCCAGAACACCGTGTCGCAGTGGACGGACAATCTGAGCCCACTCGAACCCGATGACAAAACTGTGTTGCCCGAGACCATCCAGGTTCGAATATGTAGCGACCGTTGTAGGCGGCATATCATAATGTTATACTCGCACTAAATAAAACCAACGACGTGGCGCGCACGCGTGTGTAAGTGATCTACTGCCAAATACTTTGTTGCGATGTCACAATCGTAGTTCTGAAATTTGGTACACCAGGATGGGATAAGCTCTACCAGCTAGAGCCAATATTATTATACGCAGTCGAGACGCGATAACTCAAACTCGATGGGGCATGACAATTATTCGCTTCGAGATACGAATATTATTCGAGATATCTAATTTGAATTTATATAAATTAAGTTCTTGGAGAATAGAAGAAAACAAATTCTAGTTGTCAAGTCTATCTAGTTTTTCTCGAGGTTCGAGTTATCGAGTTTTTACTATATAATTACTAATAAAATAATGAAATAAATTCAAAAAAATATTAGTTTGTATTGGAACTTGAAACCAGAGCCCGCAAATTACCAAATATATGGCCCAAGACAGAATAAAAAAATTTAGCCATATGTAATTTATTACTCAGTAATTGTTAGCCGCCGGTGGGTCCAGGACAAATGTCTATTTTGTCCGTACATAAATATGGTCCTACTTGTAACCCTATATTATTGTAATATTGTATTTGTGCACAGTTGGAGCCTGCTTTGATCTACGACGCTGTGCAATTGTTTACGACGTCCATTTACAATCTGAGCAAAGAGTTCGAAATCAACGAGACACCGACTCCGTGCAATTCTAGCCTTTCGTGGAAACACGGATTTACTTTGATCAACTATATGAAAATGGCCGTGAGTAATAATATAATAACTTGTTCAGTATTACAAATGAATATGTCATTGGCATATGTATCGTAGTCAAGCACAAGTCGACCTTATAGGGTTGGCACTAGTGGAAATTCTCGGGAACGATTCCGGGAAGGAATGTTCATTAATGCACTTTAAATGAAAAAAAAAACCAATTTCAGAAAGACTTCAAAGGGCTCACCGGCAAAATAAAGTTCGACCAAGAAGGTTTCCGGACGGACATCGAATTGGAGCTGGTGGATTTGACGCAGAATGGTTTGCGTGTGACGGGCACGTGGAGCACAAAAACCGGAATTAACGTTTCGGCGATATCCAAATCGGAAACGGTGCCGGGTGGCAAAGAATTCGATTTGAGGAACATGTCGTTCGTGGTCATCACGGCGTTGGTATGCAATCATTTTTATGCTTATGGGTTTCTGAGTAAGAATGCTCAGATTTTCAAAACAAAAATATATTATACAAATTTTAACTATTTTATATGCATCCAGGCAATCATATTATTATATTGAATCCAGTCAAAAACTATCTGTTCACAGTTACAATCTTCCTTGATATTATTATGCAATACCTATCTGTTCTACTTAAAAACCAAAACAATTATTATATTAATAAATTGACTTGTTCCAAAGTTCGAGCTGGGTAATACACTGTAATTCGTTCACTAATTATAATTACTGAAAATAATTATTAATTACTATAATAACTTTTAAAATATATTTAATTTAAATTGAAAATATCATATTTACCTTTTTTTTCTTAAAAATATGATGATTCTTATGGGTTTTAAAAAGTTGTTTGTTATATTTTTTCTCGTTAAAAAGAAACCATAAAAAATCTTATTTGAAAGGAATTTGGCTGCAACTTGTTTGCGCACACAGTTATATTAAATGTACCTACAACTGGTTTGCGCACACGAAAATAAGGAGTAAGGATTCAATAGAATAAGTCGAACATCGCATAAACTTATGGACAATATACCTATAGATCTGGCGAAGTAGACCAAATGAAACACATAAAAATAATGGAAAACTGTTTTTACGGAAAATAATAGACACGTTTACCAATCATATTATATTAAAATTAAAATTAAAATTTACACAAACAAGTATTATATTATATGCATTTTTAACATATTATAAATTTATTAACGATTATTATTAAAAAGCAAGTATTAACATGCATTTTTAACCATACCTATGAATATATTCATAGACAGTCCTAAGTCTGTTAAGTGAGAAGGAAAATGTATGTAAGTAGTTTAATAATTACTAAAAAACATTACTTAACATTAACATTAACATTACTTATAAATAAACAAATATTAATATGCTAGGTATTAAACTATTAAGGTCTAAAAGGTTAGGCTAAAAGGTAACTGTGCCCAAACCATGTGCTTGGTTACGGTTCAACTGTTCCCAAACGAGTGGTAGTTTTGTGCCCAAACAAGTTGTCTTTTTGGTATTTGTGCGCAAACCCGTACCGCCCAGGAATTTTGGGAAATTAATTAATCACACGAGATATTTTAATGTAACTCAGGATGATTACAGTGCTGTTAAAAAAAAAAAAAATAATAAATAGAATCAGGATTTATAAAATAGAACTATTTTGTATAATATGTAAACGTTTGAACACCATATTAAGTATTTAACTTAGATATTATATGAAATCGTGATTCTTATGACAATTTCTATGATTCACAGACACAACCATACGGTATGGTCAAACTTTCCAGCAATACCCTGGAAGGCAACGACCGATATGAGGGTTTCGGGATCGATCTGATCAAAGAGCTCAGTGAAATGAGTGGTTTCAATTATACGTTCATAATACAAGAAGATTTCAACAGCGGGTATATTGACGAAAAAACTAAAAAATGGAATGGAATGATAGGGGAAGTCATAAATGGAGTAGGTGTATATATAGTATATTTAATTTAGAATTACATCTTAATTAATACTGTAGGAATCGACCTTATAAACATCATAATATACAATGTAAAAATATTTGACTGCATGGTAATTATTAATTAATTCATAACATTTTACCTAAAATCATATTATAGGTCGTATATTTTTAAGTAAATAAAATATAAATAATAAACACTATCGGTTAAGTGGCTTTTATGTTATAAAGATAGATAAAAATGAAAAATTAACGTTGAAATGTAATCTGATTCGATGATATCATACATTAGTCATACCTAATCATGGTATATAGATATCATTATTTTAATGATCATGACATTTTTGCAGAAAGCCGATCTCGCAATTGCTGATATCACCATCACGAGGCAACGAGAACACGACGTGGATTTCACCAGCCCGTTTATGAATCTTGGTAGGTGTGTTACGTAATTAAGTACAATTTACAATTTACATGGTGATTCGCCAAGTTTGTTCACCACCTATTTTCTTCAATAATGCAATTATTTAAAATCTGTTTTTTTAAATTTTTTAATTATACCTATTTAAGAACAATTTTTTTAATTCTTAAGGTTTTTTGTGCTATTTAAAGAGTGTCCTATAGTAATACAACCTTTTGTTACTCGAAAAGCGCTCCCTTTTCTTCTGTATTATTATTATTATTATTAGGAATGATATAGGTCCATGATATAATTATCGGTATGGCAGATATTGAATTACAGACTTACGATGATTTGAAAATGATAGTAAATCTATCAATATTTATAAAAAAGTAAATGTCCCAAGTATAATAAATACTAGATCAAATATTTATTATATATTTCATAATTTTTTTAAAACTATTTTTAAGGACTATGGTCTTTAGTATTAACTACTCGTTAAGTCGTTCTAATTGGGTATATAAGTAGGTATACGCAAATGTTGAATACAATTATTCATTAAATAAATTACGATAAAAAATTAGCCTCTATTTAAAAAAAAAAAACCAGAATTTTGCATCGTCACAAGGCAATGGAGTAGTTCTAGAATTTGAAAATATAGTATTTAAGTATATTTTTATTTTTAAAAATTCCAAGTCTGAATTTGAACGAAAAATTATTAAAAGAAAAATGGGAGTAAGTAGGCTTCAAATTCAACACCTCAAAATAATTATCTGCAATTTTCTATAGGCATATGTGATGTATCTGTATTTAGTCTTATAACACTTGACACAGCAATTTTAAATTGATCTGTTGTCAGTTTATCATATATTATTCTTCTAAAGTTAAAAGGATTTTTTTTTTTTAATTTTAATAATTTTTAAGCAAGTTTTAACCTATACGTTTTGTATAATACATTGTACGGCGTGTTGTATATACAAAATAGTTACACAGGTAAAGATATTATTATTATTATTGATGGGAACAATTATTTAAATTTTAAATCGTCCGTAAGTCATTGCTAGTTCGAAGCATCTTAAATAACCGATTTTGATTAAATTTACCGTAGAAGAAAATAAATCAATTTGTGCCGAAAAATGATGAGTTATTATAATCCCAATCTTTTACTTGTGGAATTCGATTCATAGGGAGCAATATTGAATATTCTATGACAGTGTGGCGCATTAAAAAAAAAAAAGTATAAATCAAATTTCATAATTTTTCTGCTCTACTAAGAATCTTAATATAGCCAAAACTCCACAATATACATTTTATATATAATATATATTATAAATTATATATTTATTTTTTATATACAATATCTATTTTACTGTATTAAAAAAAATATATTAAGATAAACTTTATAATGCCATGTGTTGTCGCCGTCTTGGTAACGCATAATATAGCGAATTGTTCGTTAAGATAAATCCACAACACTCTGTTTTTTTATATCACAGTGAATTGACCTTTTATCTAGTTTAAACGTAAGAATTTTCGATACCTAGGGTATATTGTAATTTGTAGGTTATTTTTTTGAAATAAGTTATGAGCATTTTTAAATCTTATATATTAATCATCATTGTAAACTAAGATATCGTTGTATTTGTATGCATTTTTTTTTTTGTTTGAAAGAATATTTTCAAGAGTTATGAGCTATGACAATATTTCTGAAATATTTCTTGTACCGGGAACGAACGTTCCTTGAGGAATATTCCTTGTAGCACATCACTATAGTATAAACTATCAAACGATAACAGTAATAAATCTAAATAAAATCTAAAAAAAAGTCAACGGGAGGTTGATAAAATCGTAAAAAAAAAAAAACTATTATCGAAGACTTATGAAAAGTGTTAAAAGTTATTTATTACATTTGTTTTTTGTGGAAAATACTTCAGGAATCAGCATATTGTACAAAAAGTCGACAAAGAGTTCGCCAAGTCTGTTTTCATTTTTGGCGCCGTTCAGTTCCTTTGTCTGGCTCTGGGTGATAACGGCCTATTGCGGCGTGTCTGTTCTACTATTTATCATGGCCAGGATCAGCCCTTACGAATGGACCAACCCTTACCCGTGCATTGAAGAGCCCGAGTTTTTGGAAAACCAGTTTAGCTTGTCAAACGCATTTTGGTTTACGATCGGATCGCTCATGCAGCAAGGTTCCGACATCGCTCCGATGTAAGTACAATGAAACTCTTACGCATAAAGAATCAAAATTGTATCCAAAGCAATAATTTTTTTTAAATAAACGAAAGTTGTATTGTTACCAATCAGGTATTACAGATAATAATAATTTTTTCATTTTGATTTATAATTGCTTTGATCTTGAAATCAATATTATAAGTGGCTGTGATTTCTAAAAATGAGTTTGGTCATGATTATTACTAATAATCATTTATGATATCATTATTTCAATTCCATGTAGCGCTGTGTCTACTAGACTGGTCGCAGGTATTTGGTGGTTCTTTACGCTCATTATGGTTTCGTCTTACACTGCGAATTTGGCTGCGTTTTTGACCGTCGAGAGTGTGTCGGAACCGTTCAAAAACGTAGAAGATTTAGTGAACAACCAAAACATGATATCGTTCGGTTTAAAGAAAAGAGGATCTACGGAAGAATATTTCAGGGTATGATTTATTCAATTTATTCATATATGAAAGATATTACAAAATATTAGTATATAGTTATTATGACTAAAATATATTAAAATAAAATATTTTATTCATCATACAGTTTATATTATTTTTATATAATTATTTCAAATTTAAACATTTCATTTGTAATCAATTTTATACATATCGTCGAGGTCTGTAATATAGGTACCTACTTGAGTTCTATAATATCCATAATTATATACGTGCATATAATATGTACAATTATTATTATACAGCACGAGTCAGATAGATTGGCCAGAAAGGAATTGTATGGATAAGGAAAGCCAGAGGTTCTCCGTGTTTGTATGTTATTACTTTATTAGTTACCAAATATATTAATACATTAACAGTTGTTTCTATACATTTAAAATTGAAATACGTGTCTACGCTAAGAATTTAAAAGCAAATGTTCTGCTAAAGACATTTTTATGACAAAAATTAAAGATGTTATTGATTATTATACAAAGAAAATATGCGAAATATATGAAAATATTTATAATAAACGATCCGGAGTGGCGATGGCTGAAACACACTGCGACTAATTTAAGTTACACTCAATGGTCAGCGCCATTATCACACTATGTCAGTCTATCTAACGTTGACTGTACACTAGGGTGACCATACGTCCTGTTTTTTACAGGATTGTCCTTTATTTCAGCGTTGTGTCCTGTTGTCCTGACAAACTTCATTCAGGACGCTTTTTGTCCTATTTTTTTGATCAAACAAAATTAATGAATTTGAAAACGAAACTTACGAAAATAATGAATAATGATTATAATTGTAATCTTGTGATTGTCTGAATTTATCAGTATGGGGTATGTCTACGAGTTATAGGAGCTTATCGGAGTTATCGGATTGACCGCTATCGGACTATATGCTTTCGATTCTATCTATTTATATCACTTAAAATACGTTTTGTGAATACGGTTATCGTTATTATAGCGAATAGCTATTGCTATTAGTTTGGTACCAACAATCGTTGAGTGTTGTCGACTTGATGATAATAGTTAATATATATATATATTATTAAGTATTAATAAAAAAAAATTAAATTATTATTAATTTTGTCCTGTATTTTTTTAAAAAAATATGGCCACCCTACTGTACACATTTTATAATTAATCATTAAATGTATGTCACATCATTATAAAATATATCTGTCTAACATGTATTGTAATGTACTGTAACGTTGTACCTACAGGAGAGCTGACCGCTATCGAGCTGTACACGAATAATTTAATAATTTATATTTTCACAGGAATCAACAAACCCTACTTATAAAAAAATATATGATATCTTGCAAAAAAATCAGGCCTGGTACACCACGAGTAATGACGATGGCGTTAATAAAGTACTCAATGAAAATTATGCGTTTTTCATGGAGTCCACGTCGATCGAGTGAGTAAAAATATTAAAAAATTATAATATTATAATTGTAGCAACTATACTGCAAGAACTCGAAATTATATAATATTATTTAACACGTGAGTTCAGCGCATAATATTATCGTCGATCGTACTGTGTCAGGTCACATTTCTATACGTTTCCATCATAGGACATGGTCGCAACTAGGTGGGCTGCGACGAAGGGGCTGAGTATATATTTTACCTAGGAGTAATATTTTTTATCATTATCATTATTTATTCAACGTTTTGGTTTATACTATTTACGCACGTTAGTGGACCATAGAAAAGAAAACAGTCCATAAATCAGTAACATTCATTTAACGACATTTATTATTATAATAATTGTCGGCTATATTATAGATACATGGTCGAGCGGAACTGCAAGTTGGCCCAGATTGGCGGACTGCTGGACAACAAAGGATACGGGATTGTGATGAAAAAAAGTATTCTGTCTAATAATATTGTGTGCGGTTGAAAAAAAAAATATAGAAATCATAACATGATACCTAACCAATTATTGCTTTTTGTCACTCTATTAACCGGCGTTTATGTTTTTGTGGTTTTTGTTGTGTTTGCACAGACGCGAGTTTCCGAAACGTTCTGAGCGCAAACATATTGAGCCTGCAGGAGAAGGGAAAACTGACGGCGTTGAAGAACAAATGGTGGAAAGAGAAACGCGGGGGCGGAGCGTGTCAAGTAAGTGTGATGACGTCTCGTCCCGGCCCGAAAACCTACTTTTAGACGACAAGTCGGGTATTGTTATCAATAATTCAGCCATCGCAGTAAGGGATAATTTATTTTCATCCAAATATTAGTACCTAACCGTTTTTCTCAGAAAAAAAAATATAGATAATAATATTGTATTGCTGATATTTTAAGTCTGACATGAGTTACGAGCGTTTTTAAATATTGCAATGTACACTCCGCTCACTGCAACTAATTTAAAACTAAAAAAATCGGAAAAACGCTTTCACCAAACACATATATGGATTATGTTGTTACATTGCTGTGTTACACATCTGTAGAAGACGGAAACGGCACGCTGTATGGGTGACGCGTCACACTTCCGCTTTGTCATTTTCGTTCAACACTGAATTTTCTAAGACGATAATAAACGCGGTTATTTGCTGTGAAATTGTCTAGTATATAAGATCGGAACCCGGTTAATCGTTGAGGGGGTGAAGGAGGGGACCCGGAAGAGTCGAACCTCACACATTTTAATCAGCTGCTCTCCAACGCGGCGATGAATATATTAATAAAATATTAAATTATAATATGTAGGACACCGACAATAACGAGGCCAGCGAGTTGAGCATGAAAAACGTGGGCGGCGTTTTTATCGTGTTGTGCAGTGGCGTCGGCGTTGCCGCCATACTGGCAGCGATGGAAATGTTCTGGACGCTGTGGAAAACGACCAGCAAAGAAAAGGTTCGTATGGACAATATGGTATCAAACACAACTGTGGTTATAAGAGGTCGACTTTGATCGTAAATAATGTATTACACGACGAATTTATGTCATATTGTGATTTTCTTGCGTTTCGACTATAATAGTCTCGTGACTTGCGATTCGGTTTGAACCATAATATTAAATTTCGTCTCTATATATTTTTATTTGAACGGTCATCATTAAGCGTACGTAAGACAAAATATATATTAGTGAGAAAAAAATGAAAAATGTTGTAGTCGAAATGTTACGATAAGAACGTCCTGTTCAATGCTAATCAAACGAAACACAATGCAAAAATAAAAAACTTTGTCACGGGCTTAACCCACGCGGTTGTGTCGCTAAATATAATTTTTTAAATGTCTTTGATTATACGATTTGGTGCGTTGGCTTTTTTGAAAAAAAAAACTTTTTAATCTACCACCGATACAATACACTCGACTGATTTCGTGTTCCTTTCGCGCAGGTGTCGTTCAAGAGCGAGTTCAAAGACGAACTCAAGTTCATCGCCAAGTGCCGCGGTTCCACGAAACCGGCCCGGAGGAAGCAAAACAGCAGCGCGGACAACTCGAACCCGACCGGATCTAACCAGTACATGAACTCCGATCGACACTACGACTACGAGTCGTGATCGCGGCCAATCGACGACGGCACACCTATCGGGACATTATTTACCTGCAGATATCTGTCGAACGAGTGTCAGCAATCTGCGTAGAGTTTTTTTTTTTTTCTAGTCCGTAAATAATATTATATACAGCAATAATATTGTATTATACAATACGATAATTATATTATTTATTAATAGTATTCATCAGTATTATATCTATCACTATTATTATTATTATTATTATTATAAAATATACAAATATTTTATACCCATATACACAGGCTCTTAAAATGTAATGAAGACAATATTATTCGAGTGTATAAAAAATAATAATTAATATAAAAAATTATTAAATAATAATAATAATTAAAAAAATTATCACAGTCATTTTGTTTTTGTTTTTTGTAAACATAAAAAAACGGTCGATTGAATTGCTATTTACAAAATCGTATATACATTATTCCCGCAAAACGGCTCTGCTCTCTGCATGACGGCGGGTAGAGGTATTTCATAATAATATCACCGCAGTAGATTTGCGATTTCCTCTCGCGAGACTACTGCGACGCCGCCGCCGTCACTGCTACAGGTCCTGTCCGGTCTACGTTGATGGGCGCAGCCCGTTCCATCAGACACTCGATGCTGGTGCTCTGCTCGTCGGACAGACTGGACGCGGACGAGGACTCGCCGCAGACGGTCCGCGTGACGGAAACGACGTCGTCGTCGTCGTCGTTCCTGTTCATCTCGACCAGCACGGTCGTGTAGTCGGGCGGCGGAGACGAATCGGCCCGCGAGGTCTGTTGGACGTCCGTCGGCGGCGTCGTTGTCGTTCCCGAGAGGACCGTTGTCTGCTGCTGCTGCTGGTGCTGCTGATGGTGGTGGTGATGCGAAGACGACGTGGCCGATTGGACGGTTCGCGCCGCGGCCGACGAGGAAGACTCTCCGAGTATCGCCGACTGATGCTGGTGGTTGCCGAGTACGTGCGCCAACCTGCGCACGCTCCGCCGAATGCTCTGTCGCAGCATTTTCGCGATTCTATATGGTGGCAAAAGAAAAACAAACACGCGAGGGCGCAAAGTTGATAACGGTTCGTTTTTTTTTCGCGAGTGTGTCATGCATAATTATTATACTATATATATAAACAACCGCATATAGGCACTCGGTGAAGTCTGGCCGACGGTCGTCGCGCCGTGAAGCAGTGACGATATTATGGTAGTGGATGATAAGTATATATCAGTCGCCGGCCAAGCGTTTCGCGTTATATATAGATAGTGCCAAGTGTCAAGAAGAAAACCACCGTGAAGTGAATTGCATGCATAGTTAAGGAAATACGTAGGTATAATAGTGTATGTCTATACGTATTATTATAATAATTACTATAACTACTCACTACGAAGGATGTTAATTGTTTTTCTAAATACGCGATGTTGTTATACATATAGGTATTATCGTTAATGTTTTCTAAATATAGTGTATTACATTGTATTAGGTAAGTAGGTAGATAAACGTTAAAAATGTGTTATCGCAATGTTAAAATTTTTTTTTACATTTAATTTTGCATTCAACAGTCTGAGATAAAGAGTAATGACTAGGTGATATTATAGGTATAAAAACGATATGACAAAAAAAAAAATATCACAACATTATGACATATAGAGTGTGATTATCAAAAATAATAATAATATGTACAATTATTATAATAATATTATTAATGACGTAAGTATACTTAACAATAATAATATATATATTATACAGTCGTGTAAAGCAGAGCGTGCGATGATAGATTATAAAAAGGTACACTACACTAAAACTACTGTTAGTCGTTTTCGTAAACCGTTACTAATTCAGTGAATCGTAAAGACCTTGCTCCGGTGGCCGTGGAATACGATGGCGGCGGCGTGTACTTGGGCGGCGGGTCTTCGATCTGCACGGTCGCCGAGCCATTCGCGACTGCCTCGGAAGTCGCCTCGCCGCTTTCCGGTGGTCTGCGGGTCTCGATCACCGGCCGGTACAGCATCTGAATCCGCTAGAGTAGGCACAAACGGTTTTATTCAGTGGCGTTCTATGTTGCATAATATACCATGCACTGGTAAATAGTGGTATAACCGGCAGATACCCTAGCTGCAGTGGTGGTATACGCTATTATGCGAGGGGAGTTTTATCGCTTATTACGATGACATGACCCGTTTGATCGCCGTGACGCATTCATCTCGATTATATTTTAATAAATTAATTACGGTGGTTATGTGTATGTTTTTTTTTCTATCGTAACTTATAAACAACCAAACAAGATGGACTAGAAAAATCATAGTTTTTTTTTTCTTCTGTGTAGATTAATATTGTTTATCTTGCGCGCACGCGATTAAAAAGGGAGTATAATATAGTTAGTATTTGCCACGGAATCGTGTATAATGGTGCAGGCACTTGTTTAGCCGCACGAATTCCAAACGAAAACTGAAGGGGTCAGGTCAAAAACGATAAGATTTAATTTTCGTAAAAAATGGGGTTTTTTTTGTTGAGACAAGTACATCTGTACAGCAGGAATCTGACCACCCGTAAAGGGAATATAAATTGTAATTGCAGAGAGCTGTCTACATTTTCTAAAACGTTGTAAAAATGTATAATTTCAATATAATATACAATTTATTATCTATGTGATATACGAGCTGCACATATTTAAAAAAATTTAAAAAATGTGTGATTAACTATTTTAACACCACTAAAAATTCCAATTACGCCACTGAGTTCAACGTGTATACGGCTTATTGTTATTAATTATATGAGTCGTAACTAAAATATATAACGTGCACTCACATCGAACAAATCCGGTGGTCCAGTGGCCAGGTACCGACAAGTCTGTACGATTCCAGCGAACGGGACGATCAGCAGCGGTATGATCTGCAGCAAACAGCCAAATTCCCGGCTGGACGACGACCAATACATGGACTGAGACACAGTTTTCCAGTTATACAGCCACCGATATCCGCCGTTTTTAAACACGGAGGTGCTAAGTAGCTGCGAGAAGGCGACAACACGATGGTCATTAAAACATTAAACGTATATACAGGGTGATGTCTTAAGCGTGCTCGTCATGTTTTTTTACGTTTAAATTGTGTACATTTTCGACTTTCGATTTTCGGATTTTTTAATCCACTTGAGCCCATTTGTGGTCGAATCCTTGAAATTTTTTGCACCACTTAAATACGATCCTATGCATACACAAACTTCTGCTGTGGGAACCCCCTTTTTCATTTTTAATTATCGAGCAGACTTTTTTTTCTTGAGAACAGGTATATTTTAAAATTGTAAAAATCGTAATTTGAATTAATGTATTATGTGGTATTAGAGAAAAAAATAGGAGTGAGCATGCTCAAAAAATTTTACCCTGTACATACAATATATGCCTATTCAAAGAGCATATTATTTGTACAACAATATATTATATTATTCGACAACACTTACGATCAGAGCCACTGGCACGACGATGTTCCAGTCGAACGTCAGCATCGGCGCCATCCACACCTGCAGGTGATGGTTGGCCTGCGAAAATAACGTCGCCACTACCGTCTCACCGCTGTACGGACGACCGCGCACTATGAACAATGCTCCGATTTCTAGCAAATACAGTATCATTATCCACCAACCACATCCGACGCAGTAGTCCATTAAGTACACGATGAAAATGCCCAGCTAAAAAATCATAACCAATGAAATACAGTGTGCAACAATGTATAGGTGTATTTTAATATATAATATGGTGGCCCGAACAGTCATGGGACCATGAAAAATGTCCATCTTGACAGACTTAAATATTTATAATCCATCTATATTAATAATAAGAAACGGTGTTTGTGCGTGTGCGTGTGAACGATCCACAGCCAATGAGTCTATCATGCACATTGTTTTGAAATTTGGTACGTCATACTCGTAGGTAATATCTCATACTCTGCGCGGGTGCGTGCAACTCGAAAGCAGATTTTTAAATTTTCCATTTAAAAAAAAGGTTGTTTTATGGCATATGAACATAGCGAATATTTTGTTGTTTGTATAGAGTCGTTACTGCAGTTTACATCGTACAATTAAACAGTGTTATTACCAACTTATTGTAATTGCATTTCTTTTAGACACGTTTATTACCTATATTTTATTCAACAACACTCCAATCACGATGTTAAAACTATATGCGTATAAGCTTATCATTTAACGAAGTTCAAGACAGGTTAAATCCACTGGAGTTATTTAATTTGTCACGGGCAAAACCATATAACTATGACCAACTTATATCATTATAAATTAACGCAATCAACTTTCATAATCCGTGCCTTGACGTGTTGTCGTACAAGTCGTTCATAATGTTGTTGTATACAAGTATGGAATTCAATTTGAATTTGAATTAATATGACCGTCCCTTCGGTACAAAGATTTCGGGAGACATATATTACTCCGTAAAATAAAACGTCCATTACAGACAGATTGAAATACAACGGAACAAGCGTACCTATCTTTTTGCAGGAACTTTATCTTTTTTTACGTTAGAGAAGTGTCCATTAAGCCACATTTAACTTTACAATCATATTACACTAATTGAAGTCAAATTTCTAGTTCGAAATACGATGACATTTGACAGTGTATATAATATTATATATAGTGTTATGTGGATTATAATAATATATTTTATTTGGATATGAAATGATTCAATTAGATAATTAAATGTCACTCACTTCAGTCGCCATAAACAGACCAATCGAAAAGGCTGCCGCACACGACAGAAACGTGATCGTTGTACGCCATTTCCTCAACTTGAACGGATGCAAAGATATGATCCCGCTGACAACACAGTGCCATATTGCGATCTGTAACGATTTAACGAGCGAATGTTTTTTTAATAAAATATTGATCAACATGTTATGTTTACAATAATCTTTTGGCATTTATTATAATAGTGTACGTTTATTGTGTTAACGTACTTGTTGCCCAATTCCGAACATGATGAGCACGAAATAAAACAGGACCGACCAGAACGGTGAGATGTTTTTGGCACCGATCATGGCAAACGTGGCCGGAAACAGTTCGGTCGCCAAGCGCATTGCCTGGTATCCGCTTTCTTGCGGCATCCCCGGCACATTGTTCTTCATCGTCCTCTCACCCAAAAGCAGACTGCTGTGCTGCATCCATCGCACGGGCGTCAAGTGTTTGCGGGCCTGAGCGGAATTCTGCTTGAACAGAAACGTATAGGAACTCATCCGTTCTGAAAACATAAAATAAATAACGGTAAACGAAGGAAGATATCATCTTTACGACGCGTGTCGGTTAGGTTACGGCATAGGTGTGGTCGGGTTCAATGTAATCAGTGACTTTTATCACTTGCACATGAAATATTCCTCTCGGCGAAGGAATATTTGGGCTCAGTCATTTGGGTGGGGGGGGGGGGGGCGATGAGAGGGGCGTGTAGTAGTAGAAAAAGGCCAAAAACTTACCGAAAGAACTGGGCAGGTACATGTATCCGTGGGCTTCGAGCAGATGTACGCACGTGTTGGCTAAAAACGCGGCCAATACGAGTACGGCTATAGTTAGGATGATCACTAACGAAGCGTCTCTGTGTAGCAAATGTTTCGGCCGATTGTGCGAAGTGATTTGCATTGTGCACGCTCCGAGTATGCCCCACGTGAGAAACGTCTCAGTGAACGCCGCTACCCAACTCTGAAATGTCAAAATAACGATTATAACACAAAATAATAAATTCCATTTTTCCCACTGAAATTCGAGTTCATATTATAAAAAGTCACTTTGTATGTGAATAAAATGTTACCTTGGTATTAAGAAAAAACTCGCTCCAATCCGTTTCGGGGAAAATATCGTGATGCTGGAACCCAATCATTGGCGCTAACCCCAACATTTTCGTGCACAACATGAACATACCGAAAACTGGTACCAGCGAGAATATGCATATCACCTTACTGTACGATTTCAGACCTATGCAAATTAAAAAACGGTATTTAAAAAAATATATTTTACGACAATCAAATTGAAACCAATATACGATTACCTTTACTTAAGCATATGAACACGATTGTCCATATGATCGTCAGGTTGATGACTACAGGCAACTTTAACGAATTGTCGTTCATCTCGAGTTTTTCCAAGTACTTTCTCTGCAGAACTATGCCATTAAAGTAACCAGGTACCGTCTCTTCGATGTTGTAGCTGACATTTGTAGACAAAGTCCAAGGCATGCCGTCTGCAATAATATATAATATTACATTATATACAAAAGACAAAACGATTATTATCTAAGTCACCGTTACGTTCTAACTATAATTACATTATATAGTAATATAATATATATATATATATATGACTGTAATAATTACACGCAACACAATAATAATATTGTGCGGCGATGATGACTATACTTATTATATCTAATATTATACATACAAAACGTATATGTAAGTAACTTTTATACCTATGGTTAGAATAAATTCGTTTCTATATAGATAGGTACCTTCTTTGTACTCTTCGATCGGTTCTGCCCAACGGTAAACGTCTTGTTTCGTGATGAACGAATCGCGAAAATATGTGAACATCCACGAGATGCCGATCACGGTATATGTGCCGATGAACGCCTGGGCCAGGAGCAGTGCGATGCCGATCCCCTGTAATCAGATGCATATAATATAAGATGTCCGTAAATAATAGAATATTTATAAATAAGTAATAACACATAATATACACTGCGGTGGCGTCGATACGTCTAAGACCCGCGTTTACGTCTATAATGGCGGACAAAACGTTAGGTACTTATTCGTCGTTTTAAGGAAACCTGCGCGCCTCAGGTGCATAAATATTATGTTATTATTGTTCAAGCTATCCCGTTGCGTGGATAAAACGGACTTACCTTGAATATCGGTGATATCCTCCACATGTCCATGACCCCGGCGCCTAGTAATTGGCCGAGCGAACTGTGAAACGTAAACAGAGGTATGCCGACTAGCAACGATAACACTAGGAACTGTAGTATAAAGTTGGCTGTAAAAGAAAAGGAAAAAAAACACTAGATGAAAAATCATCTCAAATCATGTATCCATATATTATAATATATTTAAATTTCCCCACATCATAATTATATTATAAATCGATTTTTGTATTTTTTTTGAAAAAACATTGATGCGGATAGTTTTAAACACTTATTATAAAAATTAAATGAAAATTTAGTAATTTGTAATGGTATACAATATCATCGACAAAACATAATTTTAAAACATGAACACTGAATTTTATATTAAATAAGTAATTATTTTAGAACTATGCAACTATATCTATAACCATTTAAAATTTAAACGAATGAATTAGTAGATCTCACATTTTGAGGTGTAACTGTGTATGGGCCAGGGCCTGATTAAGGAGTTGGTCGCCAGTAGGCTAGGGTTGATTTTTATCTCAAAATTATTTTGTGGCACCCCAAATTTGACGTTGACCGATTTGGCGCCCTAGGCTGTAGCCTATTTAGCCTATTGGTTAATCAGGCCTTGGTATGGGCCATTGTACTCCGTTAATTTATATATCAATTTTAAGCGTATGACAGAAAAAAAACACTATCAATAGTAGTACTAGCTCAATATTCAATGTAAGGACGTAAAAAGTTCCATTTCTTAATATGAAATTTAAAATGAAATAATGGTGATTAATAACATTTTTTTTTTTTTTGTAAAAATGTAGTGATTTATATTTAGGTACTTTGATTTACATAAGATTTTTATTTTTTTCGATAAAGAACATAATCTATTTCTTTCAAATCCTATTTAAATGAAACACCTCGTAGGTATTATATCAGTGTAATCCTATATCTTATAAAAATATATTATTTGTATCGTTAGTTATCAAGAACCACATAACGACGACTAACAACGCACCCGGAGGTCTTCAAATGACTGTACGGAGTGATTCCATTCAACTTAAGTCACTCAATATTTTAGAAAGGACCAACGTTCTTGAAATTATTTATTTTAGATAGTTTCAAATCATTTCGAAACAGCATTTTTCAGGAAAAAATTATTTTTTACAATTTTACTATTTGAATTTCATAATTTAAAAGTATAATTAAACATTTTTTTTTGGAATAGGCATAATTTTTATCTATAAAAATCGAATTTTAAACAAATAGTTTATTAGTGTTTAAAGTTTAGGGCAGAGTAGTGGACTAGCAATTTATTTTTAGAATAATGTTTATTAACAACTTAAAATTCTACAAAGATATATTTTAAAACACTTCACTGAGTGTCGATCTTTCGGTATATTTATACTTTATACTTAATAATAATATTATGTTACCACAGTCACAATATAAAATATACCTATATATTATAGTATATCTATTACCTATACAGTATATAATCATCATTCAATGATATACGAGTAATGTCAGTATGAAATTCGTTGCGATCATAATATAAATAATATGCGTGAACACACTAACCTCCAAATTGTACTGCAAGTATGGCGAACCGACTGATGTTGAAGGCTCCCAAAGTACAGCCAAGTGTGGCCAAAACGGAACTGTATTTATTGCTCCATTGGCCTAGCGGACTCTGAGACTCCTGCGACATCTCGTACGCTCTGAAACAAAAAAAGGAAAAAAGTTATGAAAGTTTGAACATTATTTTTAATATGCATATTTTATAATTTAAAATTCTGGCTTGGATGTATTTGCACGAGAGTCGACACACGTTGTCCGCGGCGAGTAAGTCAAGCGAATATCAAGGTCACGACCATCGTATAATGGAATAAATTATTAGGTATTGTGATTACGGTAATAATTATACTTGATACTTCAACCGACACACGACTAATGTCTAATTTCGATACAACTAGTTTGGATAATATATATTAACATTCCGTGTTCCTATTATTTTCTAAGAACCGTAAAAAATATCGTGAATTGTACAATATATATATATATATGTAGTTGCATAATATCTATATAGGTACAGAGACTTGAACAAATTACAAATCAAGAAAGTTCGCCCTGCGAGCGTGCTAAATTTTCGATTTCTAATCATATTTTAACATAACGCATTAAATTTATTTGATTTTAGTCACAGTTTTTAAAATGAATTATTACAGTTTAAAAAGAATTTGCCTGTGACCTTTTATATTTTACTACCGATATTTTAATAATCGGTAATAACCTAACCTTTGGCCATTATGGATCTAACTATTCTATAACTACTCAATAAATATCTCAATATAAACCAATTGAAATTATGTACTGCAGGCAACTAACAGGCGGACGGACTAAAGGTGTTATTAACATATGTTTAGAAACCTAAAAACAACATTATACGGCTGTATTAATACACTCCGCAACATAATAGTATAATATATCTATAGCTAGATAAGTATTTGAAGATTTTAATTCTTTCATACAATTACAGAATCGCGCTTATGCATATAAATTATGTTATTGTACAGATTTATTACGTATTTTTTGTTTGTCCATTAATTTGAATCTCAAGGTCCAAAATGATAAAAAAAGTAGATAATCGCTGAACTATTGTACAATAGGAGTCGAATGTATAGCTAGTTTTTAGGTAAGCACTCAAATTTCAAAAAAATATGTATAATATGTACCTACCAAAGAATTATGATTAACCATCTAGATTTAACAGAAAAAAAAATATCCCTTTTGCGGAAACGAATAACTGCTTAGTAATTTATGTGTAGAATTTAAATTCAATGATAAATCTTTGAATATGTGAAAAAATCATTCTAAGCGAAGACAATTTAAAATGATCTTTTTGGTTACCAGCAAGGTTAACAATCTATTCATGTTATTTCCCGTATATTTTAAAAAGTGCTGAGAATATTTAATTTTAATATACTAAAAGTCCGACAAAATGTAATTTGCTATATAAGAACACTTGATGATCGAAATTAGTGATCAGAGAAAATGATTTTCCACTAGAAAAAGTGTCTCCAGACACATTATAAAGCACACATAATTGTAAAACCAATACATTCTTCGCTCCGTTTAGAATCCAAAATGAAATAAGAATTGTTTATTCTATTTTATAATGGATCAACTGTGGGACGAAATTACACGTAACACCTACACAATATTCACATAATAATATGTATTATACGTATGGAACACACCCCTGGAGACCTGTTTCGATCTGGGAAAATACAACGACACAATATAAAAGATCTGCAACTCAATTATTTAGGTATATAAGTATATTATAATATGTGAATGCGAGAATAAATAAATCAGTTGCAAACACAAACAATGTGTCGAGTATTCGTATTATCCACCCGACGTATATATTGAGGTATATTGATGGAACATTGATTCATTTCTTATAACCATTATGATTAGCATTTTATAGGCATATAATGTATTATATTAAATAATAAATAATAAATCTATAGTTGCCGACCCTGAAATTTCTAAAACTCTATGTACAATGCATTAAATTAATTATTTTTACACAACTATGTGTTATTTAGCAATTTTTTTAAATACATATGTATAACCGTACAAGACCGGTTACTATACATATAATCTTGTAATATAAATACAAACGAATACATATTATAATATAATATAAAATAAGATAATAAAATTATATACCATTTTATTTGTTGTGTACACGCGTAACCGGTTGAATTTTGTTCGTTCGACAAATTCGTATACATTACATTGCAATATCTTTTTTTAATTATTAAAAAAGTCTCGGCGACTATGGCCATTGGCTGAATTGAATTAACATATACTTAAACTTAATTGACATTGGGAACATGTACAAATTTCAAACGATTAACTAAATTAGACTTGATAATACATTTTATCGCAAGAATTTTAAGCTGTCCGGGTGGAGAACTATTCTGACAGAACTATGTTGGATATCCCAGAGCTTCTCGTCTCTCCGTTTAGAATGTAAGACGTTCAATTACGATTTGTAAGGAGGGGAGGTATCTTCTCCTTTCATCAGATATCGGTGGGTTATTGAAGCGCGTCCGATTAGCATTCTATTAATGGAAGTTTTTGTGTTTTCTTGTGATGTACCTATTGTACATCATATTATTACTATTGTTATATCATATGATGATAATATATTATATACGTAACACACCTCTTGGATTAAACTTGTGCTTTCAGAGTATATGACGTGTTTAATACAGTGTACCTAGCTAGGTAGAATTGTTAAAAAATAGTCTGCGAATAAAAAAATGAATAATATAACCCGAACAGTCGCTTTTGTTCTCGGACGAAAAACCATCGCATTCCTACGTACGCAATTTCGTGCGAATAACCTCGCGAGCAGCCTACACGTGTATTGTATAATATGTATACACGATGGTCTTGGTGTATAGATACGCGGAAAACGCACAGCAGGAGAGACGAACGATTCGCGCTGTGAAATCAAACCGTCGCGAAACGGTCTTATTTTTCAGCTTCTGCGGCGCCGCGACCATTAAAATCATAATAATAAATATTGCGAGTGATAAAAATAATAATGATAACCGTATACTATTATTACTGTTGATAAGTGTTACGTAAAGTCGTTAACACAAAGCTGCTATTATAGTTTATAATATTATTATTTACCAACCAAACCCAAACATTATAATATTAATATCATATATAGATAAAATAAAGGTTGAATCACCGCTGTCGGTATATTATTATATTTAATTGTATCATCAACGAATCGTGTTAGATTTATGCTTGTTATATATAATAGATGACATTACGCACGAATACGCAATCGAGTGTTGCTCAGTTCCTTAACCGACCACCATTATATTTCATAATGAAATGATATTATATTATACATTTTTACATATTGCTACAACAGTAATACCATAATACATACTCTATACTCGAGTGTATAATACTAAAATATTATACCTGAATGCCCTACACAGTTGTGCGACTTAGTCGCTCATATATACACATAAATAATAACCTAAATTTTCTAATTTCTAATTTATATTTCAGTAGTGCAATTTTAATTGATTACCGTCCATCGTCTATATTATTATCTAAAGGTGGGTCTCCACTATATACCTACGTGTGCCGTGTACACGTAAAATATTCAGCCATGTCCCACAACACGGTAACGTGGTTAATCATTCGGTAATCTAACCCAACCAACCAATCATAGCGAAGGATTAGCGCGAACGTGTATAGTGGAAATCCGCCTTAAAGGTTTATCTATAACCGTGGTCTATACTCTATACCACATACCGATATTATACCACCATATAGTCAGCAGGAACAGTCAGATTTTTCACAATCATTATATAAATATATCTAATAGCGTTTTCCACCATACCGCACTATTGCACAAAAGTGGCACTAGTAGTTACAGTTCACTGTAGACTGTGTTCACTAGTGCAAGTGTAGATGAAACATAAAATCTATACTTATCACTGATATATAAAGATAATAAAATGTTTATAATGGGCATTTTAGTACTTAGCATGATAATGATAAGGCGCACGAGCTCCAAGAGTTTGCACTGGGTGCAAAAAACTGGCGTAGTGCATTGAGATGAAAAATATAAAAATGTCCACTCAGTGCACATTAATCTCGCCGATGGAACATAAAAATATACACTGGTGCAGTCAGTGCAATGTGGTGGAAAACGCTATTATTAACTTTATGATCGTTAACTTAATACAGACCGCTTCTGATTATGTGCTAATGATATCAACAAGTATTTGGTAACTATACCAATACACAAGACTGATAAGGCTAACATTATAATTTATACCGTACAAACGAAGAAGTACATGAATATTAACAGACAATATACATACAAGTAATATATAGACTATATTATACATTATAATTTCGTATAGGTAGTTAGTAGTTACACATGGGTATAAAATATTAATACCATGTGTAGGTACTGCAGTTGTGCATATTATGTCCGTGCAAGTGATTTTCATTACAATTTTATTTCATTAGCTTTAATGACATAATTATATTTATATAGAAGGTAAAGCATAATTCGTTTTTGATAAAAAAATTTTAAAAAAAGTAGTTGACCTAGTTCTACACTGTTCCGAGTTCAGGACAACTTATGTTTCCATTCACGAGTTTAAATTAAATTTCTACATAATTTAGTTTTTTTTATTCTGATAAAACAAAAAAGTTAAACAATTTTAATAATGGTTGATTATGATAAGCTAATTATAACTATATTTATTGATTAAGACTAAACGTTTTTTTTTCTTTCAAAGGATGCAAAATTTCTTGGCGCAATATAATATAATTAACATGCCACATGAGCATCACGCATAAAGAATATTATTTTAGACTTCCTACGATCGAGCCGTCATACATGGATGATGTGAATGAGGTTAGGTCGTGCGAATTATAGTAAAAAAATGGAATGATCTCACGTTTAACTGTGCGGCTGAGCAGTTAAAAATTAAGTCCTCGTTTATCGGAGTAAAGAAGAAAAATTTTAAGCACTATAAACGCTATAATATTATACACTTATACTAGGGGACCGGATGTGAAGAATTCTACCCGTAAAATAATATGTAAAAACGGAAGAGGCTTTTTTAAACAAAGCATAAATCATCATGACAAAACTCGTATGAACATTGTTTTGTTCTATTTTTTTTTTTTTTTTCGTTCGCGTATAGAGCTAAGAGGCTAGAGGCCACATTTTAACGACTCGGTAATTGTTATGCATTTTTGCTATTGATAAAAAATTTTTTATTTTTTTCTAAAGAACACACACACAATGTACACTATGTACATTGTATTTTATTATGTATGATGCACATATATATAATGTATAATATTTACGATAAAAATGTATGTTTTTCCTAATATGTAACGATTGATTTAACATAATTAAAACAATTAAATTAATTTACATACAATTATTATACATTATCAAATAATATTATTATTGTCACTCACTCGTCGGCGCATTCTCGTACGTCGATAATGCTTCCATACCGATTGGTGACGACTTCGAAACGCGGCATTTATTTAACTACGGTCTCGATCAACACGGCATTCAAAAACACTTAAATCTCCGCGTAGTACGCCAAAAAAAGCTCTCGGCTAACACAAAACCGATCGCTGTCGTTGTCGTCGTCGTCGTCCGAACATGTTCGCCGCACTAATGAACCACACGGCGCGTCCAGTTTTTTTCAGGATCAAGGGAACGACGAGTTACGTGAACAACCGACGCAACGACGGATAAATCGCTGTAGTATAGTAATATAGCGAATAAAATCGGTGTATTTTTTTTCCGCCAAGGACGTCCACTGCGGTTTGCAGAATAGCTGTCAAAACGCGGAAACTCAAGAATTTATTTTCGTCTTACACCACAGCCGGCCAGTTCGTCGTGATCGAAGTCGCGTGTATAACGTACGGAAAGCCAATGCGACTGCACACGTGTACAATACTACAAATAATATTATTATTACTACGTTACGCACAGGGAACGTCACATAAACATTGTAAGGCTGTCGTGTTACACATTATTATAACATTATTATTACGCGTGTGTAGGCACGGCGACGCGGGTGTACTCGCGACGGAGTACGAGTCGAAACTGAACCTTTAACAACATCAACATTAATAATAATAATACAATAATCTAGCGACGCGTCTGAGAGGCGAATCGCGCGTGGTTTTCAGTCTCCGTTTAGTCCGTCTCGTCCGGTCTCTCTTTTCACCGTTCCAGCGGGTCTCGCCGCGATTGACCTAATAAGGGACCGGTCACGAAGTCAGTTCCTGCTGGTCTCGTTATCGTTATTTGTTTATTTTTTCTCCCGCCGTGCTTTTAAACGCACGCGATGTGTCTAATTCACCGGACTTGCGTATCAACCTACTCGGATACAATAAGCCAGCCGTATATGGCCGGCGGAGGGGGGAGTGAGAGGGAGAAGTCAACAATGAAAGAAAAAAATGTATCTTTTCTTTGTGCACACATTATATACAGGGTGATTCTCCAAGTAAGCACAACCAATTTTTTCTTCAATAATCAGTTATTAAAAATCTAATTTTTGAAATTTTCAAATATATCTTAACACAGTGTTTTTAAATTTCAAAATTGTTTGTACTACAGATTTAAAGATCTCTATTTTAGAGGCCTGTGGTGATATTCAGTAAGAATAATCATTTTAGTAACTTAGAAACTATACTCCTTTGAATTTTGAATAAGGTACAATTTAAAAACAAAAAAAATATCCACTAAATAATTTACAGTTAAAATTAAAAAGGTAGTTTTTATTTGAAAAATAGAAGTTCATATCACCACAGGACATTCTTTAAGTAGTACGAAAAAACTCGACAATTTGAAAATATAGTCTTCAAGACTGCACACATATATTTATATAATTAAAAAAAAAAAAATTAAAATTGAATAAGTTAGTTTTTAAAGGAAAAGAAAGGTGGGTGAGCATGTTCGGTGAATCACCCTGTATTACAATATTATTAAATTATTGCAGATATGGTTTTTTTTCACGTTTCCTCGAGTTACACACTCCGGCACGCACCGCTCGAGCCACGTGGACGACGTTTTAATAGTATAAGATTATTATTATGATTGCCGGCGTGCTCGACCGATGACTTACTCCGCGGCGACCCAGTTAATGGTTACAGTACGAGGTCCTACAGATAATTTGACGCTAAAAAAAAAAAAAAATTGCGAAGCAAAAATAATAACACGGAGGACGGATGAAAATCGATGTTTGCAGATAATTGCATGGAGCTGCGATAAGAAAACATGTATAGCGATTTCATTGCGCGCAATCGTTCGTCGTCAACGCGATTCGACACGACCCAACTGTCTGCAGCAGGTATCGAGTTTCACCGAGCAGTTTCCCCTAGCAGCACGTGAACAGGAAATTTACCGACGATGGCAATGGAAACTCGATACCGACACGGAACTGAGCTTCCTATAACGGTCGCCGTTATAATATATATATATATATATATATATATATATATATATATATTGTGTACCTATATGGTTCGCGTTTCCGCGGGATTATACCTAAGTCCACCGCGACAGTGATGCCGTCAATTTATCAGACTAATATTATTCGCCAATATTCTATTACTATTGTAGGTGCAGCAGGTCGAGTGATATTATATTATAATTTATAATGTATTATGTATACTTATCTATACCTCCGAGAGCGGATGTATTATATGGGGTAGGTGATGAAAAAGGAACGGTGACTGGACACAATAACATGAAGTGCACCCGCACGTAAGTCATCATACTGTACAACAATTATTAATACAATTTAAAAAAAAATAATAATAACCGTAGATGACAGTATTAAGTCCGTCCAGTAATATAAAAATATACCGTAACAGGTAATTTAGAACACGACATCATATTATATTTAATATTATAAGCCAACTATAATAATTTGATATTATATAAACGATAAAAGCGTATTTATTTTTATTATTTAATAGCGTACTTTTGGGGTAGGAGATTTCAGCCTATATGTGTCATTTCTTTATCAAGTCTCTTGATTGAACGTATTATTATAATATTATGCGTGTGATGCGTACAGTACAATGTATATAATATGTATACATCATGCAATATATCAGCAGAGTTTTTTGAAACGTGATTGAGGAAAACAAAAACGGTTTCGCAATTAAATGAAATAAATAATAACTAACGAACGCGTAATGTCATATTATTATTATTTATTATCATTATATTATATATTTTACGTCTCCTCCGGTCAGACTGCAGGGGCCATAAGTTCTCGGTAACGTGAGCATCTCGCTTTGACGTACGTCGACGCATATTTATATAATAACTGTATGTTAAATTGCGCGTGTGTGTCACATATTATTATAATGTTATTTATTTGTGAGTTATCGTAGGAAATGACTTATGCGGGATTCGCGTATATTATCTGAGATTTTTTTTTGTATTCAAATCATCGCACGATTTGGTATCTCACATGGCCCGTCGTGTGTTTATAGCATTACACCTACTTGCATTCAGATCACGCGTTGTTTTTCCTATTGTGTTTCATATAGCGTGGAGGATAACTTGCGGGGCGTTAAAATTCCTAACTCAAAGCGTGGCGATGACAATGCCCGCGCCGAGAACATCCCGTGGGTATAATCACTATAATAATATTTCGTTTCGATGTTATTATATTGTATATAAATATTTTTTTTTGCGACCGCTTCTTAAGAATACTAATGTGCGTCGTCAACGGGCAGTCCGTGACGAAAACAGCTATAAACGTTGGTTTTAAAACACCAAGTCAATTAAACTTGAAATATTAAGTAGGTACTATAATATTGTTTACGTCTTAAAAAGTATATTTTTTTGATTTTTAACGACGGAAGGAGTAGCTAATATAAAATATATATTTATCATGTACGTTTATATGACCGCAGGTGTATTTATGTCAAATAATTAATTTAGAAACGATAATATAAATGTTTATTTTATTACTAATTGTTTTATTATAAATTACAATACAGTATATACACACACGTAGATAAATAAGCGTGGAACGGATGTGATATATAAAGAATGACCGGCGTAGATAAAATGATGTCTAGTCATATAAATTTGATAATTTTCCATCTAGAGAAAGTGTGTTTATATTTTCACCACAGACGTGTGATGTCTCGAAGAGAAAATTCGGTCAATTACTAATTATTTTGTTATATATTTTCGGGGTAAAACGAAAGAAAAAAAATCGTATATTTATTTTTAAATATACGAACTCTCGTGTTGTGAAAGTGCAGCCGATCGACGAATCATTATACAGTTTGTGACAGCATATTACACTATGTAGACATTCACACGGCACATTTTAATACGGATTTAACTATGACCTTTGAACTGGATAGGTATACCTAATATTTTATTATTGTGACGGACTTTGGTTGCAACGGCGTCTCCTTGAATTAAGTACGCTCGTGCACGAGAGATCGACAGAATCGTATATAACCGCGCTTTTTCGGCTCGAACGCACATAATAATATAATATTCGACCTCAACCCAAATTTCACTGCGCGTTCTGTCCGGTATGTGAATATGCGATACATAATATATACACAGGTATCCACCGCAGCCTCTGATCGACGTGATCGTTACTAGCTCGGACCACAAATGAAACAATGATATATCAATCTAAACGTATATAGGTACTATATAATGGGTAATGACGATCGACCTGCAGCCACTGCGCACTGAGGGTAGATTGGTCAAAGATCGTGTAAATAGGAATGACACTGACGTGGTTGGAAACTTGTTGGTGTTGATGTAAGGGTGTACCTGATGGAAATTGCAACGTATATAATATATTATTGTACGGATATCGATCGCAATAAGAGCGCAATTATCATAGCTGAAGATAATAAAGCGTATTCGAATGTATTTGAGTGTCAAAATATTATATATAGTACGCTATAAATTTCAACTGATAAAATTGTTGTAGTGCAAATAATACTTTGTGGTATACTAATGTAAAATTGTAATGATATTAATATATAGATTCAAAACGAAAATAAACATTATGAACTCTTCTGCCGCAGACTGAGACTTCGATATATAATTATGTTACAAATAATAATACACAACATTGACCTGCAGGGCCTAACTGTCGACGGGGGCCGGCGATTGCGGAGACTGAAAAACGCGCGAAAATCACTGCCAAAACGGTATATATCTATTATATTTTTGTTTTACTTGGATTGAGTTCCGGTGACGCCGGTTAGGTGTTTCTACGACATATTTTAGTATAGGTATCGTTTTCCCTGTGCCACGAAAACCGCTATTGTTCGAATATATTATATTTTAGGTGTACCTACATAATATATATTATATTATAGAATCGATAACGCGAAATACAACTAATGAGTAATATTATTACTACGAGAAGAAACTCAATAAATATAATATAAATAAACCGGCGGCGAAAACGGCGAACTATTAAAAAAAAAAATAAAAAATAAAAAATAGAGTCGAACGGCGCGCGATCGCACACACATACGCACAACCGGTTCGGCGGACTGACGAGACGAGTCTAAAAAATGGAGTAGGTACGCGTCAATACAGCGCGGTGTTGGCCGCCGTTGCGCTCGCCGAACCGTCGCCGCCGCCGCCGCCATCCCGTTAGACGTATCGCATATGAGTGTTATATACCATCAGATGGTCATTTTTCTGTTTAACGATATAGTTTTCCAGTTTTTTTTTTTTTTTTAATGCGTTTTCGTCACGATATTCGCGTTTTCTCGAACACAGGTTGTTTTATTTTTTTAAGCCTTTGATTCCGCCCACTCTGAGAAGCGGAACATACTATTTTTGCATACCAAATAATATATCGTGTACGGCGTGATTGGCAATACATTTTTCGTTTATAAATCGCCACGTTTTTCCTGCACGCGTTATTCCTATACGTCATAATGAGCAGTCCTCTGTACAATAATATAATATTAATTACAAAAACTAACGTGGTATTAATATTAGCTGGCAATTATAATGCTTTGATAATATATATTTTGTGCGGAAACCGAATTTTTTAGATCATAATTACTTCAAAAACCTTAATAGTTGCTTGAAACGAGGAAATAAATTTTGTTGCCAACATAATATTGTATCAAATAATTGCAGTCTTGGTATACGGAGGGGAGGGGGATATGCGAAACGTATAGTATAGTTGTTTAAAAGCGCGAAGAATTCTGTACTGTATCGTTATAGGTATACGTATAATAGGTATGTCATATTGTATAAACTATAGGTATCATTATACCATTAAATTTCACCGGAATGGACCAAAATCATTTGTTTTTGAACCAGAATAAATCTATTTTGTTTTCGGCAGTATCTTTTGATTTACCACTCGCCATAAGTAATATCATTCGTATATGTATATACGAACATAATATATTATCTAAGGTTCTGAGGTACCTACATTCAGGATCAATAATATTTTAACAAGTATAAGAATTTCTATTATTATAATTATTTTTAAGCAAAATGTTGTTCATTCGGTGTTTATTAATAAACATTGTATGATACAGATACTTGTGCAATATATCCATTGTACATGAATAAGCATTTAAAGTTTTTAAATATGATGTGAAAAATAACTAAAAAAAAAAACATCACCCCGCGTACGAAATATTATTATTGCTATCGTCATGAAACGAAAAGTACGACGATCCACACATGCGCGCTGGACGTGTGCGGTTTTGTTCTTATGTGTCGATCTCACGATGGGGTTAAGGTAGTTCAAGTACTCGTGAAGGGCACACCGCGGGCTACCCCGGAGGAACAGGTTTTTGCGCGACGTCGTTGTTGTCGTTGTCGTTCCGATTCAATTTTTTTTTTTTTTCATATACCATCGCGATTTAACTGAACACTCTATACAGGCATACGTACACAGTGTCTATCGAGGTTGCGAATGTATTGCCGTATCACGTGCATACATAAATATAAATCACGACGCGACCAAAAAGCAGATATTATATTTTAATGGTGTTTTTTTTTCTGAATAAGTTGCATTAGTTATTCACGGTAAAAGAGTACGCAACGGCCCGTTATAAGAAGAACAATTTTAGCGCGTTTTGTATTTTAATACATTTTAATATTAATTATTTAAAAAAAAAAAAAACCACAAACAGCTATCTCATAAATCTCTACTGTGTTTCGATTCATAAACATGATGCGAACCACGATTCTGAGTCAAACAGGTATAGGTGAAACAGAGTCTATAAGGATAGTTATTATGTTTTATTATTATTAGCATTTTCTTGATAAAGTCAATATAGTTTGATCTATTTTTCATCAAAAACATAACACGTATTTCTTAATAATGTATTACTATATGTTAACATTTTCGAATAGTGAAAATAGATTAGTACTATATAAACAGCTTAGAATACCAGAGTTACTGGCAGAGTATAATTATTTTGTAAAGAGTATAAAAAAAATAATAGTATAGGTACAAGTTATAGAAATTTTTTTAATTCTGTACAATTAATGTTTTTTAGTTATAGCTAATTAACAACATTATGTTGGAAGCTAGTGCTGCGTCAATATTAAATATTTTCAATTTTTAAGAAAAATTAATCTTATTTTTAAAACTACCAATTTGATTAAATTTGGCACCAGAAACCATCCTCAATATTTAATTATTTAATTTTCTTTTACAAATTTAGATAACTGATAGCATATGATATTGTAACACCAATAAAAAATTATGTGTTGAATCTAAAATTTGAACTAATTTAAAGTTCACAGAAAACTCATGTTTATATTTATAAGTATTTTTAACAGCATTTTTTTTTTAGATATATACTAGTTAAAACATAATATTTCTCGTAATTAACGTGACACTTCTGAATACACAAAATATAGGAAAAACAACCAGTTATACACATAATATTATGCGTATTGAAATAAAAACAGTGCAATATTATTTATAGGTACTATTCTATTAAAGATGTGTACGCAATGTAATTAATTATAGCTACACAAATGGATTTAAAACAGAGATTTATAACCTGCAAGTGAAAGTATACATAATATAAAGTAATTTCTCATTCATGGATCACAAAGCGCAAACACTTGAACGCCACTCACCAGTCATTATCATTGATATATGCTTGTCTTCAAATCAAACGTAATACAATAATTGTAATAATTCGAATAAAAGTTGATTAAACATTAATTATGCTCAACACCTTAACGTTATGTCTCATATAACAATAGGCGTATTTCTGATAACATTTAATTTTTTTCCGTTGTATTATTGGCTCCTCAATATTAATTTATCTTATATTAAGTAGGTACTTATGACCAAACTGTTAATACAGGCGCTACTATAATAAATGAGTACACAATTTTGTTTTAGACATCAAGAAAGTCTAAATGATAATGTATATACACACAATCGAATTAAATGTAAATATAAAAATTTACAACACTATAATTATAATGTAATTTTTTTAATCTATATTAATTATTTATAATAAATATGAGTGTAGTATTATATATCTATAGAATGTACACACTTGTCCGAGTTTCATATTGTATTCGTGAAACAGGATGTGAGTGCAAAGTATTACACGCCGAGGGATCCGGGATGAGAATCCATATCAGCACATTAAATCATTAAAATGAACAGTAAGTACTTATATAAAAACGGTTACACGAAATCTGATTAATTATCAAACGTGTGGAGATAATACGATAAACTTACACGCTGCGAAAATTATGAAAATGTCGTTTACGATGAATGATGAAAGCCCAAAACGCCAAGTAATGCAGTTTAATCGGCTCAGGCATAATATAATATTGGTTTAGTTTTGACCTAAATTTCATATTTTCGGTTTACAGCCATAGTAATATGTTTAAATAACATTCCTCGAGAATTGAGATACAGATTATAAATTATTATAATATTATAATTTATAATGTTATTGTATTCCTATGCAAACTGCAAAGTGATGGCCTCGTGGAAAAACGGAGAAACACGGTGGCTAACCCTGCAGATTACACGTATACCTATAATAATATTATTATGAAATCGTGATTCTACATTATTGCACCTCAAATGGTTGTTTAATTTTTTAACACCTAAAAAAACTCTTTGTTGTTGCACTGGCCCGTTATATGGTTGAATATTGCTCAGTCCAATTTGGAATACTTCTAAAATTGGGTAATCAGATTAAACTAAAAAATGTTAGGGACGTTTTTTAGAATATTATCTAAATATTAAAGGTATGGAAGATTTTCCATCGTTTAATATTATATTTGGTCAAATTTAAGCTTCTACTACACGATTTAACTTTTTACCTGATAATAGATAAGATATGGTGTAATCTTCTACAGAGATATTTTTACCTGACGACACAAGTCGGAATGTCTCAAAACGACTCAGCCTTTGATAGAAAAAAATATAAGCTATCTAATTTGAAGCTAAACAGTCGATTAATATTATTTATTTTTGTTCTATTAAGTTAAGTTAATAAATGTATTGATAAGAAAAATTCAAAAGTTGCCTTTTTTGAGGTGCTATATATTCTAAATCAATATATATATATATATATATCAATTATAATAGTGTGTGAAAGTCAATTTGAAAGTGTATTAAGTTGTGGGTCACCTATATCGTAAACGCAAAGGGTTAAAAGGACAGGAATAGAACCAGTTTTTCGACGGTTCAGCATACCTCGAACAATATGGGTCAGATGGCATGAATAATTATCGTGTTTTTATTGTTTTTGTAACGACTAACGGTTGTATAAATAATATGGTAAACAAAAAAGTCAGAACACATGAGTGATGTGTATTGCAGAGGCAGATACCTCCGAAGTATATAATTATTTAGCATATAGATGGACGTCTCAGAATCGCGCATAATACCTATTTAGGTATCGGTAAAACTGACAGTGCGTGAAATATATCTTGTGGTGGATCTAAAATGTGGCAGGAATAATGGATCGAAGTCGAAAGAAATAACGGATAACGCACGTGCCGGAATATTGAAATAAACCAATAGATCCAAGTTCAGGTTCAACGACCTCGGCATGAATACATCTAACGCAAGTATATCTATATAATATAATGATAATATGTCCATCGAAGCTTTGTTCTATTGCCCGACGTCCGTGTAAACACAATAATACTGTGAATGCAAATCTTTTATAAAATATTAGAGAAAAAGTAAAAACTCTGTTTTCGCGACTTATTGGTGCCGTATCACGTTTTAGACGCAATTCGCAAGGAATACAGTAACAATATAATATGTATGTTATGCTTATTTGGAGTTGTTTCGCGAACGGAATAAAATCAAACCGTTATCCTTTCGAAGATTTCGATTATGTTTTTTTTCTTCACAAGTCTAATAATAACACGCTAAGTGCGAGGAAAGTGACAACTGCGACTATTAGGTACAGTATAAAATAATATAGATCATATTATTATATATTATATAATTTATGTATATGAAACGAATCGCTGCTATTGTTCCATAGAAATCGTTCGTTACGAATCGAAACAGAAAGCGCGTGCCGCCGAGTTTACTAAAATGACGTCAAATACACGAACAAACATTATTACCTATTTTTATTACTATTATTATGTTACATACGACCCGAACAAAATCCGCGAGCACGAAAACCGAAACTCATTCGTCATCGTATTATTGTTATTAATTTTTTTTTTTACGATTTACTATTTGGTTTCGTCGTCGAATCCATTGTAACAGCATACGCAGACGGTGTCCCGTAAACTTTTGTGTCGGCGACAAACGCCACGCCACGACATAACATATTATTATTATTATTATTATTGTATTATTGTGTAATTTTGTCAGACAGACGCGTATATTTGTATACAGAGTGTTTCAGTGAGCATCGTCTAAATATAAATTAATATGCTCGTTCCGACGCTTCGTTTATCCTTAATAATTTATGTCTGTTCTCGAATTCTAAGTGCTTCAGCAGAGTAGTTTCCAATAGTTTTGATACTTGAATAACGAATACGTTTAATATAATATTTTATTTAAAAAAATGTTTAAACAATAACCTGCTGGGGGATACCATATTATGGTAGTCATTCTGTAAAACGTTTTTTGACGCTGCAAACGAACGAGATATAATATACTACCTTATTATTGTGGACATTCGTCGCGACGTCGTAATAGTGTAATGATATTTGCGAATGATACAATACGTTTAACATTAATTATTAATCAATACAAATGTATAGTCGTATGTTGTCGAACGACGAAGACAATAATTGTCGAGCTTGATGATGATGGCGGCGTACATATTATTATGATAATTGTATTTGATATTATAATAATAATTGTTACTTTTCGTCACTGATCGGTTATAGTATGCGCTAATAATGTTAAACACGGATAGAGAAATCTGTACAAAAGAGAACAAATCGAATAGTAAGTGTACACACGCATTCAAATAATCGCCGCGAGGTCTCGAAATTGTATTATATTGTACTGCAGCAGATGATAGTTGTACACAACATACTTAATATAAGTATTTTTTTCTCGCTCATACGCACATAAATTATAACAAAGATAAAAACACACTTACACTATACGAATCTAAAAACTAAAAATTATAATAATTAAATCACGAGATTAACACGTTACGCGGTATACCTATACATTGTGCAGGAAACGTAAATATATACCATACTCAATTTAGTAATATCGTTATTATAATATAATAGAATCCAATTTGCACAAAATATTGTAATATTATGCGAATTGGCAATTAATTGTTTTTACTAATATTCGCAGTAAGTACTTAGATTACTTAATTAATTTTTTTTTTTTTTTTTTATATAATTTTTAAGACGTAACCTAGAGTAAAATTAACTATCACACAGGGGATTTTGTTAAGGGTATTACATCAATTTTATATTTTATTATTATTTGACTTTCAAAATAATAAAAAAAAAAATTGTTTATTTAAGTGATGTTTAAATAGTTTTAAGACAATACTTGGACAAATCGATATGTTATTCCCTACTCCCTAGGAAATACTATTATTCATCATTTTAATAATTATTTAAATTTAATAGACTTTACTCTCAGATTATTCAAGAAGTTAATAACATAAAAAATTACGATTCGATATCGATACGAATGAGTTTTGTTTATGTTGCGCGAGGGCAAAAAATAGAAAACAAACAGTGTTTCATTACCATCTTGAAATACAAATCGGCAGTACGATTTTAATGAGCCTTGTCTTGACCATATTGTAAATTGTAACATAAATAATATTATTTATACGCTGGTACAAGTATTATAGTACAGCAATCTGATATTATTATTATTATTTTACGATGCAACTATTATCCTTGATGTTTTATTCTGTTGGTATGAAACACGTGTGGTCTGTATAGCTTGCAGGTGTAGTTTTAAAAAGTATTCATATTGAGGGCCAAAAAAAAAAAAAATTGATTTCCCCATTTCCTACCTATGTATATATTCTTAATCTAACTAATAATGAAAATAAAATACAATGTACAATATTATATTGAAATGTCATCACATATTATTCAATAATAATATATGATATACAAGAAATCCGTTAGACAATCGATTTTATTACGTACATTATCACGGGTCGTCGTCATATATATATTATATACGACCGTATCATTACTATAATGTTTTCGAACTCTTCACGAGTTCGACGATAACTATTACTGAATAATATTTTGTATTTACAGTGATGAAAAAGTTTTTACGATTTGTCGTAAAAATAATTAAACTGCTTTTTTATTATTACTATTTTTTTTTATTTTCCGTGAATTATAAAATTGCTATTAATTTCTTAATGCTTATATATGACGAACGTGACTAGCACACGCACACACGTTTATCGGTCATCCCGTTATCGTCGTGCGTATGCTGCGTATGTGTTCGGTTAAAAACAATAATATTGCGAACAAAAACACTAAAATTGTTTTGTACGAATTTATTGTTACGAAGAACGCTGCGATATTTAAAGCGAAATCGAAATTCATCTGTTTTGTGTGATATACATATGATGTATAAATATATTGCGTCGGGGGTGGGCAAAGCATCCCATTAATCCCATTTTATAATATCATTGTATAGGCAACTCCGATTATGGTCTGATATAGCGATGTGTCTGCCGTTTGGTTCAGTGCAGTTCAGTCCCTATGAAAATGTTCAAAGTTTCAAATCTCAATTATTATGACTGCATAATATTATATTTACACTTCTTCTGGTCGAATACTCAAATCTGATGTCTACACATATTTTGTACATAATAAAGTCGCATAAATATTATATATTATATGCAAGGGAGTCCGCAAAGAGGAGAGTGTTAGCAAGCAGGACAGTTGACAGTAATCCCCGCTGCAGTGGGACTTAATTCTATGTATGCGCGGAAAAAATATCACTGTTTATAGGTCAGTGTTTCGGATGTCGACATATTTTACAGTATCCAAAATTCCAAATCAATATTATTCAATATAATACGTATATCCGTATGTGAATTTTTTGTCGTTATAAAAATATGTTTGAATTTGGCTAGATTGTGATAACTGATGGCTTTACTTGCTCAACTTGTTGACGTTTATTATATATAGTTAGCTAATAAACGGACCAGGCGGATATCCAATAATTACGTCCTTCTCTATAACATAATATGCTTATTTACAAGTGGATGATATGTCTTTCTTGAGAAGTCTCTCACGGAATTGTCAAAACCAAAACTTAGTTTCCTAAGGATACTAATTACAATTTACGATGGTATTTTTCGTCAAATATAAGTTATAAATTATAACCTATGTACGATTGATTAAATATACATATATATATTTAATCAATGTCTATACCTACCTATATAATTGGCTTCATTTTATAAATTACATACAGCGATTATAAATATAGCACTTACACTTTTGGGGGGGAAGGGGGCTCCTAGTGCCACCCACAACCTATTTGTGTCTATATGTATGTTTGCGTGTAGCAAGTACCTATATATAGTACGCGAGTATATGATATATATTATATATATATATATATACCTAATTAATTATTATTATACAATATGAACCTGCGAATTTCGTTAGGGTTCGACGCGTCCACGTAAAGCGGTTAACGATGCTTAACTTTTTATTTAGTTAACGATATAAAATTATAGAAGAGTGCGGTGCACCCGCGAAAAAAAAATGTGTTTTGCATCCTCCTTTCCGCCACGATAGTGACCATCAGTATACGTACAAACATACACACACGCGTGTTTATCAACAATTGCAACATTGTTATATATTATTATTATTATTATTATACTGTTATACTATTATTATACACAGTGTTCGCGCGTCGGTCACGGGACAATACCATTTTATACAGCTAGATACATAATATGAATCGTAATGATATTATTATTATCACCACGCGCCGTTGCAGGTCGTCGTCGTAGGCGGATAAAGTACGACAATGTACGCGATAGCGTTTCTTCCGGCGTCGTCGTCAACCGTGTCGCCAGCACTGCGCTATCGCAACACTCGGTGCATATACACACCTGTATGAGCGGCGCCGAAATAAAAAACCGGCCACGGTGTGCGGTGTGATAAAAAAAAAAAAAATGTACATTATAATAATATATAATATAACGAACGCGTATTATGCATGTATATACAGGGCGATTCGACGAGCTGCTGCTAGCGCTTCTTTTATCCTTAAATGATACATTTATTCAGATTTAGATTTTTGGATTTTTAAGCACATTTTATTACTATATGTATATATATATATATTTATATTTATTTATACCAATATACTTTGATTCTATACTTTTTTCTTATTTATTCTTTTTTTCAATAGTGCCCTGCACAGGAGGCGATACAAACTTTTTTCCCAGAGCGAACAATATACTTTATAATACTGTATGTTTTTTTCTTAATTTTTTCCATATGATTTTGGATAAAAATTATAATATTGTTACGATAAACCATATTATCATAATATAGACATCGAGTTAATCGATCGTACCAAACTTTTTTCTCGAAAAACTAACCGTATACCTATCGACACGTACTCTTATCGAGGCATCATCACCTCCAAAATTCCAATCACCACTGATTAATCAATTCGGGCACCATTATACATTAAAAATACGATCTTCGTGCAAGAGTCTTTATAGTCTGAAGTCGGAATGGATATGAGCAGAGAAGAGACCATATCGTGTTGTATAATAATATACAATTTAATACAAGTAGTACAGTTGGACGAGCGTGCACGATGACGGACAAACGGCAGCGGTGACACGCTGTATATCATATTATAAATTATTATTGTACCTACAGACGAGGTCGATGATCTTTTTCAGTCCTTATTTCCCTTCCCCCACCAACCCAATTTATAGCATTGATCACTTATTATTACTATATTTTATGCGTACGATATTCCGCGTGTGTGCGTGTGACATACGAACACATGTACATATTATTATATTTTATATCTACGGAGTGCGAGTTATTGTCGCTTGACACAACTATATCAACATGCCTACTATGATTATTGAAATATAATAGACTTTGACAGTTTGACTGTACGGAAGTTTTATACATCCGCATACCCACCGCCGACTGACGAATCGTTTTTTGCAATTAATACAACTTTAAGAAATTCGAACAGTTTGAAATTTTAATCTTCGAATACAATATATCAAATCTATTTTAATAAGGTACCATTTTTAATTTTTAGATTAGATAAATTGTCGATTATACCATATTTTTAATTACACGCAGTGGCGTGGTGAACTAAAAATATTCCAGAGGCAACCCCCCATATAGATGACCCACCCCACATGTATTTTCATGTAAATAAGTACAATCCTTGATACCCACCCCCCAATATTTGAAAAATCCCAGAGGCAATTGCCTCTGAAATTACTCTTTGCCACGCCACTGATTACACGACTATACAAGTGAAAAAACGCCCAATTAAATAACTCGTAACTCGTAAGTAGGTAATCGATTGGAAATATCGTCGAAAATAACAGGTTATAAAACTATAGCTAGTAATAAGTACCGATCTGATGTAAATCGCAATTTTTAATAACTATAACAAACTAAATCGTGATTAAAATATATATATATATATATATCTACAGCAATTTAGTATTTTTTTTCTCGTAAAAATTTAAGAAAAAATTAATAGGAATATTATAAATTCTCTGAGCAACGAAGGTGAAAACACCCAGTCTCTTACCATAAGCACAGTTCTGTTTGCCTATATTATATATAAAATATATATATATAGGTAGGTACCAAATCGAACCTATCTAGATAGTCTGGGTATGTATATTAACTACACACACACACACGTTGTATTGACACATGCGCAAAAAACCGTACGGTAATTGTTGTTAAGTAAATAATTATTAAAGATTTTGATTTTGTTTCTTCATCTTAACTGAAGCATTGGAACTTCATAAGACTGTAAACAGAAACCGATGACTGTATATACGTATAATATTCTGTGTATTTGATCGGCCGATCGAATATCTGCAGAACTTTAAAGCTGACACCTGTGGCCGACCCCTTCAAATGAATACGCGTAGGTATGTAATATATTGATCAGCTAAATTAATTAAACCAATTAATTTAAATGGATGTTGAGAAATATGGGTCAGAATCATGGTTGATGTGTGGCATGGACATTATTCTGTTGGAACCGTTCGATCATAATTTAAAACGCTTGCTATTTGCCTATTTGTTTACATATACTGGGAATTTCGTCGTGCATAGTTTATATTAAATGTTGTTATTAGCGTAGAAGTCAAGTCAGTTTTTCGTTATCGATTATATAGTATGATAATATTGTCGTCTTTGCTAACTATAATATATGCGTTTTGCGTCTTAATAAGACTATATTATAAGATAATTACTTATAATAAGTGTTCAAATATAAATTTTAAAATCAAAAAGGTAATTAATACTTTTATTTCAATTATATTATGATGGCATTCGTATAACGAAATATATTTTAATACAGTACTTACACATAATAAATCCATGTACACTTATCTACCTGTTTACAAACGAGGTTTTTAATTTCGTTATTGATGTTATGTACAAAACAATAATTTTTTGTAATGGGCTAAAGTAAAAATAATCTAATGTTTAGAAGAGATAAAAATGTATTATTTAATTCTATATTATACATATTTGGTACTATTATTTTTCAAAAGGTTAACAAAGTATAATATTGTCTGCGACTGTTGGCTTAATACAATTTTTAACCGGATTTTACTAAAATATTTTTTTCGTATGCATTAAAATAAAATTTGAAACTGGTTTTTCACTCATAATATTATACTTATTCATCTTCGCGGAACAGAATTTTTAAGAATACTAATTTAAGCGAAAAAACATCTTACCATTATGAATTTACTGAGAACTAGCAAAAAAAAAAAAATAATCACGAATCCTACATATTATACAGAACGTCAGTAATTTATCAAGCGTATTCGCCATTTTTTTTTCTTCAATAATACAGTTATTTAAAAAAAAATTTTACTGAATATTTAAATATACTTAAAGATATTATTTTTAAATCATTGAGAATTTTTATACTATTTAAGGAGAGTTTTATAAAGATACATATTCCTATTATTGAAATGAGAAACATCCTTTCAATTTGTAAATAACTGTTTATAGCATATGATTTTTCTGAAAATTTTAATTTATTAAAACCAATATTCAACCGAATAACTGTTTTATTTTGTATAAGTACTAAGGATAATAAATCAATGATTGATGGGTTTGAATGAAACCTATGAGTACTGTGGTAACTTGAAAATGTAAGTAGGTACCTAATTATACGGATTAATTACATAATAAGCTCTTAAATGTTTCAAATAAAATAAACGATAATTCCAATATCACATCTATTTTATAATTTTGTGGAACCATTTTTATTTTTTAAGAAATTTTTTATCCATAGTTTACATATTTTATTTAAAATTTAACGAGTGCCTGGTCTAAGGTTCAAAATTTGTGCTAAGAAAGTCGTGTTTTACAACAAGCTAACGAGAATACATTTTCCATATATTTATATTAGGTTATTTTCAACGATGTAATTTTGAGGTATCTAAATATTGAATACGATCACTCGATATGGATGATCGTCAACGTTTGTCCATATCTTGTTGCTAATAGTACAATATTGTGAATTCACAAAAACTCTGTGGAACAGCAGTTTCGAGCGTCCATTTACAAAGATATTGACTGAGTTAAATTTTCTACCACGGCGCGGTGACGTCCTGCCAACCGCGATATAATACGTTTTATTATATTTTAATATTTTATTTGGAGATATTATTATTATACCTACGATATTTTCTGTCGAAACGGAATGAAAATCGTGCACATGTAATTCTAATCGTCGTATTTGATAGGCAACGATTTAAAATAAAATTTCGTACTATACAGCATAATATATAAATAGGTTATACATATATTTTGTATAATTTAATTTGACTTTGAGAATTAGAGGTGTATAACGTGGAACATCGTTAGAAAAAACTGGTTCAGTAATGTGTTATCCATTGGGGCTAGGAAGTTTTTAAATTTGCATAATTATTTTCAGCATAACTATACCTAGGTACTTAATAAGTAAGCTAAAGATTGATTTTATGCGAACACAAACATTTTAATGATTTTATTTCTAGGGCAATTTTGGATTTTTTCACAGTGATATTGCAAACAATTTGTCAAGTTTTTTTCGATGAATTTTTTTCCCCATACTTATCATCAATCGTCATAATATATTATGTAACATAACATAATTCTAGATATTATTTATATTATACATTTATAACGTTGTAACGGGGATATATATATATATATATATATATAAATGTATATTTTGATAGTTGTGACGATTGCGTACAACTCAGTTGGTATAAGTGTATTTCGTTGTAACATATAAGGGGCTAAAGATAGCCGAGGATGACATTTCAGATAACAACAAGTATTCAGGTCGTCTGGACGTTACACCTATATAGGTATTATTATTATTAAAAAAATTTGATAAACGACTACATGAAAGAATTTTACGATAAAACACAATACGACCGACGTTTTTTTGGATTCGTAAGACTGAAATAGCACATCCTACGTGTAAATACTACCAATGCATTATATGTATATACCTATAAATTCGTAGTGGGTGCGCGTGTATATCATATTATTTTTATATTGCACTATAATATAGACGAAAACACACACACACACACACACACAAAGAGTTTATTGACCACGAAAATTCCGTATTCGTACAATCCCACACTGTCGCGGTCGCTTCCTGAGAGTGGTACCGTTATATATATAGTGTATATAATATTATGTATTGGTACTTGTAGCACATAAAACATAACAATTAAACACAAAAATTATTCCATCGTGAGCGGAGTTGGGCGTTGGCCGCTTGGATAGCGATTTTCTTCGTTTATTATGTTATAAACTATTATATTACTATTTTAGGTATAAATAATATACACGCAAGCCAATTTTTTTTTCTCTGAAAACAAATCGCCTTCCAAACTTTTAGATAGGACTTGCCTCTGGATGTTTTTAGAGGCGATTACAGTTTACCATTTGGGTCTACTAGAATTACCCATAGACAGTATAATATATTAGTGACAACGCGATTGAATATTATACGTAATTATTGTTTTCAAAATAAAACAAGAAAAAATTGAAAAAATTAGCATCCATTGAAATGACTGAAGTCAACCCAAATGGCTCGTACATTCCCTCCCCCCATGCAATACATCCTCAATCGAATGATTGCAATAATATTATACTAGTAGGTATAGGTAATATTTACTAGTCCCCGCTATTTTATCACTGAACCATTTATTTATGTGTTTTTGAACAATATTAAAAATCATATTTTATTCACGTTCTAAATAACTTTAGTTTCATCATTCATGCGAATTAAATATATATATATTTTTTTAAATTTATATTCCATGATGCTCCGTCCACCAATGTTTCATCAAAAATTCTAGCGCTGTGCCTAAGCGGAGTAGCACATTTTTCTCTTCTGCAAAATATTTAGTTAAGTATTCGAAATCAATCAGCTCCAATTGGCGTCACTATTTATTATAATAATATTATTATTTTCGAATACCTACTACGAGAGCATATTTTCAGACATCAGAGCGATTATTCTGCAGTAGAGTTCTAATGGTAATTTAATATAATATTAACTTCTGCACGATCTTTATCGTTCGTCAATTCGTCATAATATTTCCATCTACCAATGATTAATTAATATAATCGAATAGGTAATAATAATAAGTTAGTAGATAAAGTGAATATGATGATGGTGTTCAATTAAATATAGATTATATCATAATCGAGCGACAAAAGCATCAGAAACAATTACCTATAGATACCTGATTGAGGCAACAACCGCAGAATGCGTTTGCTACATAATAATTTATTATTTTCTAAACTTATTGTGTATCGTATTTTTATTAAAATCAAATTTAAAAGTACACTTCTGTAGCTCCAATACTTTTTTAAGTTCCTTTCAGGATTTGATAGAAGGTCTGCAACGAGTAAAAAAACCACATTAATATATTAGGTAATTTATGAAAAATCGTTAACTATCCCATTATATACTTTTGGAGGTCATAAAAAAAGTAATTTGTTGTGCATGAAACGCACGCGACTGTGTCATATACTATTATAGTATACGCGTATTTGCTCGAGAATTTATGTCCAATAATTCGTGTGCACTTGCATCATGGTCACGCATAGATATCTCAAAATGCATTAATCGTTCAGACGGTTCAGAGAGATGAGATAGTTTAAGATGGGGGGAAGGCTGGAGGTCTATGTGACTTTCAGACTTTGCAGGACTTAATATATTTATTTCTACGAATCAGAGGTTTCAAATTTTCTAATTTTTGATTCACAGCGCTATAGAATATTTTATACAAATTAAAAATTTAGAAAAATAGTATACATATAATATACTATATATATAATAGTATATACTATACATAGTATGTATATTTTATTAATTTATTTTAATTTATGATACTAATAAAAATAGAATAAAAATTAAAATAGATTTAACATTTCTCAGGTTTACATAAAACACACATACTCACACACATAAAATATTTTTTCTTAAAAATTGTGAAAACTATGTAAGTTATTAGATACCCAGTTCTCATAATGATCTTAATCCACTCCCACATCGATGTACATTGTGGAAAGTGAATTTCAACCTTATGAGATCTTACCTAATTTGTATATAATATATTATTGTTTTTATTTTTGTTTAGCAGACGATGATATTCTGAACTACATTCAGATATAACACAATATAGCCAGTGACCAGTGTAATAAATTAGTGTAATTAGTGTAATTAATTTTCAAAGAAATAGAGAGGGTTGTCTCATGGTGTCTAATAAGTTAAATACTAGTTTATACTACTGCACATCGAAATTATTTGAAAAATTAAAAAAATACTTTTTGAAAAGACGCAATATTATTGAAAATTTTTTTTAATTCAGTAGATTTGTGTTAGGTACATTATTTGGTAAATAATACCTATTATATAATATCAGTATATTATATAGTTTTATTGGGGTGGGGGGGGGGGGGTTTATATATTCAACTAATAGAATCTGTATTGAGTTCTCAATTTGAAAATTTGAAGTCTCAGTGAAGCTTTGCACAATTAAAGGTGGTTTAAAATTGTGCTATAAAGTTATGCTATAATATATCTAATAATTAATGTATATTTATTACGGTCCGAGTTGAATAAACTATTTGGTAGGTAGCGGTTAACTAAACGTTCAACGACATCGGACATAAAACAGCAATCGGTCGTAAACCGATATTTTACTATCATCCGTGTACGCGCAATGACCGACATTATAGTAACAAAAATAAGAACTTAATTTTACGGGGAAAACATACGACCCGGATACACTCTACACTGCGCGGTGTACTATTTCCGTGAAATCTCCCACAATACGGAAGAAAATGATGGCGACGACGAGAACTCACTTGCCCGAAGCTTAATAATGATGTTATCGTTTTAAACTTCGTCGTCGTCGCTGTCTGTCTCGTTTCGTGTCATCACGAATAGCCGACCGGAATGGCCTGACCGTTTTCACGAGGTGTCGATTTTTTTATTTAATGTTGTTTCACGATAAATAATAATTAAATGTATATAATATTTTTATTTTTTCACGATCTGAAAACATAATTTTAGTAGACGCGTCAAAACCACAGTGGCTGTTATATTATTTTCAACACTTTCAGAAAACGATATTTAAAATATGCGGTCGGTTGCTCGAGTAGAAATGTTGAAAAAAACGGCGCGCAACTTTCAATCGTTTTTCACAAAAGATTATACGCTTTATAAGTAACATACCCAAGTATAGGTATACTTAAAATTGAAAAATAAAAATAAAAGGTGATGATATCCCTTGTTGGGATAGAGGAGATTGGATCATGGTAATGTCTTTTTTGTTTGAGCGATTTGCATAGGCGTTACCTACATGTAACATTATTTTTTACAGGTTTGCCATTGTAACGAATTATTATATCACCATAATAAACGTACAATTACAATAAATTGTAGAAAACAAATGTATTTATCAACTAATAGTCTTATGAATTATTTCAGATAATAATCACTGGCAAAAAACGTTATGTTCGGAACAAATGCCATACATAAATGGCGCCGGTACACAATCTGAAATGTTACGTGAAATGACGAATCGCCGACGTCAACAACTACTTGTGATTGTTCAGGCGCCCGTCTGTATTGGCGATAGGCAACACAACATGCGTATACGCCGTCGGTGGTTTTCGACAACTTCAACAACAATGGTCAATAATATTACTGTAACGATTATTTGTCTTGGTTTATTGTTCGTACGTCTTTCACATACACGATTGAGACTTTAGACATTATAGGTACCTGCTTAATTTTTAACTTAATGCTAGGTAACTATGAAAATGTCTATTAACTAATATTTATTGTTCTAACTTTGAAAAGTCAATCACACAACTCTGTAGAGTCAAAAGAAAATATATCATTAAATTTGCAGTGCAGCCTTGCGAGTAAAATACTATATCGGTGCGTGCATATACGGTGAAAGCTACAGTAAAGTTTTTTTTTGTGTGTACGTCGTACATTGTTATAATATTATGGTTGTCGCGGTGTGTTATTATATAGTTGATAATAAGTGTAATAATATATATATATATATATAATGTACCTATATACAAATAAATTGTTTCTCATAGTCACCAAACTGCGGTTAATGGATTTTTAAATACTAAGATTTGTGTTCGCTTCGCACTTCATTAGATTTTGTCTTTCGATCGACAGAAACGGCTTTGTCGAAAATTGGTATATATATATATATATATAAATTATATCATTATCATTATTTCGTACGAATGTCCGACGATTTTACACACGAAGACCTATAACGATACAATAGGTACGCAATTACAATAATAATATGGTATGTATAGAGTGATTATTGATTCATCAAACATGGAGCCACCCCATTGTATCCTTTAAAATTGATTTTTTTTAAATTTTCATTTTTTTTTACTTTTACGCAATTACTATAATAATATGGTATGTATATAGAGTGATTATTGATTCATCAAACATGCTCAACCCCATTGTTTCCTTTAAAATTGATTTTATTTAAATTCTCATTTTTAATTGTATTATTAAATATCACAAATTTAAATTCTTGAGATTTTTTCACTACTTAATGGCTGTCCTGTGACGATACGAACTTCTGTTTCTTAAATGAGAACACCCTTTTTTTACCATCTATAAATTATTTAGTGGATCACTTTTTTGAAAATATTCATGTACTGAATTCAAAACTCGAACGAGTAGTTTATCAGTAATTAAAATGCTTATACTAGGAATAATAGTCTTTAATAATAATAATAAAATTATATTGGATATTTAGATCTAGTATTTGTTACACTTGGAACATTTTTACGAATTATAAATACTGATAGATTAATATTGATTACCAACATTTTAAAATCACCATAGACTGTTTTTCTCAGAAATATACCTACGTATATTATTCTCGTATAGACATTGAAACATCTAATTCATAGTGCACAAAGTTAAATAACTCAAAAACTATTTGTTCAAATTTTGATTTTGATACATCAAAAATTATTTGTAAAACGTGACGGAATATACAAAAATATACAATAACTATAACTTGGTATTTCATTTCAACAATCAACAAATCAGATTGAAATCGTTTATATAAAGAAATATGTGCAAATGCAAGAGGTCCTTATAATCCTACACATAATACCTAATACACATATTTCACAGATATTCGTATAATATTATTGTACCTATAAGCTAACAATAACATGCGCAGAATGAAAATATAAAAATAATATACAGGTGAAACTGCTTTCGATTCACGCGCAGGAGCATATTATTAACATATTATTTCAGTTATAAAAAAAAAAAATCGAAACGAAAAACATGAATCCTTCGGTCAACACGGGGGACCTTGACATTATATTATGATGTCTACGCGAGTTCGATCGATTTCGGACGAACGTGGGTAATATTATTATAATAAATTAATAACCCTACCTACACGTCGCACAGTGGCTGTCGCACTTGACCGAGCGGAACACCCTAGATAATGGAAACGATTGAAACAATAACCAATCGTGTACGTCACCACGTTTTAGGTATATATACCCTACATAATAGGAACAATAACAATTGTAATTGCAATGATATTTCGAGGTTTTTTTCTATCTATACCGCCGACGTGTGGGATGTACCATAATGTATGTATGTATATATTATGTATATATCGTCCGAACATGAATATAATATAGTATATACCTACATAAGTCTGTAATCTGGCGATTCGGTCGAGCAATAATTATTCCCCAAACGAGTGTTAGCGTACAGGGACGCAAAATAATAATAACGAAAACATAGGTGGCAACAAAACAAAAAAACGCACGAACAACATCTATAGCTACTTATTGTATCGATAGACTTGTCGTCTTGGATGATTTTATTTTATACCACAGATATGGCGTACTTACAATAATATATTGAACATTTTAAACAAATATGAACGCACTCAACGATTAGATCATAGTTTTAGAATTTAAATCATTTTTAATTTTTAGACCATTACTGAACTAGCAGAATTAAATTATTTAAAATCATAATTAGATTATTACTGTTTTTAAAGTTGTGGCTAACTATACTTATATATTGTCTAGAACGTTTATATGTTATATTGTTATAATATTGAGTGATTGTTTTAGTGTAACTGTTATATTATTGTCTCCCGGTAGACATTATAATATGTACTATGTTATATCAAAATTAGTTTAAACTAATAAGACCGTTTATTATGGCAATATTTTTACAATACCTACTTAACTAGCGCCTATTTTGATGTAAACGAAAAACTATTTTAAGACACGATATTTAACATTAATTGTATTAAATGCGACTACTGCATTTATACCAATCGTAATAATTATAGTACCTAATAATATATCATGTATTATATATGTATATACTAAAATTTCTTTTTTTTCTTGTACGCTGCGAGACACATTCGGTCGCTACCCACTTTTCAACTGACCTTCGTTTCGACAATAATCACTATTATAATATAATAAATGTTCAATGGCACTAGTATACAATAAACAAATAATATACATGAAATACGACATCGATCACTGGTTAAACCAAACAATATAATAATGCGTGTTAATATGCATTTAATGGTGCCATTGCATAGATACTGGTGTATAATATGTCGCATCCACCAAGTGTAATCATATTTTTCAAATGGATATCCATTTCATGAACTACGATCATACAATGTAAGTCAAACTAAACTTGGGTTCGTGAAATGGATAAATTATGTCCATTTTACGAGCTCAATGTGAAATGGAATCCGGGACGGGACGGAAAACGAATGAAATGGATTTATGAAAATGGCGAACGAAAAAAAAAGTCATCAATTCTATTGTTGGAAAGAACCCATAAAAAACTTATGCTGCAGTTGCAGTTATGAGTGTATTACCTATATAATAACCGATAAACATGTCTTCGCCGACGGCTGAGATTGACAGCGATGACGAGAACTATCAATAGCTACGCCCTTATAACATTTAGTACGATAAATCATTAATCACAGCAGTTTCTTTATGGATACTCGGTACGTGTGATAATGATATTGTTAAAACGTATCGATTTTTCTAACACAAAAGTTGTTTTATATTAATTAATTATATTTTATAATAAATATATCATATGAGATTATGCAATATGTTTAATGTAATTTTTTTATTGGCAAAGTGTAACGCTCCAATTGTACGGATTCAGTTCTCATCAATTTCATTTTGAAACTGTTGTTTCATAACACTTTATTTTACTACGACTGTGTATCCTCCAGGGTTCTTTATTCTCGAGTTAAACGCAGCTTCGCGTGGAAAAAATTTACAATTACGTAATGGCGAAAAGATCATTGGTAATAATTTTTATTATATTATTATCATTTACGGCTTATTGTTATTTATCTACAAAAACATTTTTAATTTTGCAATTTTTTGCAATTTAAAAAAAAAATTTCTAGATTGCATATATACATATATAATATAATATAATATTTTTCCGTACAAAAACATTAGACATATTATAGAGTATACTCATACGAATTGATAGCACTTGAGATTAAGTTTATTTTCATTTCAAAAACCAAGTAACCATAACAATTGCTCATTAAAAATGTATTGTTCTTACTCCAGTAGAATGGTTCCAACACCGTTAGTGGTGTTGCTTGAAACGGAAATTGCGAAATATGTTAAACACGAATACAGTTACCTATTAAAATTATTATTATTTTTTTTTTAAGATTAATTAATAATAATTTTATCAAGGGCATTCTGTGGTTACATATATTTTTGTAACGAGTCTATAGAAGTAATCCTAATGGTGAACACCTATAGATATATACTGGTGACATCGGTTCGCACACAATAATAAAATAAACAATATTATACAATACTGCAATGTCGTTGTATATTTTATTTATTTATCAATAATACAACGAGAAATTTGATTCCTGATGATGAATCTGATTGATTACCTTGAGGTTCATCTGTATTTTCGTTTACATAATAGCTGGTAGTAATACTACCGAAGTATCGCATAGCTCGGATCAACGTCAGTGGATCATTTTTACAATATAAATAATAGTTAGCCAGATAGACATCATAATATCTACCTGGCATCAGTTCGACCAAAATATGCTTTTATTTTTAACATAAAGATGTTTGATTTTGTAAACGTAACGAATAATATTCAAATAAGTGATTACAACAATGACTGCAAAAGTATTTTATATGATGCCGATGGTAATCGTAAATTTAAATCACTATTCACTATACAACTCGAGTCAGATGGTACCTAAGCAGTAAATGTTTATAGAAAAATATCTCCATTATCGATTCCATGCAGCTTCTGTGGACGTGTAACAAATTTTATTTATCGTACTACCCGCAAAATACACGTCTTATTGAATATCAGTCACTACATACATACATGACACGCGAGTGAGGCACACACACGCAGTGGCACTCAACACAAACTGCATACACAGTACACACTTGATTTATTATTATTCTACGTTAAATGTCTACAGAAAAAATGTCTTGTATGAAATAAGTACGGTAAAAAGACGATAAATTGTCTAGTATATGTTATTTTGTTATGATATATTTTTTACCCAATAAAACAACTAGATTTTATAAAAATTTGGAAATTACAACGAATATAATATAATAATATCAACAAAAAGAAACGTCTGTATCAGGAAATTCACCACAAATTCGTCTCTGATCGTGACATATTTTTGCTACAATCATCAATTGCTTATTTTATGGAAATTATTTATTGAATTTGATCTGTTGCATTAACTTACAATATTATCGAATGAATACTATTAACTCAAAACATTCATTAAAATATTGTTATTGACATTTACTCAAACAATAATACATTTTACATGATATTTCACGAAATAAAGCTTAATATACAAAGAAAACTGAAACAAATAAAATAAACAACAAAGAACAAATCGGTAATGCACTTTTGAATGTACATAATTATTATTCACAACATTATTTTGTAAATAATACCAAATACAACGAATTATGCACACATAAACCAATGTAGGATATTTCTGTTTAGGAAATAACATGTTTGTAATGTTCGTATAAGCATGAAAAACAACGATGAAGAACAAATCAAAAAGAGTCATTGTTATGCATAGAAGACCGTTCGCCGTTCGTAGCATCAGAATATTGTAGCAACAATGATGATGACCATTGACAACTATACATCTAGACGACTTTAAGCAAAACGTGACTCGTTTAAACATTGTAAATCATGACTCACGAGAAATCACTGTTAAAAATGTGAAATTCATTTTAATTTTTAAATACATATTAAATTATATTAACCATTATTATTAGAATGGTACAGACAGTAGTACAGACCAAAATCTTGAGTAGCAATAATTTACTATATGAACCTCATTCTCAAATGTAAATATATAACCTTTTTAAGATAGTTAAATGATTTGTGTTTTTTTTTTGTACTTGTTTTTAAAATTATGAATAATTTATGTTAATCCAACAACAAATAAAAACCAAAATAAGTTGGAAATTTGTTAACAATGAATCCATTATTTTTTAAATAGGATCAATGTATTATAACAGCTGTTTTGTAAAAACAGAACATATCATGTTATTAAATATGAAGAGATGTTAGAGTTGTTATAAACGGTAAATAAGTACCTATATAACATAAATATTATATAATACATGAAAAATACCGAAGAATTAAATCTTGAATAACCGTTAAGTGAGTAATAAGTATAATGTCAATGGCTTTTGATGATGATGATGATTTATGACAATTGAGTTCTTTATAAAACAGATAATGATAGCTTATACAACTAGTTTTTGTCAGAGCACAATTATCGATTATCGTTATAAAATGTAGTTGGAATTTGGAATCAAATTCAAATCAAAAAAAATGTATTTCAAAATATTATGATCTGTGATATATAGTTTCTGGCAATAAATAAACAATATAAGGTTATAAGTAATAAAAACCATATTATATTAATTACATTTTAATTGTACTAAGATAAATTCTGGGTTTTATATCAAACCTTTGATATATTTAATAAAATAATATGAATGATATTATTTCCTAAATAATTCAAGTAAACAAAAGTATAAATTTTAAAAATGTAAAAATTTTAAAATATACAACATGCTTGTCAGTAGGTACAGCACTATTAATAATGATGATACTATTAAATTACTATACTATATTATTATGAATATATCATACATTATATATGCCTAATGGTATGTAAATGCAATACTAGCTAATTAAATAATTTACTTTACACTAACTTCTACAGTAATATCAAAAATTATTAATACTGCAAGGTTAGAAAATTATATTTTATACATAGCTTAGAATGCTAAGATTGTTGATTTTTTAGGAACACCGTTTAATATAAAATTAACGATAATGCCTAATCTCGTAAATATTATTGTATATAAAATAATACAAATGTCAAATACAATTTGTAAAAGCATGTTACGAATTAAAACGAATAAAAAAAATTAACATTTCCGTTTATAAAAATAGAAATAATCATTTAAATGTTTTTCAAACGTATGTACGTTTTACAAAAATAATTGTAACAAGTAACAACAAAAATGTATTTATATGCAAAAAAAGGTTTTCGACATAAAAGTATACTTAACATCAATTTTTGTTGTACACTGCTGCAGTAAATACGATTGACGTTTGCTGAGTGCTTCTCAAATTTGAATTGCTGTTGTTTTATAACATCGACTTCAGAGTAATGTCTATAATTCATAGATATTCATAGATACCTATTTACTTATCATACACGTCGTAAATATATTAAATAATAATATATACTTAAATATATTAAAACTAATTACGATTTTATTAAGATATTCTGATCAAAAAAAATAATCTCGGAAATTGGGACGTATACTTATTATCATTGAGAATAATATATTGAATATAATAGGTACCTGCTATATTATTATTATAAGTGTATAGTAATGTACTATGATACGATACTGAAACAATGCTGGACACTCTATTTAATTGATAAACAATATTTTTTCCCCAAAAAAACTATAAACGAAATAAACCGCGAGAAAACGTTATTCATATTAATTATAATTCAACCCATAGATATATTAGTCACATGTCATGTAATTATAGCTACAACATCATCGCTTTATGAATTAGGGCTTAACTCTAAGAATAATGTAAAAACTTATAATATTTAAAAAAAAATGCCACTAAAATATTCAAATACATAATATAATATCTTTAGCTATTTCATAGGTAAAGTCATTACTGCACGAATTTATGCTCACCGAATCTAACGTGTAAAAAAAAAACATTCAAATGCAACAAAGTTTGATATCTAAAGTTATTACTATCACGTCGAACTTCTGACGAAAAAGACCTAAGACCTAACAACAACAACCAAAACATGCAACTGACATGTACCAGATATATTATAATATTATGTCGTGTCGACACGACATACCTTTATAAACGCAATACTATTGACCGATATTATTATTATTATTATTGTTTAACGCGTTGTTAATACTAACTGACGAGCTTATCTCGTGTTCTGTTTCCCAATGTTTATAAATTTGTTTGATTAAACATTTTTATATTTTTTCTTGAACCAAAACAATCATAAATTAAACGGTATTCTGCGTGTATTTATATTATACAAGTAGGTACAATAATTATTTACTACGTATATAATGTTTTTTAATTATTTATTTTACTTATTTATAGTGAATCGTGACCGTCACGGATTTACTGCACGATACCCTAGCGTTATTTTGAAATCCATTTTTTTTGTTTTTTTTTTTATCAATTTATAGAAACAAGTATTCCGAATATTTTATGTTAATTGGAATAATCAATTAATAATATGAATATTTCAGATTTTCGTGCATTTTTCAAAATTTCAAACAAAATTCAAAAACTCGAAGTTTTACGAATACGAGATCTTGGGGGCTAATAAATTAATTTATGCTATAGTTACTGCTATAGTTACGAGACTAACGAAATCAATGGGTCCATTTTTCGAGAAAAGGTTTACTAACTGCTCACTCACACCGCAATTATTGATTCTGTTTATATTCTTGGATAATGTTCAGCTAATATTATATTGTTGTTGGTTAAACATAACATTGTGATATACCTATATTATATTGTGAATTATAATGTATATTATTCGCGTTTTAGTTTTTGAGCGATTGTTAATAGACAAATTATGATTACCTGTGGTCACAGTTAAGTGTCGTTCGTGGTGAATAATATCTAACGGATTGACGGGTCGACGGTTCTGGTCCGCAGACGATCTACATCCGCAGTATCGAGCACTCGCGTATTTCCGATTAATTTACGAACGGATAAACGACAATGATAACAGTAGGCGATTAATCGTTGTTACTGATCTTCGGATTCGGTCCGTTTCCGCGGAGTAACGCACTATTGTCGTTGTTGTTGGCGACCCGGTCGGACGGCGACACGAGTGCAGCAGCAGTTTCCGCGTATCGTCCGCGACGGCGACGACGACGACGACGACAACGCTTGCGGCGCGACGACCGCAACGACGCCCACGCAACAGCGCGAACCGATCATCGTGGCTGACTCGTCTGGGTGTACGCGTCGGCCGCCGATTACCTGTCGCACCGGTGCAATGTTATTATGTTAGGCAATAATGTGTCAACGCGTTTCCGCGTTTGCTTAACGACGACGTGTGATAATAATAATTATAGATAAGGCGCGCAGTGTCGCGGACCACGTGCAAGATTCGGCTGGCGACGGGGCTGGCGTGATCGGCGTTCGGACGTCCGCGTGAACTCGACGACGGCGGTCGACGATACACGACTGCTAGAGTCGGTTCGGTTACCAACGAAATACGAAACACCAACGGCAGACGGGTTTTAACTCTATTCCCCTTAGACGCGATATTTCGAAATACTATAATTTGATCAATGCGTTGTTGTTCGAGAGACGCGCAGAGGACGCAACCACCAACCGCAAAAACCAAAAACAAAAATGATTTTCGCACTTGCGCGCGAAACGCGGTATACGTACGGGCCGACCGCGCGGAGAGACGACACGCACTGCAAGCAACGGCAACACGACGACGACTGAACAGCGGTCGTACATGCACGCGGCTCACAATAATGGGATGGTATAATAATGAAGGTAGTACTAGGTAGTAGGTAGGTACACGCCGCCGCGGAACCGTACGCGCAAACGAAAAAATATTATGGAGAAAAGAACGTAATAAAATACCATTGTATGGAGTCGCACGGCCGTCAGTCCGCGTGTCCACCGCCGCTGAGGCACTGAGGTCATCGGGTTTGAGTTTGGTCATTGTTGCTAATGTTAAGTTATTATGGTTAACAGTTATGTTAAGTATATAATATAGACTCTAGAGAATGGATTTTTAGGTTCTTAAAAGTTTAAAATATGATTCTTATATTATTATGCTCCAAAAAAAAAAAAAACCTTTTAGTATAGGCTTCTTTATTTTAAGTCAAACAGTTTAAAAATCTATATATATATACATCTTACAACTAGAAACATAATATCTATGATAATTAATATAGCTTGTGTTTACTTTAAGCTTTATAAATGTATACTATTTATCTACATCTGTCTTCCATTAATTTCACAAAGTGTGATTATAATAATTATTGATTTAAATGACTAATGACTCAGATAATTTGATAATTCTTATGAGTACCTAAGTATAATACGTAAATCCTGATACCAATAATATATAGGTTTTCTATTCCAAATTCTTGATCAAAAACGATTTAAAAATTAATAATTGCGTGAAAATTTGTTATTTTGATAGTGAAAGCAAATTGTCTAGATTTGTTATCTTAGTGAAAAATGGCTACTACCAGTACTACCAAATATTGTTATACTAGTACGTGATGGTCCGAGCAAACATAACACATTCGATACGGACGAGATTTCGACGAAGTGTTTCTGCCCGGCAAATCGTTTTTCCTTTTATTTTAGTATATTACATTCCTACCTACTGGCAACTACGTATTTTATACAGAAACCATTATACCTACCAGTTATGTACCCACCAAAAAGTAGTCCGCAACGACAGAGTGACCATTATTAGGTACACTCGCACAGTCACATCGTGATCTAATGTTTACCCACTCAGTGTTGTGATGTAGAAAAATAGTGAGCAAGGTGCAAGTGCCATATGTTTAGGATCTACAGTTCGGACATTATTTTTAAATGATTATCTTTTACTAATACCTGTATAATTTATTATGCTTATTATATTATACCTTTGTCTTTATTGTTCGTGTACACGCGTATCGTTGTAAGACATGTCCAATGCGACTTCAACATTTTTTACCGCATAATTCATAATTCATAATACGATATTTATCGTGATGAAGTATATTCATTACGTTTGTCATAAGAACATGTTTTTAGGTCTGGGGCTATTTTAGAGGCCCTAAATTGAAATTTGCATAGGAATAGTTACTCTTAATACTGATTTTTAAATATTATTATAAAATAAAATTGTAAGATATAATATATACAAATATGTAAAATATTAATATGTATTGGTTTCAACAATTATTTATTTCGACGACGTCATAACTAAGTTCACTGTGCGCAAAGCTCATAAAATAAAATGTTGACTTAAAAATACACTTTTTTTCTTTAATAGTAATAAAAATTTAAAAAACATTATTATTACCACAATACTAATGAATTATTATATTTAATAATTTATGATTATTGGACGTTTTTTAAGGGGTCCGTACAAAAATTCATCACAAAAGCTCAACATTTGATATGGGATCCTGTAAATGTACATTATCTGTGTCTTTAATTTAATTAATTTTTATTTATAAATTAACCTAGTTATGAATTTGGTTAGAAACAAAAAAGTTACATAATAAATATTGTATCTACCGTATAATAATTTATTGGTAGATCCACACTTTTTCAATTTAAGTCTGAATTCTTATCACAAGAATTTTTTATTTGTTTTTTTTGTACAAACACTTATTGCACCAACACTTTTAAATTTTAATAGATAATATAGATTTGGCTCAGATAATATTACATTTAACTGATTTAGAACAAAGAGGATATTTTTAAATGCATTTCCCTAAAACGAATCGGTGAAAAATAGAAGAAAAAAATTGTGTTATATAGCTTCATTAACATCGCTTAAAGTTAAGTCTTTAATAGTGGGCCACCCACCTGGCTGCAATACATCAATAATTTGTATACTAGTTTTGGTATTAATATTTTTATTGAACTTAAAAACATAATGTAGAATTTAATATAATATACCATAATTAGGTTTATCATTAACAGGTGCTATATATCAACAGCTAATATTATTTGTTTGATAAGTTAATTATAAAGATAATATATCCACAAAGTAAACGATACACCTATTATAAATTGAATGGTATAATTTCGAAATATCATTCACATACTCAATACGTAATAAAATGTATTATTTAATGTAAACATTATTTGTATCTAATTAAGTAATTTTACTCCAAATTAATTCACACTCAACTATATAGATACATATGTACACACTTGAAATTAACTAATATATTTCATAAGTAGTTACGAGCGCGCTACATTGTATTTCACTATTTCTCAATACACTTAAGTATACTCTAAATATATCAATTTTAAACATTTTTTGAGGATGCTATTTTTCAACACTTAACATTTCAATACGATTTGATACAAATACAAATATGGAGAGAGTAAATGATACAACTTTATATAGGTACTGAAAATAGCTGCGATATAATTGTCTCGTTAGTTATTAGACAACCGTAAATAATACTCAGCAAAGTCAGTATAGTTCGTATTATAGACACTCACTATTTTATAGCATAAATTGATTTGATGGATTAAAATATTAATTTCATATTTAAGAATACAACTTTGATATTGTATTATTGGCTAAATTGAAGTTAAAATATTTAAGGAACAGTATAATTATCTACTGTAATCATATCGATTATCACAAGGCTATCAGATGTAATTTAATTTTTTATCAGACACGTCATTTAATAACACAATTATTTAGGAAATGAATGATGGGCTTAGTACCATATGTCCTCTCATAGCGCATTTTAGTTATCACAATAGTCATTACCCTAATATACTTGTTGTTTTAAAAATTATATTAATAGGTATTGATATATTAGTAGATATAATAATGCTCAAGGCTATACTTCATATGCCTACTAATAATATAATTAAAACGTGTCCATACATCTTTTGTTTTGTTAAATAACATATAATTCTATTTATTTACCAATTTAAAAAAAAAAAAAAAAATACAATACAATATATAAATAATTTGAATGAAACTCTTAGCCAATAACAGTGGCGTACTTAGAAGGGGTGCAAGAGGTGCTTGCACCAGGGCTCTTTAGCTATGTTTTATAAATGGGGCTCTTGAGCCCCTAATCGGCCTACTGAACAAGTAACAACTGATACTTTATAACGTGCCCGAAAAATTAGGTGCACCCCTGTGCTTAAATACATATAGATACGTCACTGGCCAATAATATAAAGCATATCATTTAAATATAATATCGTACATGGTACATTAATTGTACATCGATAACTATAGAGCACATGGTGCCATCATAAACTAGAAAGCTTTGCATACCTACTTTTCTAAAAACCTCAACATTTAAGCCTAATTAATTTTACAGTTGTCGAATATACCGGTTTTAAACATTACATTCGGTGACGCACAAAAATTATTATTGATGATTGATGATTAATTTATAGCCATAATCAATTGAAAATTATAAGACAAATTTTATATTTTACACTTAAATAACATGTGTAATTTTATAATACGCTTATCGCTAAATATGTTTGAATAAAAAATATTATGTAATGATATTACGTAACTTACTGTAGTCTTATAGGTCTAGTACCCTCCCCCCCCCCCGCCCCTGGATAATGCTGGTATATATTTTGTATTTAGTTGAGGGCGTAGGTTTTAAAAAATACTTTGTGAACTGATAAAAAAAATATTTTATTTGAGCTACATATACTACGTATGAAGTACACCATTATTATATAACTTAAAAATGAATATCTGTCATTAAATTGAATTGGTTATTTGATAAACCTGTATTTTATTATATTTAGTATTTATAAGATTGTATTAGGTAGCCTTACAAATAAAGGATTGTTATTAAATTACTAATACAAATAATTTATATTTTTTTTAAAACTAGATTATTTAAATTTGGCTTTGAAGTTATTGAAATCATCATGCTATCAATGGATTCTTTTTAAACTATTTTAAACAGTACTCTACATCGAAATATAATGTAATAAGCATTATCTCCAAACAATACCCTTGGAGTTTTAAGACACTTGAATTTTAAATCACTAAATCTATTTCATTTTCTAATAGTTTTCAATTTAAACGTTAGGGAAATTATCTCTATAAATATAACATCAAACAGATTGTATTTTGGTATTATGAGATAGGAATATTTATTACAAAACACAACAATCATTCGTTCTACAAATGTTTTAAACGAGATTTGTTTAGTATATTATTTTTATATTTGTTTAAAACATGATTTAAGACGATACATCTGTACGTTGGTACTAATGAATAATAACAACTAATAAGTAATGAATAATGTTGATAGTATAATATAATATTATAATATAAATAATATAAAAACTGTATGGACAAGAATATGTTTTAACACACTTTCAGCGTTTAGCGGACGTGACATTGAAAAGCACAGCGCGTAAAATTTAAATCGTGAAAAGTCGGTTGTAAAAAAATAAAAACATAATTTTATGACTTAAGATTGTGTATTATCATATCATATACCTACGTCACAGAATTTAAAAATAAGTGGAGTACTGATAAGCTTCTAAAATAAACACGCAATATCAAATAAAGAGCGTGATACGGGATTTAGGTTCATATGACTATACTTTTGTAATACACTTTAAAGTTATATAATAGGACAGCGTATAGGTATCTGGAGTTATATTGTAATGTGCGTGACACATGGCACACTATATGCAGTGAAGTTAATACGCTCATCGGTTCCATCACCAATGTTAAAATTAGGCGATCCTTCAATTATTATACATTATACGTCATGTGCCTATACTAGTAGGTATATGACGAGGGAAATCTACGTTTACATTATGTATAATATAAAATACATAATATGCATGCATATACATAAATATATAATTTGATAACTTTTCTATCCACCTAAGTATTATTATTATTTTTATTGTTATCATCATTATAATAGTGAAACGCTTAGATACACAGATTCGATAGCAAAAACGCAGTACAATATGTCCCGATTGTTTTCGGCCAAGTGAGAAACTCGAGTTTTGATAAATGTATTACAGCGTATAGACACGACGGAAAAATAAATAAACAATCGACTATAATTAAAAACCAATAGAGAACGCCGACGAAAAACATCAGTGATGTAGGTATTTAAAAATATAATAAAAATACCGATCAGATTATACTGCAGCAGATCGTCCGATATAATATACCTACGTATAAAACACGCACCATAATAATAGTTGGTATATATTTTATTATAACGGTCATCGTCCGTGGGCGTCATCGTGACACTACACGAACCACTTTTCCCCGAGTGTTTCACGTTTGTATTTTATTCGGCCGATTAAAACATAATTTTTTCACACGAAACATCCCAAGACGGTCTAAGGGTTTCGTAATACAACCCGACCGGTAAACGCACAGCTTGTGTAATAATAGCATGACCGCATGACGTGCACTCAGATCGAGAAATGCTAATTTTTTTTTTTGAAAATCAATAGCTCGTCTCAAACACGTTCACTTTTTGTATCGTTCCTATTGCATAGACAATTTTTCACATTATCCAAACTCTAAACGGATTAAAATAATTTCAGGATTCAATAAACTATATTAAAATTCGTATCAAACAACGTTTATTTACGGTAATAATAATACTTTTCAGCGTAGATAACAGTGAATCCTGTCTATAACGGAATCGCATGAGACCGAACATTTTTCCTTTATAAAAAAAGTTTTCCGCCATGGAGAGATAGAAATTGCATAATATATTACACTTTGTATTGGGACTATTGACCATTTTCGTCATAAGGAGGATTCCGTTTAATAGAGGGTCCGTTATAGAGAGGTTGTTTTACTGTATGTATATTTATTTCAAGAATTACAGATATATAATCAAGATTCTACTATAGTTAAGAGGACGTAGCACTGATATTTGTTGTCTCCATCTTACAAGTAGGTACGTACGTATATAGCAAATTCATGCTCAGCAGATCACGTGTAACTTTGTTAGCTTAAAAATTAGTGAATCGACTTAAAGTGAAACATGATAACTGTTAAGGAAGAACATTATCTATGTTTATATGTAGAATTTTTACGATACTTCAATTTTTTAAGCAAGTGTTGCTTACATAATAATATATCATATAAATTAAAAATGCTCATAACTCACTTTAAAACTGAATCATCGTAAAAACAAAAAAAACAAAAAAAACTAGTATACAAACACAGATAATGTGTTTGCTATCAAGCTTCAAAAGAGGTCGATTCACTTTAATTTTTAAACTATTGAAACTATAGTAAGCTATTCATGATCTGCTGAGCATAAATTTGTTTTGTTACGGACTTGTAAGACGGAGACAAGAAATTCCAGTGTTAGTGTGTAATGGCATCTTAATTATACGATGAATTCTAAATTGTTTTGTTCAGCGGATTGTACTTAATTCATATTATATATATATATATTATATACTCAATACTCATATAGTGTATAGTTTGTTAATACAGTGTAACCTGTATATTATAACAGACAGTCACGGGATTATCAAAAGTTATATCCGTTATACGAAGGCATTTGTATAATTTTACTAAAACTCATATGCGTATATAGATATATTTAATGAAAATATTTTACTTTTATAAAAAACAGCAAATCGTAAATATAAATAAATATTTAAAAAAAAAGTGGGTAAGTCGTAGATATCGCTCTGCTGTACAGAAGGTTATAAGTGGGTTACTGTAATGGATGGAATTAAATTTGAATTCAATGATATTATATCATTGTACCTATACGAAAAACGATTCTGAGCGGAAACGGGTTATCTGTCTAGTATATATTATAGATTATTAAAAATTTTCAAATCTTAAATTTGAAAAGAAAATTTTTTATGAATTTCTAGTTTAAAATAATTTGCGAATTTTCATGATTTTCGTGATTTTTACACATGTTGTCAAAATTCAAAATTTGAATGCTTATAAAAAAAAATTGTGACTATGTATTTCTTTTATTTTTCAACTGCTATTGTAAAAATATGTTAGGAGTATTGTATTTAATTTTCAAATCTTAGAATTAAAAAGAAAAACTTTTATGAATTACTATCTAAGATAATTCGAACATTGCCGTAATTTTTACGTATTTAGTCAAAATTTGAACTTTAAATGCTTATAAAAAAAAATTGTGCCTATGTATTTTTCATATTTTTTAACAGCTATTGTTACAATGTGTTAGAAGCCTTGTATTAAATTTTCAAGCTTTTCTACCGAACACATAAATTTTAATCGATATTTATAGAAAAAAAAACTAAAAAAGTTGAAAAATTAAAATGTCAGTAAGTAGCTCATAACAAATCTAAATATTTTGAAAATTTTATAAAATATAGAAAATGCCTATATAAACATTCAGTGAAAATTTCAAGTATCTGCGGTCATTTGTTTTAGAGTTACACCAAAATAAGAAAATCGCTAAAAGTGAAAATCCAATTTTGTAATAATTTAAATTTCAAATGCTCATAAAAATTTAATTTGAATTTCCGGTGGACTTTTTATTTGTGATAAAGATTGAAAAACTTTTAAGGAATCTTGTATTAAATTTTCAAATCTTAGATTTAAAAAGAAAATGTTTTATGAATTTCTAGCTTAAAATATTTTGTGAATTTTTGTGATTTTTACGTATTTTGTCAAAATTCAAACATTGAATGCTTATAAAAAAGAATTGTGACTATGAATTTATTTTATTTTTCAACAGCTATTGTAACAATATGTTAAGAACCTTCTACTAAATTTTCAAGCTTTTCTGCCTAACAAATACATTTTTATCGATATTAATTTTAAAAAAACTAATAATGATCGAAAATTTCAAATGCTTATGAATAGTTCAACTTAAGTTGAACATTTTTTTAAATTGCATGGTGGATAGAATATACTTATATAAACATTCGGTGAAAATTTCATGTACCTAAGGTCATTTGTTTTAAAGTTACATCAAAAACCAAAATCGATTTTGTCGAAAACTGATTGTGCGTAAAATTTCCCGTTTTTCCCGTGATTTTTAGTTTTTCTCGATTATTTAGAAAAGTATTAAGAATTTTTAGCTTTTGACCCCCCAAAGTACCAACTACATTCACTTTCTGATCGAACGAGGTACTGAAGTCAAAAATCGAAGTACTTTTACTGCCCCAAAACGTGATGACAGACACAAAAAAAAATTAAAAAAATACACATCATGGTAAAATCAATACATTCATCGCTCCGCTCAGAATCTAAATAGGTAGACAAGTGGGTATAGAGAGTTATGTGAGTCATTGTAATAGATGTATTAAATAAAAATGTAATGATTATCATATAGTACAGGAAAAATGATTATGAATAAAGATAATCTGGAAGCTTATTGTGTCAAGTATCTTTAATTTTCTGGGTTTTTTTTTTTTGTGATGAAATAAGTTACTTATTTTACTATATCTAAAATTTTACATTCAGATGCTTATAATAAATTATTGTAATTTACGCTCAACTTTTTTTTTAATTACCTACACTAATAAATATTTTTGAAAACCTTGTGGTAAAATAATAAATACATTGCAATACCAATCTTTTTGATGGCAGTTGATCATATATCATCCGTTGAGAGAAATGTCCGTTAAGACATGTTTCAAAACTAATCGAGATATAGTTGTTGTAAACTGTATTATAGGTACACAATTCTAATCATGATCAAATCACATAATTAACCAGTAAATTGTGAACTCAAATAATTTGAAGCTCCATTAAGCTTGTAATATTGTTTTACAAGTATTGAGACAACTAGCTGCTACTGTATATAAAATATATTATTATGTAACTTAATGTTTGTGCCGTAATACTTTAAAATGTGGGTTTTCTGTAACATTATAATAATATCTAGGTAAATCTTAACATGAGTCATTATTATACTTTTGTTTTATTACATCGTTTTTAAGAAAGAACAGTCGAATAACGATAACGAACACGATAACGATAGATCGTTATGCCGAGAGCACACATAAATACTCGACCTCTCGTGAGTTTATAAGTTACTCAACTATTATAGGTATACCCCTCGACGGATTAACATTCTGATGGCATGGCATTTGTAAGACTTTCGAAACCATAGATCATTTAAATTTTGCTACACAAAAACATAATAAATTCCTGAATGACTACTATAGTTTATCAAATATCATAATTTCTAGTAAACTTAGTTTTATGATTAAAGAAATAAACTATAATAGGTATAATTAAACTTAAATTCGTCCTCAACTACATTAACACATTTTCAGTTGTAACTCTATCGATTCTAATGTGATTTAGTGATGTATATGTTACGGTTAAAGTACGAATACCGGTTAAACCTAGAATTTATCGGTAAATCCTAGGTTTCGCCGACTACTGTTGGTAAATGTCCGAAATTCGGACATTTACCAATTGATTTCGGTAAAACCTAGGATATACAACATCGTTTGGTCAAACCCCGAATGATTTTTGTAGTTCGGACTTTTACAAACGAGATTTGGTAAATCTTAGGATAAACAATCAGTGTTAGTAAAAGTCCAAACATGTTTGCCAAAGTTATTAATTATTATTATTATTTAAGTATATTATAGGTAGGTACTATATCAATGACTAATATATTAGTTAGTATATTATTTTATTATTATTATTATTATTAAGTACTAATGCAAAAATAATAAATAATTATAATTATAAGAATAATTGAATTTGCTAATCCCATTTTCATTTTATTCCCAAACATTGCTTCATATGGGGAGCGTTTGATTCCTGAAAATGTGGTAATTAAGTGTATACTTTACTTTAATTTTACTATCAGATTATTACATTTTACATGATTTCGTAAAAGTTTAAATTTCAAATTTCGAACTTTAAGCACTTATAAAAAAAATTGTGACTAACGATTTCGGATTTTTTTTTATAAAAACCTTGTATTAAATTTTTCTATTAGATTTTATCGTTATTTTAAAAAAAAATACTAAAAAAAATTAAAAATTAAATTGTCTATAAATAGCTCAAGATACTTTGAAAATTTAACTGTGTATAGAAAACGCTAATATAAACATTTGGTGAAAATTTCAAGTATTTACATTGATTATTTTTTGAGTTGTAGCAAAATAAAAAATTCGATTTTGTCGAAAACGGTTTTCACAAAAAAAAAAAAAAAAACACATCATTGTAAAACTATCATAAGCTAAAACTTATTAGTTTTATCTTGTCAAATACCAATTTTAGTATGATACGTACCAGAATGAAAAGCTCCGTTCTTCATAGCTTGTACGAATCTTAAGGACTCTGACCATTTCGTCAGACCAGTACCTATCATAATGTATATGAAAATTGAAATGAAAATTCCCAAAATTCATACTTAAATAATAATAATTATGATAGTCAAGATAAAATCCGATCGCAGTTTAGTTGTCATAATATATAATAAAAATAAAATAACTTTGGTAAAAATGTTTGTTTATTAAAAATGTATTATGCAACTCGAGATGTCGCAGCAGTCAAGCCTGCACAAATAAATAATTAAATTATAATACAAATAATATACTAGCAATAAATGTACTTAATAAATTTAATTTGTCAATTTTTGCATTAGTACTTAATAATAATAATAATAAAATAATATACTAACTAATATATTAGTCATTGATATAGTACCTACCTATAATATACTTAAATAATAATAATAATTAATAACTTTGGCAAACATGTTTGGACTTTTACTAACACTGATTGTTTATCCTAAGATTTACCAAATCTCGTTTGTAAAAGTCCGAACTACAAAAATCATTCGGGGTTTGACCAAACGATGTTGTATATCCTAGGTTTTACCGAAATCAATTGGTAAATGTCCGAATTTCGGACATTTACCAACAGTAGTCGGCGAAACCTAGGATTTACCGGTAAATTCTAGGTTTAACCAGTATTCGTACTTTAACCGTAACATATATATATATATATATATAAAAAGTATTGTAATTTGTAATAATATACGTATAGATACACCCACTAAAAAGTAGTCTCATATCATTTTTAGTATATAAAATATAAATGGCTTAATTAAACTTAATAAATATTTTATTTTTACATTAACTATTGTCTTTCAACGTCCATATACCTATTTGTTTTTCTTTATTTGAAATATACAATCTATACCTAAGAGGCACAATGAGTACATGTCACATGTGCCGCCATCCCCCACTCCGGGGCATGGCAGAAACTTACGGGTGCCCCAATAGAAATTCTACCAAAACAGGCGCCCGAACTAGGCCTTCGGGCCTACTCCCGGACATAGCGCCATACGAAAAAAAAACATGTGGTACAAAGAGAAATTACATATATTTATATTATACTTTAATACAGTCTAATTTAAAATAAATGTTTGTACAGTATCTAGACTAAAATCGATATTAAAAATTAAAAATTAAACTTTGATATACTAAAAGAAACAAACACACTCAATTTTACCTCACTATCGTTGTAATAGTTATAAGTAGGTACATATTACATTTTATATACCTCTATTAGCATTTTCAATTAAAAAATAATAATATTTATAATATATTTATTTCAAGTAACTTTTTTTTTTTTGTATAAAATACCACTATGCGACGTTTAAACGTTAAATATATTAAGTATAAAATAAATTTATTTAAATTTTTTACAACTTAATTTTACTCTGATTTGGCGACATTATGTTATATAAAAACACAAGACGTGCCCAAATAGGATGCTCGAAGTCACCAATACTTTACACAATATGATATGCTCCTTCAAATTGAAAATTTCAATGTGACTTAGAGATTCTGTGACTATCATAGTTATTAGAATTTATTGCGTTTCTATTTATTTTAAGATGGGTATAGGTTTGGAAAATTCCTTGAAAAACCTCGGTAAAGAAATGACAGAACTCGCCGTATATGACGAGTTTTTGTAGTAACACATATTAATTTATTATACATATAATTATTAATTATTCTGCAGATGATCATCTAAGAAGTAAGGGTGTTTAAGTATGATTGTTGGGAATGTATACCTGCCAGTTGCCACATAATAGTCACGCGTTCAGAATGGTCTGCCCTCTGACAACGCATCACGACAAATAGATGTGGTTGTTCAAAAAAAAAAAAATTGCATTGTGTACAATATTGTCAAATACCTACATGGCTACATACCAATATAATACCTACTGGCTTCCCATATTTTAAACAAACAATAATTTGTAAATAACCCATGATGAAATATGATTTTGAATGATAGTTAATAATTAAGTTATATTATACTCAATAATAATGTTCAATCAAAAATTAACAAAATTGTTTATGAGACACATTTCAAAACAATAATATTCTATCCATCGAAGGTCGCATTTTGTTTTACTGGTCCAAACAGGCCCTGCCCTTCTTAATCATTATAGATTCAAATTATAATTAAAATATTTTTTTAAATTTGTTCATGGATGTACAATATTAATACATCGAATATTTATTCTCCAATACCGATAGAAACAATTCGAAAAAATATATATTATATAGTCCTTCGTGACGAAAACGTCACGTTACAAAAACCGCACGCTTGCAACAAAAATAGTTATAACGACTTATGCAACTTTTTTTCGACCACCATGCTCATAATATAGTAATATAATAACCACCACGATAATGATTAATTTATTATATTATTATTCTGTTCAAATTCGACAATAAAATATTATCGATCACTATTGTAATTTTACGCTGGCCTAAATACCCACAACTATCTACTCCTATGAAATATTTACATAGTGTGCTTTTGTGCAGAAGTCAGTTTTGGAATATGATGGAGCCATTGTGTCTTGTGTGCAGGGATCTAGTTGCTTAATATTATTAACATGTTCTACGCAAGTTTCTTAACTTAGTAGAGTATAAATTGAAAGTTGATCACCCACTTTAAGTCTATTATCTAGTTATGAATTGGCTTGGCCTGAATAAGTTAGCTAATAGAAAGCTTGAAGCTAATTTAACTTTTATGAAACGCATTATTTTATGGTAATATGAATTCTATCGAGCTATAAATGAAAACAATTAACTTTAAAGTCCCAACCATCCATGCCCACGTATATTTGTTTTCCTTACCTATACATTTTACCTTAATATTTTTCATGGAAATACGTCTTCATACATTTCCGAACGAATTTGTTTTCGATTCCGCTATGACATATTTAAAACGGATTACGATCTCATTGGAATACCTAGTTAAATAAAATAGTTAAATAAAAATATAGTTACTGACAATATGTGTTTCCGATCGGATATTTTTCTGCGATAATACGATATCAAACCAATAATTTTCCAACTTTTTAAGCGCAAACATCAAAACCAAATTTAGGAGTTAAATTAATTCCTTTATTAGCTTTTATAGTTTTTTGAAAACATGCTAAATTTAATGAACATTTTCATTGAGATTAGGTCGGTCAGAATTTTATACAGATCTAAAAAACAACAAAATATTGTTGAATATACCTGTATAAATGTGATTATTTCGAATTTATTAAATACAAAAAAAAAATCATTCCTGAAAATGTCATACAGCTGGTAATTGCATAAATCAATTTATTTACCAACAAATATAGGATCAGTAAAAAATAAGATTATAACTAATTTCAATTGTTCAGAACACAAATATTAATAATAATTGATAATAATACAAGATTTTGATACTTCATTAATATAACACAAAATCATTGTATACAAAATTATGTAGGCGCCTGAACTTACGACGCCCGTTATTTAATATAAAGAGACATATTTTGTCAAATGTTGAGGAGTTTTGACGAGAAATTTGTTCCAACAGGTACATTTAAAATCATGTTTCTTATAATTTCAGTTCTAACGAGTATAGTTAACAGACTATGCGCTTATAATATCGAAGTTTTAATGTTTTATAGAAAAGTGTAGACATTTATTCTAGATTCTAGATATTATAATATTACGGTCGAGAGGATAAATTTACAACTTTCGGCAGGTGTGATTGGTAAGCAATTAAACCTTATAAGAGCACATCAAGTACAAATTCACCTGTCACATTTTCTATTTGTGCGATTTACACCTGTTCACTTGCGTTGTGTTCTTATACAACAACTAGTTGTTCCGCGAAAAATAATTTATAATATATTTAATTTTTATACCCGTAGGTATAACCAAATATATATTATATTATACCAACTATCTTGTTTCAGAATAACTAATTGGCAATAATAAGAATTGTTATGTAATTAAATTGCTTACTTAATAATGAATATGATATAAAAAATTATATTATTGTAAATAAGTTAAATATGCAAATGCATTTACTAGAGTTTAAATTTTGAGATCATTTGTGGTTTGAAAAACCTTGACGGTTATCTTATATTAAGTTCACAACATTTACTCGACTTTGAATTTGGTTTAGCTGCTTGATCAATTTGACCTTGTTAAAAAAAACTAAAATTATAAACATTTCGCACTAATAAATTTAATACTTTTAAATTATGCTAAAATATGAAATTATATATTAAATCTTTTTTTTCATTTTAGATATTTAATTAAATTACATAAGGTGTGTGATTTGGAGTTCTTGATTTGTGTGATCATTTTCTAATTTTCAATATCAGATGCTATAAAATAATTACTTAAATCAATTTGATACCTACCAAAATACAAACTTATAGTGAGAAACTATTAATTATAGTTTTTAAAATGTTCAAACAATATAATTACAGTAAAATAATAATTTTTGTTGTACGACCGTGCCTATATTATACTATGTCCAACTATTTAAAATTTTAAACGAACATAATACATAAGTTTTTGAGTTTTTTAATTGTCTTAGCAATGAAATAATTTACACATGCAATGTATATATGCCAACTTACATGTTTGGTGTTATATCAATAAATCAGATGTAGAAAATTGTTGTAGTTGGTAGTCTGTATAGGTGCGTGTAAAAATTATAAATTATTATAAATTTATTACAACTGTAAAGATGTCCAGAAACCGTCTTTAATTTATAAAACTGAAACACCTTATAGATACGTTTCAATGTTTAATGTGACATTGAATAATGACGACATTGCATTTATTCAAGTCATTTATTGGGATCGATATTCAATACAAAGTATTGACAGTTGTTGGTTTGAATATGATAGATAATTGACCATGCGACCCCAATAAATGTTAGATAATAGATTAAAATATAATACGGTCATGACATTATAACATAAATCATACATGGTTGAAACCATGGCAAATTTATAGTTTCCAGAATATAACATTATTTATTTAGGTACCGAGTACCTAAAAATTCGCAAATACAATATATTATTATAATCATGTGATGTCTATATTTTACATAGATTCAAATTTAAAATTGACTGTACTATAATGTCTATATTTAACTATGTTTAGTAAATATTTCTGATCATATAATAATTATTGTAAGACAATTGTATAATAATATGGACATATTATATTACATAGTATAATAACAATACTTGACATTTAAGTTAAAGAATATCAGTAAGCTTAAGTCCCCAACAAAACGGTTCTATAAACTATAGAACGGTTTATTAAAATTTAAACGTGTTCGTGGAATTATAATCGTGACCTAAATATGTATCGTATGAATACTACCTATAATATGCATGTTGTTATGTACAAATGTACAATGTTGTTACACAACTTAATTATTTTAGCAGATATAATATTTCGTTTATTTTGCACTTATTCTAGTTATATGTCAAGCCCAAAAAAATGTACGTGCATTATGTATAAGTATTTATTTTGTTTCTGAAATACTTATTAAATTAGTATTTTATATTTTTATATTTTATCATATTAATTTTGACAAGAAAAACTATTAAAAAAAATTGCATTTATATTTATATAATTATATCTATGTGTACATTGCACGCGGAACCGTAGGTAAATAATACAATTATTTACAAATCGACCAATGCAATTTTTATCAAAATAGTAACATCCATTATAATAAGTAATTATTGTATATCATATTATTACATATTATTGTATTAAGAAATTTTAATTTCTATTATTTTATTTGTCATAAATATTTCAATTTTTTACACGCGAATTTTGTACTACCTATTACGTGACGAGATCTGTAACGCCCTAACTAAACTTAATATCTATAATTAAGTAATATTGATTTTAAATGTATAACTATACTTAACTAACACTGTCTTAAAAAGTTTTTCACGTGCATTATACATTTACACATTAGTAATCACTAACCACTATTAAATCTGACTTGAAATTATTAAAACATTAATATTAAAGTTTCGAATCACACCATCAAAAATTATTTTTGTTTTTAAAAAAGGAAGAACTTTAATTTTAGAACCACGAGAAAATGCAATTACATTAATACAATCGATTTTTTCATGTTGGTAGTCATATTTTTAGATATTATGTTACAAGACATAAATAGGTTTATAATTAATGCATATATTTTGTCCCTATCCCCTTTTTAAAATTCCTGGCCACGCCGCTTGGTACCTATGATTTATTAATGAAATGATCAGCGAAGTGGCGACCTCAGGACAGTAAAAACGCTTCAGTTGACCAGTTAAGTTGAGGTGACTTTCACCGGGACAAAACTATAGTCTAATACACTCGTCAAAACACTGAGCCGGTCGGAAACCGAGTGTAGGTACGCGTCTATTTATTCACATAAAATGACAATAATATTATAATAATTGAGACAGCGATTGTGCGCACTAACCTGAGCGGTGTGACGAGCCTTGGTTCCTGTTCTGGTTCCCGGTCAGCGCCGGACGCTTGCAGCTGTTCCGTACTCGATTCGGTGACGGTGGCGTCGGCGACCACATCGGCCACCTGTAACTGGAACCCCTCCAGTCGCTGCACCATCGCCGCGGAGGCGACGGCGTCTTGAACGCTCCTCCTGCGACCGTACTGTCTGGGCCTGGCGACCGACGATGTCGGCGACCGCAGCCTGTCGGCCACGTCCACCGGGAACGGTATCGACGACGGATGGCCGCGCGGTTTCGGCCTCAACGCCCTGGAACCACTCGCGGCCACCGTAATCATGGCGGGAGCGGGGTTGGTGGTGTTAGTCGTCTGTCGCCGCTGCTGTTCTCTGGACGCTGGCTGTGGCCGGCAACTGTCGCTGCGATAGTGACGGTGGTGTCGCTGCAGCGGTGCCCGCAGCGCCGAGGTTGTAGCGTCTGCCGGCCACAGTCGCCCGTCGTCTGTTGACGGCCCCGGTTCCCCGGGCAACCGTTCGTCGCTCAAGCGCGGTTCTGCCGTCGCCTGCACAGCGGTAGCAACGCTCACCGTCACTTCCTCCGCCGCCACTGACGTACCACTGCAAAAGAATTGTATTTTCAATTTATTATTACAAGTTGTTGTTACACTGATCGAGGGATTATGATTATTAGGGCTCGGAAGTTGTAGGAATTGCATATTGTTCTGTATGATCTCAATTTATAGCAGACCTAGCTAGAAATTTGAAATATACAATTGCGAGTTAAAAAATTGTAAAATTGCAAATTTTGCCAATTTTAGCTAAAAAGTGCATATTTCATTAATTTTATACACATATTATGCATATTTCATATTTTTCTAAAAATAATTGATTTTTTTCTTTCTTAACCTGTTTATTTCAACTAATATTGAATATACAACTCAAAATGACCAACGAAGGTATTTATTGTCATCGCCATAGTCAATTACGGAGTTAATAACAGTGATGTACTGATGTGATACGCATTTAGTCTATCACGCTAGTATGCCGAAATACTTATTTGTAGTACTATCTTATCGTCGATAAGTTATCGTAAATATAATGATGGTTTCTTCGTTTAGGTATCGTTACTGTTGATTGTACACGATTGATGTTTGACAGTGACAGTTTCGTTTTAGACGTCGTATTGTTAGTAGGTGAACTCGTGAAGTGCGTATATTTTTGGAATTCAGAATAATATTTTTGCATATTTAACATTTTTAATGCATATTTTGCAATTTTTCCCTGCATATTTGCATGCATATTTTACCTTTTTTAGCTCCTACAACTTCCGAGCCCTAATGATTATTATTACGATATCTGAGTGCAACAACGATATCAAACATTAAAACTTTTAATGGGCATAGTTATAAATTATTTGGCCATTGTATTATAAATTATAATACATATGGTGCATTATATGCAAATGCACATATAAAATAAGTACAATAAAGTCCATATAAATAAATGATCGATTGATGAACAGTTTTTCTCAAGGCAGCGACGAGGCCTAATGCTTGAACTCTAGTTTTTTAATCAATATTTGATATTTATAAAAAATTCGTGTTAAACTGAAACAATTTCTTCAAAAAAGAGCCAAACCATGCGTACGGATTCTGCAGCCCTTGCAGTCCATCTCGTCTTAAACAAATTACGAAGCTTCAAAAAACTTTCAATTTCTGATGGAGTTTTATCTGAACTACAACTTCGTTTTACTACTTGAAAAGAAAAATACATACCGACTTTCTAATGGGAAAAATAGCTCATAAATTTGCACATACTTGTTTCGCTGCAACTTATGCTATACTCAACGAAATAAGTATTTAATCTGTGGGCCTGAGACCTGACAATAGGGACGTAAGGAATATGATGACATTGATAACCAACTAATTTGGTTAGCAAACAACAATTGCACGTTCTTAAACAATATTATTTTATCTGCAGTTTCTACCACGCGCCAACCGGCGACCGTTTGCTAACCGGGTCCCAGGAAATACGTTTATTTAGCCACATATAGAAAACAATAAATACGATGTATGATGTTGTCGATATTAATTTTAGCTGGTTGCGTCGAGGACACGGAAAAAGATTGTTAAATTGAGCTTAAAGTTGAAAATATTTTTTTATGTTTTATATATATATTTACAATGTGTGAATGTGCCGACTGAAACATAAGTTTAAATAAGTGAATGGTTTTCTCGACCCCTTAAACCCCCTACCTAGATAATATCTACATAATGTTCGTATATCATATATATTCTATGATTTTCATATCACATAAATTTTACAGCGACCAAATTATAGTATTATACTCACCATAATAACATCAAAAATATTCATATTGGTACAATTTAAATAGGTACCTACATATTTTAATAATGAAAAAAATTACATGAAATTTTGTAACGTACCTACTAAAATGGTATTTTCAGGGACGCTTAACGCCTACTTAGAAATATGCGTTGGTTTATAAGCGATTTAGTCATTAAGCGTGGATTAACGTATATATTGTGTTATAATTTATAAACATTGGCAACAATTTTGAGTGGGATAAATATTTTATTCATCGATATGTATTTAATATAAATGTGTGTAGGTCAGTTCAACAATTTATATTTTAAACTACCTACCAACTGTAAAATTATTTATTTTAGTATTGGACATAAAAATTAAAATAAACTGTCCCGTATTCTGCAAATGTAGATATATTTTCTTAAAAAACTAATCCCTTGCCTGAATATTTGTTTAAACACGCGTAATGCTTATATTTATAATAGTTGTAATGATAATATATATTATATTGTGTAGGTATATGTGCATGTATTTTAAAAAATATTTCAATTCTAAATAATGGATCAATTATACAAAAAAGTAAAAAAAAAAAAAAATGGTTTTATGCAAATTACTTAGATAGCATATTATATTATAAGCTCATGCAGTATGAGTGTGAAGAATTAAATTTATTAAAATTATATAATGTACTAGTTTTTCCCTGAAAAATATGATAATAAAGCGTGTGTGTATAGGTACGCATTAAATTTTTTGAATAGGTAAATAGAATTGGTAGTTTTGAACTCTTGAATATAAAAACATATTTAAGTCGAATTGGACGATAAAATATGAGTGAACTATTTCTATTAATCTATCACAACACTCTACTTGGAATTTGGATAAAATCAAATAATATTATATTATATGAAACATAAACTACACTACTTATATTATACACAATACATAATAATCTTTTGAATTGGGTCTGCAGTTCTGCACGTTTTATGTACCTAGTATTCATTCCATCAAAACACGTGGCTATATAACATTACTTGATGACCATGTCACATTACTACATTAGTCATGCATCCTGACGAAGTAATAGTTCATAAACAGGTAATTGATAACACACTACCTATATCATGAATTTCGTAAAAAAAAAAAAAACGGAAATATAGGTAATGCCATTGAATTTGATTTAGGTGACCCAGACTGGACGATATTTACAATTATAGCGAACCAAAAAATATAATTTAATGTAACTACATACAAATTATTTTTATTTTATTGTAGTAACTTGTCGTATTTTATAAGGTATTGTGTTTATCGACTACCCTAAATAAAAATAAAAATATATTTTTATGAATTTATTAAATCGTCGAAATAGTTATTAATTAATTTGTTTAAAATCGTTTATATATCGGTAATCATATTCGAGAACGGTGGCGTCATTTGGACTGCACAAGGTATTATACATTCACGTATTTAAAATTCAATATTTTGATTTGATTCAAGTGGCCCACTTCTTAAATTGGTTGGTCAAAAAAATAGATAAGTTCTAAACAGGGTTTGTGGTCGGCATAAAAAACGCGTATTAAAAAAAATGTATAAGATGCCACTGATTACGAAGTCTGTAATTAACGATTGGTTGAAAACTTGTGGCAACTGAACCATTATAAACAGTGCACAATATACAGATATTACAAAATATAAAATTCTATGCAGATATCCAAATAAAATTTCAACAATTTAATTCTGTATGAAGATATTAGTGCCGTGTTTGTTTTATCTCACTGATCGGCGTGCAACATTGCAGATTTGAGATAAGCAGATTAAAAATAGTGTTCTTTTTTTGATTTTAGAATTTATTACACATTTAAATCTAAACCTATTGGATAATACCCCTTTTTTTAACCTATTATCAAAACGTATAGAGTATTATTTCGGGCATTTCATATTGGTTTATATTTATATTTTAATTTTAAAATGAGTTATAATAATGTAATAAACCTATATACCTGATTAATTTTTAAGTACTCATGTAGCCTGCAGTCACACGAGTACTTAAAAACAACTAAAATGCTTATAAAATCTAAATATAGGTTTTTCTTAGATAATATTCTTACTTGTAACTTGAAAGTATTATATGGACAATTTTTATAACATTAAAGCTAGTAATGCTAAACTAGCTCTAATGAATGTACATTTTATTATGTTGCACGTGAGAGAAAAATATATTATAAGTGGTGCGCTGACGTCCTCTTCAATATCACGGTATATTATAAGAAAAACACTCAAGATGTCTATATTTAGAAGTAAATGTTGGTGGTTATTGTATTGACGATGTCGAAAAATCAATATTACGAGGTATTGGACAAAAGGAAACGCAATAGAGCAACAAATATATATTTTATTTATTTTATTAGGCTTTAACCTTTAACCGCGGAAATAAAATTTAAAAAAAAATGTTTTTATTTATTTTTCTTCATTAATGAAATATAATAGTTTATATCATAATACAATATATGGTTAAAAATTAATGGGTTTTCAATGATGAATATTAATAATAACAATTAGTTTTATAAATATTTCAGGTATTAGCTTTTTTATTTGCCGCGATTTTTATGCTAGCAATCGATTTTGTATGAAATCACACTTTAAATCTGAATTATTAATTGCAAATCATTTCTCTCCTATCGTTTCTTTGGACGAAAGAATGAAGACTGGTTACTGATACATAATACATAATAATAATACCATTGCACTATCGTCTAATAGAACCTATCGTTCGCCTGTATATAATAAACTACATTATACCTATATTGTACCTATATTATACCTATATTGTGGAGGTTTCACAAAAAAAACTCACTTTTTATCGTCGTTGTCGTGGTCGTCACGGTCGTTGACGGTAACCGGTAGCTGAAGTGCGTCACCAATGGACATAGTCGACAGCCTAGCCAGGTTCAGATAGAGCAGCAACAAGTTGGCGGCCAAGAAAGCCGTGTGCACATCGTCGAGCGGAGAAGGCAGAGAATTTTCGGTGAACAGCGATGGTTCAAAATGGTCTTCTGCTTCATCTCCTTGAAACTGATCAACATCACTGCCACAGCCACCGCCGGTTTCGTCAATCGTCGAAGACAACCCCCGCATAGTCGTGTGATTACTATACAATAAAAAAGTTAAAAAAATTAACGAGCCCCTTTTATAACTTTTAAACTAAAAACAAAACTAAATACGGACATATTTTTAACTGTCTTATTGAATAAGATATATTATACTATTGAACCCTTTATACGATATCTAATAAGGATCTGTTAGTTACGCGTTATGATTTGAATTATAAAGCTAAACAACGCTAAAAAACACATCATATACCTACTATATAATACTAAAAAACCGTTAAAATAATCGATGTGTGTTTAAATTATAGTCAAACATATTGTGAGGAACAAATTCATGTAAAATCTCGCCTTCCCTAACTATTCTGTTATTTGTATAATTGAAGGTTTTAATAATAATTATTATTATTCATCGATTTTAGTTTTATTATTTAATTATCTGATCCTGTGCACTTTTTTCACAATTTTTGTTTTTTAGCTTGTCTTTAAGATTTCCCCTAATTTTTTATTTTTTTTTTATTTACACAATAATATATACAATCTGTCAATCTGTACAATTATGCACAATTAGCATATTTGATAAGGGTTACATATAATACATGAGTACATGAGTAAGAAGCCTCCCACTAATGGCACTTGACTGGAGATTGTATAAAACTAGCTATGTTTATATATATTGATTTTTTTCCCCCTAATAATTTTCTTTTTAAACCACCCCTGTATTAAATCAAATTAAAAAAATATATATATATATATATTCAAATAAATCAAGTCGTTTTTAAGTTTTAACGAACATACAGTATTTCATTGTAAACAAAAATAAAGAGATAATATTGTATTATAATTATAACTAATTATTGCATATGCATACAGATACATATAAAAATTTACACTCTTTTACAGTTTTAATTAAACTTTTCGATAAATAACTTTTTATGATTTTACTTCAAATAACTTTTCCTAAAGATAATTAAAACAGCAGGCATGTCCAGTGGGGCTCATTTTCAGTAACGGATAATGGACAGTGGTATATTGGTACCAATAAATTATACATCTGTATAGAAGAGGAGTCCAAGGTAAAATGAATGAAGCATCATTCCTGGTTAAAAATTGTTGACCAAAATCGACTGTAACCAAGTGCGTCCGGAAACAGCTCAATGCTACAATAATTGTATACTAAATCTAACTATATAAATGTGAAATTAAAATCTTTTAACGGGGTAAACTCTGGAACTACTTATCATATCTCCTTGATTATTTTTTAAACGAAAGAATACATTGTGGAACAGGTTTTTTGCATAAATTTAGTCCAATAATGTTGCGGGGGCAAGAAGATGATCATACTAAAAAATGCAATAGTTTCGCCATCTTTCCATTAAAAAAATAAACTAAATATCAAATATTATTGTATATTGTAATGTTGCTGTTGGTTTAAAATCTAAGGGGGATTATTTATTATTGTTTTGGTATTATTCATTTCGCGTTTTCGAGTTTTTGTAAATTTGTCAATCCACGGGAATTCGTCACGGGAAGTTTTGAATATGACTAGCCGAGTATTAAACGATGAATTAAACACAAATTTTGAATCGTATAGAGTTGGTATTTTTAACGGAGAACGACAAACGCGGAGATCAGCTAGTATATTTATATACATATATCAGGGGTGGCGAACCTTTTTTAGGTCTAGTGCCAAATTTTTGCAATCAAAAGTTTGACTATTTTTCACGTGCCCGAAGATTTGGAAACACTATAAATAGAACATAATAAATATAGTAACATAATCAATTTTACATAGAAATATTATAAATTTTATAATTTTTAAAATGTTTATAGTTTGTTTTTTTGAAATTTTTAGAAGCAAAATTTTTTCGAATATCATAATTTTTCACTATTTTAATTTTTTGCGTGTCATTGAAATTTTATAAACGTGCCACCCCTGATACATAGGAATATATACTTATCAACGAGGATGCTACAAGCTTTGTTATATAATAATTTATAAGATGATAAGTTAAATCCTACGTCAATTGTTAAATATACTAAATACCCTATCGCATTTGCGTCACTAATAGGTATTACAATATGTATACCTATTTATATGACAAGCGATTTTTTCTCGTATTAACACTTGGGATCAGAATGCTATAAGCCGCTGTAGTTAATAATTTTCATATGCTTAGTCGTTTAAGAACATTATACATATATATATATATATAGGTGACATGATAAATGACGTACGAGCATATCGCCATTTTGTTCAAACAAACATTTGTTGTACAAGCTTTACGTTTTTAATTTTATTATTTTGTCTATATACTTCAATATCAGCTATATTTATAAACCAACAACGATAATTTATTTACCTATTTTATTCTCTAAACTCTGATGAGTGCAGGGTATATTATTACGTCTCCCATGATACTTATCAACCAATCATAAATTTCCAACATAACCAAAATTTTTTATTTTTTATTCAAGCATTTCCTTTCATTAAATTCGAATTTTTAAAGTAGGTTGACAATTTATCACCATGATTATAGTAAGTGCCACATGTTATAGCTAATTGTATTTGTTCTTGAAATATCATAAATCATAATAGTATATGATACCTTATAAAAATATACTTTTAAATTCTTGAACAGAAAATAATTACAAGTAAGAGAAGATGAACCTCACTAATATTATAATTTCCAGTAAATTAGATATCGAAATGAACAGAATTTCAGATATATTGTACGATATATTATACCATGTACCTTTTATATTATAGGTATTATAATAGCTGGTCATTATTTAGTTGTGAAACGTATAGTCACGTATAAAAGTTTTGTTTCTAAACTTACGATAGGTACCCACTGCTGTAGGTACTTATGGTTATCACTTATAAATGTATATAAAACATTTTACTTGAATATTTTCAAATGTAAATCAACAGATAAATCACTTATCACGGTACACACAATAGACAACATAATTGAAAAAGCGTACACTCATAAATTTGTATAAGGAAGTGCATTTTATATGTATAATGAATGAATATTGTCTACATAATAGGTACTTTTGTCCACACGAAATAATATAATTGAATTCTACAGGTTCTATGTTGCGTGATAAATCCTATAACAATAGTATATCGTAATTTTTTATCTAGAATTATATTGGACAGAATTCTCGGGGCAAAAAACTGTGGGTAGCTTTGTGTGTTGCATTATACACCGTAATAGCAAGTTTAAGTATTAAAATAAATCATATAATTCATGTTAAGCATCATATTCAAAATCGAAAGGTTGTAATTTATCATAATATAGAATAATTTTAAATTCCTTCTGTGAGAATTCGTCATCAGATGTTATTACAAAAACCGCAGTTTTACTCTGAATTGGTTGTCCGCGGCGAGGCTGAACACCACGAAAAAATAGGTAATATTATACGAGCATAATTAATACGATGACTCGTGGGATGCGTTATTAAATGCACTTATTTAAATCCGCCTAAAACGAAAAAATTAATCAAACCGTAACATTTGAACAAACACACGAATAAGCGCGGGCATCGGAACATCGTCTCATGGTCACCCTAAAACATTGAACTCGATCGTGCTCATCGTTATATTATTGAAATAACCGTGCAATTGATGGTGTAAAATTTAGGAAAATCGTTTCAATGCGCAAGTGGTCGTGGTGGATATGTGTATAGCACGGAAAATAAACACTGCAGCGTTTTCGATCGCCAAAATTAATTAAGCCCTCCTAAGCCCCCCCCCCCTATTTACGTCCATTCGGCAAAATGGCAAAATCATGTAACCACTGTTTATTATATGTATATACGCTTATGTGCGGGTACACAGTCATGGTAATTTACACGGTGAATTATTTATGATGGTTATGCCCTACCTTAATACGTATTTAGGACCGGTTCGTTCCTCTGCGAGTTTATTATACAAGTTATTTTATGATACTCCCGCCGGATAAATGAGTCATATTGCCGTGGCCCCGAAGTGTTGCACGGTAGACGCGGACAGGCGATAAAATTTATTTCTGCTTCGATCGCGGCGTGACGTCTCAAAATCTGCAGACGACGTTTTATTTACTAGCGAGCAATGTATGTGGTGTATGTGTTCGTGTCCGTGTGTGTCTGTGTCTGTCTGTCTGTGTGTGTTTGTCTGTCTGTGTGTGTTTGTCTGTCTGTCTGTTTGCGACGTTTGCGTCCTAATATTATTCATTTCGTCGGTTACACAGAGCATACTAATATTATATACAAACGCAACCAGAGACGTGACGTATCCAAAGATTTAAGTTTTATGGACCGGTCGGGGAGGGGGTTAGGATAATGAATAAATTCCAAAATAAAAGATTAATTCAAGAAAAAATGTTGATGATCTTTCCAATTTCATTTGGTAATGTTTGTTGGTTAGATAAACTTTGCATTTTTCATTTTTATTTTTTAGTTAAAATATTTAAAATATATATATATAGATGTCGATGTAGGTAAATATAAAACAGATAATTTTTTAGTATTTATCTTAAATATTTTGACATATTTAGTTTTTAGAACATATTTAAGATATTTTCTCTGAACACTTAAATGTTGGTTAAAGTATGTCTGAGTATTTTAAGAAAATAATTAAATACTAGATTTTTAAATTTTTAAATGTATTTTGGTTAATACTGTGTAATTTTTTTTTATTTACGTAGGGACTAAGGAGGAATTCCGAATTTCCCTTCTTGCTCAGTAAATTCACCAGGCACACCTTTCTTGACACACCCGTCACCCGTGCCATGTCAACGTCAACGAACTGTGATACAAAGTCCCACACTCCCATCGACGAGAATGGCTTAAATAATATTATATTATTATATGGTACTTATATGTTTCATTATATTTGTGTACAATTTAAATTATAGGTATTCACGCTGTACAGCGTAATGATTAGGACACAATAATTTTTCTTACACATTTTAGAAATAAAAAACAAATTAAAACTGTCTGTATTATAATCATGTCGATTTTTCAGTACAGTTAAAACGGAATATTATTTATACGTATATATCATATCGTAGTATACGCTTCACACGCCCACACAAGAGTGTTTTTTCGTTTCGTTTCATTTTTTTTTTTTTTTTATCTTTTAATGCGCTGGACAGTGTTCATGCATAATGCGTATAGGTGTATATTACAATTTGTATAATATGATAAGAGTTTAAGTATAGGTGAAATATCTGGGCGTTGAATATGTATGTATTATAATATGACGTCGGTAGTTTAAATTTGACTTCAAATCCTCAGCGGATTATGTATTATGTATTTATATAATTATTTCAAATAGAAACAATTTGTGACGTTTTATTATACAGCGAGTGCGCAAGACAACATAATAAAATACAGCTTAATTTAATCTGTTTACAGCGTGAATAAAGTAATTCGTAGTATTTTGTTTGCATATTGCATCTGCAAAAATTAAATCTTAACAGACTCTGAACTCGTTCAATGCCATACACAAAACACAACATGCTTTATTGTGGTTTGGTAAATTATAATGATAGCGCGTAAACGCATATGACATAACGCACGTATGGCTGCACATCATAATATTTTGTAATACCTAAACAACCTTAAAAAGAAAACTTAATTGATTAAAATACACTTATTACGTGGCTTGCGTGTAGGACCTGTGAGTTTCAGCTTATTTGGACTTAATTTATATATTTTTATATTTAATTTTTAATGTATACTAACATAACAATACTCTAAACAGTCTCAACATGCGGACATCACCACAACTATTTTATTTGTTACAATATAAAAATCTATGTAAGTAAATAGTATGAACAAAAAAAGAAAACGACAAAATCAATCGCGTAAAGACGGTCACACGATAAATGAAATATATAAATATCCATGCTAGAAAACATCATAATAAGTGTGTAAAAACTGTGACGAGCCTTATGCACCGTGATTTAACGCATATATATGTTATAGATACAGTGGCGTATTTAGGGAGGGGCCCATAGGGGCCCAGGCCCCCCCCCCTTGGCCCGTGTAGTACATATTATAATAGTATAACACAATACTACTCAGTAATCGGCACTTGTATTATACTTTAATACTTTATAATGTATGATTAAATAATGATTTGATATGAAAACATTAATAAGGAAGAAAATGTAACTGTGGAGGAAATAGCACAAGATTTCATAAAAATCTCCGCCAGGAGAATGCAACTTCAAGACTGGTCAAAATAATAGACATTACTTAAATTGTACATGCTTTAATATAAGTACTTTAATTGTCTTAATCTTAATTAAATATAAAATACCTATAATATACTAAAACGTATGATTTTGGTGTTATATCTGGTGGGCTCCTCCCTTGAGAGATTTCTGGCTACGCCACTGTATAGATATATAGGTACGCTATATTGGTTCTCAAAAAACCTTGAAAACGTAAAAAATCTTCTGGGGACTGGGGAGGATACATCTAGCGTGTCTTTATAATGGCCCTATTATAGGGTATTAGTATAATACTTCTATACCCATGTAGTACGCAATTCAAGTCTACACCAGATCTTTATTTGGCGTGACTAGATTGGCCACAACAACAGCGACCACAATATTTATACACAACCGTTGTTTCATATACTGTAGTATATGAAATTTAAATGCCATGTAAGCAATAAAATTATATTTTGTTGTGTTCCTCGGGTTTCAATTTTATTTAAAACAAAACAAAATAACAATGTCAAAGGGTTTTTACATCTTATATTATTGTACTCACTCAGTGCGTAGACCGAATTAAAAACCGAACATTTTTATATATGTTCTTTCTGAAATATAATTAACAATATCATACAATACGCATACCTAGTTGATATATAAACAGCTGCAGGCGTGTCAAACAAGTTAACATATCGACTCATGCATCCGCCAAGTTATATTATTAAATATATATAGGTACCTAATAAATAATAATATAAAGCATAAATAGCTCATTAGTCATAAGAAGTTATGATAGTAATAATTTACTAATAAAAAAAAAATGTATATTATTAATAATATCAAAAGTACTGTTGCTATTAAAATGCAATGTTTTATAGACAAATATTATTCGTTTAATTAGTAATTTTATTCCTTATATAGAACAAATTACTTAGTTACTTATACTAGTAATCTCATACTTAATAATATTTGAAAAATGTAACGATAATGGCCCGTGTTGTCGAAGCGAAAATTAATTAATTTTTTAATATAATTAATATATTATATTATACAAAAAAAAAATTAATATTTTTTTAACCTCGCAATACATAGTTGATCAAAAGTTTACTACCCAGGGTTAGGTAAACTAACTACTTTTTTAAAAATATTAATCCAATGATCAAACCGTAATTTATTAATAAAAAGCTTAAAAATGGAATACAATAAAACCTTTATAAGTTGTGATTACAAAAATAAAAAATACATATAGGTATGCCTACTCATAATTGAATTATGTATGATTATTTAAATTTAAATTATTAACAAAATTCGTTATGCCTAATCGCCCTGATAACAAACATTTTCAAATCATTTTATAGCTAAAAAGTAAAAATGTACCGATAACATTTTAAATTTTAATAGGTAAAACTTGAGCATTTAATACAAAGTATATCTTATGAGCCATAAGGTAAACTGCAACATGGTCTAAAAACTGAGCAACCTAAAATACGATATATATACAGTTTTTATTTTTATTATAAACATTAAATGTTCAAATTAAAAAAGATTGAATATTCAGACAAAAATAAAGATTTTAGTTAATTTTTTGTAGTTCAAAAATATTATTCGGATGGACTTGAAATTTTCAACTTTACCTAAGTTATTATACTTATTAGTGATTAATATTCCCTGATAGGTAGATACACAATGATATTTTCATAACATATAGGTAGATGATTAATTTAGTTCAGACCTATCCATTTTCCTTGCTAGCTAAGACTAAAGCAAGTAAAATATAACCAAATAAAAACAAAATTTTCTAATTTGTGGTTTTAAAAATAATTAAATAATTATTTATTTACAATAAATAAAAAATTATTATTATTTAAATAGATTTTAGTTTATTAAATACAGATATTATAAATATATATACCATAAAAAAATGACCATAAATTCATGATACATAGACTAAACCCCAAACATTAAATGCTAAATAATGTATTAATAAATAACCTATAGGTACCTAGCTTGGTTATATTATTATATTGTATAATGCCTATTGTTATTTTCAAAGAACTATTGACAAACGTTTTTAGCACGTCATCTTTTCAAACAATATTCAGTTAAAGGTTCTGATTCCGAATAAAGGAATACAAGATTATGGATCACAAAAATATTACAATGCATATACAAGTCATTATATTTATGTATAATATATGTTATGTTTTGAATTCGTTCATGCTTTACGCTTTACCAGTCAACAACGCAGTTGACGACTTTCTTAAATCCAAAAATTATAATACAAATAGTATATTATGTACTTATAAAGTACATTTTTATTTCATTGTACATGGATTGTTCACTTTGACAGGATTATACGATTATACTAATAAACTATACATTGTAAATTAATGTTTAGTATACTATAAATAATAATGAATATTATTTAACTTATGTATTTAACTAAAATTTTAATAGTACCTATTTCACAAACAATTATTTACAATATTAATTAATGTCATGCAATTAAAGTTTTAAGGCTTACTTTAATTTATATTTTACAGTAATTTAATAAGTTAAAGAAACTTCATTGCCTCATTGGAATAATACTTCGCTGTATATTACATACATGTTGTATATTACTCAATACACCATAAGCTATTCTTTACACACACTATACTTTGTAGAACTATGAAAACTTTAAGAAAAATAAATCCGCAATATTATGAGATCTTCTAAATTATTTGACATATTGGGCTTCAATAATAATTAATGATATCTAAAAATTAATTTTGACTTTTAAGCATATTAAAGAGTATAGACAAATTAGTATTGAGTAACGACCATCGTTTTAATACTTTTAATTCTTAATAATTTCCTTGTTTTATATTAAGTTTTATTTTAGGTTTAGTTGCTGCAGCAGCCAACAAGTAATTATATTAAAATGTATTTTAGAGTACCGATGGTGTAAACCTGCGGGTATTTATATACTACCTATAGTTAATAAATTAATATTAGTATTTGCACCTTGTCCGGTCGTTCCTCGGGAAACGTTTTGCAGTGTATGATCGTGACTCAATCGTGTTAAGGAACTACTAATGGGGTCATTCGCAATACGTACACGGCGCTCGAATACGTATGATTATTACATCCCATAACAGTTATAACCAACAACCTTGCTCAATGCCACGGGACATGAGTAATACGGTATGAATAAAAATTTATAACGTTATTATACTCCGTCTTCCGCTCAAAAAATGCAAAAATATTATAATTTTTTTTTTGTATCACGATTGCTATTGTAAATTATTATATTATATGTGGAATTTTTGTGTGTATATAATATTTGCCTACATATATATTTGAGCGTGTAAGTACTCTGAAATAATATAATATATACAATACATGTATACACCTGCAAGTGCTATTCGTCTCTATACACACGGACGCACACTTTCTCACGGATTTCCTTAATTTTCTTCGTGCTCCATTGTTCATACGTCGATGACGGCACTACGGCAGTGGAGACTAGGTCACACGCATTGTAAAATAAAAACCAAGAAAAAGACCTGACGACAAAAAAAATTATATATAATATAGTATATATATGGAGAAAAAATAACCACGCATTGTTTCCACGTTATTTTTTTTTTTTTTTGGTTATAACTGTAATCACGAGAATCGTTATAGTTTTGCACGACCTCGGTGACGCGGCTTTAGTGCGAAGGGAAAAAACGGCAACAAGTATATCAAGTAATCGGGTCAAGGGTTTTAATTTTTGCGAAACTACAGGTCGAAGGACCTGCATAAACGTGCATTTGAGAAAGAAACGATTTTCAGGTACTCTGTGTTCATGCATAATGACTGGTCACTATATACAGAACAAGTCATCTGTAGATCCTGGTAGACCACAATTACAAAATTTATAATGTGGACAACATAATTATTGACAAGTTAATCTTCAAAATTGTTACCATTATTATTTTATTATTGTTGATATTTTTAGATGGTAATAAAAAACTCGTCAATCAGTTACATATACTTATTAGTTTTGACAATAATTGTGCACAACGATAAAATGTTGTTAGATGAATTAACTATATGAAAAAAAATAGGTATGATTTTTTTTTTTTTTTAAAGAAATTTACAATCTATACCTTAGGCACAATGAGTAAATGTGAGACAGAATATATATAAGGCATCAAAACAATTAATATTAATATAAAATAGTTTACAATAAATTATATAGTACATGTTACGTTTGATAAGAGCAGCCACCCATTAATGACATTCGCTCGTTTTTTTTTTTTTTTTTTTTGAGTGTACTTAATTATTTAGTACTTGATTTATATAAGCAAGTCACGGCACCATTTACGTTTTAACCTTCTTGGAGGGTTTCCGGGGATAGTTGTGGTAGAGAGATTTCTAACGAAGGGATTGGGGTGAGATAATAAGTGGTGGTGGAAACGTTTATAATAAATTTTTGCTTCATCATGCACTAGAGGCATTTTTAAATCTGAATGAATAGTATGATTAAATACATAGGGAGGTGCATTTAATAATTTACGAAGCGCTAGGTTTTGGAAAGTTTGTATTTTGTTTAGATTGAACTTTTTTGCGTTTCCCCATAATTGCAGTCCATATGTCCACATGGGTTTAAGTAAGGATTTATAAATAAGGAGTTTGGTACTAGTATGAGTGTATCTGTTATTATAAATGAGATTTTTTAAAAGACGTAAACGTTGGTTTAAATTTATCCTTTTTGATTTAATATGTTGGGCCCATGTCAGCCTTTTATCGAGGGTTAGGCCAAGATATTTAGTGTTCTAAACACTTGGAATTTGGGTCCCGTAAATGAAAACATCATTGCAAGGGGTAAGTCTTAGGGTGAACATCGTATGGATAGATTTCGCTTGATTAATTTTAAACCTCCAGTTGGTGTACCAATCTTCCATAAGGGAAAGGTGAGATTGGAGATTTTGAACTGCTAATACAGGGTTAGAGTGAGTTGAGAGTATAGCTTTGTCATCCGCATAATCTGCAACCATTGTGTTAGGGGAGGTTGGTTGATCCGAGGCATATATATTATAAAGGAGGGGAGAGAGTAGGGTATGATTTGAAAACAATTTTATAGACGTAGGCATTATAGTTATTTATATATAGGTAATATTAAATATATTTAAAGGAATTTAAGTTATTTACTTTCACAATATTGCGTGTAAATAACGACATAACTCAAAATTGTCTGGGTACTTAACTTTTTAAGAGTAAAAATATATACCATTATATTGATTTAAAAACCTGCAGTAAGCTGATTTTAATTTTAGACTAGAAACGATATAGTATTATAAATTATAATATTAACTTAGGTAATCAATAATCATTGAGAGTGGCGTACTTGGACCTGAACTTTTGGGGGGGGGGGGGGTATTACAACTTAACCATATGTATAAAAAAAATGTTAAATTATATAATAATAATAATAATAAATAATTTAGATACTTATATTTTTAGAACATTAATTTTCTATTTTTTCTGAAAAAATATCGACCACTTCACTACTTTTTATTGGTATTTATCTGTGAATACTTAGATGAGCCAATCCATTTAGACGATTTTCCCCCGTGGAATTCCTTTGATTTTCTAATGATTCATTGCCAACACAATATTAAAAGCTATGACAAATAATTTATATTTTCAACAAATTTTAGAATATTACCTACCAAAGAATTAATAACTAATTTAAATAAAACTTTTAAACACATTAAAGAAAGAGTATCGCATCTACGCAGAAGACAAAAAATACATTTACCACCCTATGTTTCTATACCTAATGTTAGACTACGGATTTCTAATGTGTTTGACCTCGACATGTTTTTAATTCATAAGCTTTGCCAAAAGGTTAATGTCTAACGGATGTTTGTAATATTTTTTCCATTAACTGTCATCTTATAGTGATTAGAATCAAGAAAACATACAACAATCAATCAAACCGACTGGTTTAAAATTGAAATACCGATAATACTCTGCATAACTATTTTCTCGCATAGACGTACATACACAACACAAGCCGCTTGCATGCATGTAAATTGTCATTCACTAACGCCGTATTAAGGTTTCGTCAATGATCGCTTAAAAATTATTATGTTTTTATGAAAAAAAAAAAAAATTATAAAACATTTATTTGAAATAGAACGTAACTCAAAGGCATTCAATTAAATAACCGCTTATTTTATATTTACTAGAATACTTAAAATACCGTCATAAAAGTTATTAAAAATTTAAATAGTATTATTATATTGATATAGGTATAGGTACTTAATAATATTATAAATAATAAAATATTTGTTTCCATACAAATACGACAATACTAATCTATATTTTATTTGACAATGTTATTTATTTTATTTTATTAAACGATAAAAAAAATTAATAATCTAACATTCAAAAATAATTTTGTTTCGAAAAATGACTTCCTAATTAATATATTTTATACGGTTAAATTTGAGGATCAACCATCTTAGATATCTGAGTGACTGAATCTCATAAATCTAAAACGATTTACCACTACAAATCAGTTAAGCTGCAAGGGACATACTTTACAGTGTTTATTATCGATATTGATGATATTATACCTCATAAGTGATATGTCATAACCATAGCACATAGGTAAGCATATAGTCAAGTAATAATTAAGTTAAGTAATTCATTTTTTATTTCATCTTAATATGCCTTATATGGAGTTTTTAAATTTACATCTAAAAACAAATATTGTAAGATTTTACCATACTTATAATATCTTCTGAACTACAAATGAAAAAATATTTGACTAATTTTACTAATTTTAGTTTAAACGCGATGAAAATATGATGAAGTAATGCAATATTAAATACTAAATCTATATTAGGGTTCAACATTAAAATGTCACCTAAAATATATATTTATATAAATAATATATTTTTTATTCAATATTAGTAAAAAGTTTGTCATTGCATGATATTTTTAACATGATATATTATTATAGTACACACAATATTATATAATATATAGTAGGTACTGACGTATTGCCTACAATTTTATTATAATATGAGAACACATATTATTAATAAATAGTATTATTTTTTTTTTATTGTCATTCGTTCAAAATATTTAAATTTTTGTTATTAGTTACCGGTATTTTATAGTATGCATGATAATGGTTATAACTCATAACTTATTACTTTTAATAGAATTGAACAATGTTAAAAGATATACTATAATTTATAATATAGTCAATATAGATGACTTTATGCATATCCTACCCTTCAGACGAACAGTTTGAGTGAATGCTTAATCCTTTGGAAACGATACGCTTGTCGTCACTCATAGAGTTGGATTTTGTCAAAACTCTTTCCACTACTATCATCATTGATTATAGAATAGATTCTATAATCAATGCTATCATGCAACAGTCAACATTATACTGTTGTACATTAATTCATACTAATCGAAAACTGAGAATAATATTATACAAAAATTTGCAGTCGGAATCACGATGTGTCGCACAACGATGCACTTTTACAAAATACGCACTCGAGGACGAGAAAACGAAAATGATTCGATCGAAAACTGTATGATAATATGGAGACCAAGATGACCGTTTCACAACACTAATCGACGGACAATATATACGGTTGGATTAGGTTATGCGGACAAAAAGTTTGGCGACAGCTTTCTGTGTCTGATCGCGAATTACGTTTATTACAGATGTTAGGTATCTATGTATAAACTACGCAGACCACGGTTACGGTATACTCGTTAAGTGCGTGTTAAGGGCACTGAACGCGGGTTTCCACTATACGCGTATGCCCTGTATGCTACGTAAAATGTTCAACAACACGGTAAAGTGGTTAATCATGCGGTAACCTAACCAAACCAACCAATCATAGAAAAGGATTTACACGGACGTGTGTAATAGTTGAAACATGTATTGAGACTGAACTAAATACATACTCAGGTACCTACGTATTTAGTTTCGGTGTAAAGGCGGGTTTCATTTGTGCACTTTCGCATGCAAGTACCTTAACAGTGATATTTTTCGTTGGTCAAGTTGGTCACTTGGTCCGTTTTATCCGTGTTCGCCATTGATTGCGATGATTTTTCGATCGAAACGTTTTCGCTTCTTCGTCCGCAGCGAGTTCCTATCTACCTAAATTAATAGATTCATACAGTGTCACGAAATTTTGGCGAAACTGATGATCCTAAACAAGTCATCGTGTACTGTCTGGCCCGACGAAACGCACCGAACGTTTCTAAAATCACGTTCCGAGAACTTGGTTAAAGTAATATGCACAACAGTCAACTGTTGTATTAATATTTTATTCACATAAATAGCGAAAATTGCATCTATTGAATTTACGCATAATCTAATATGTAGATCACCACGGCATAATATGGGTTGAACTAGGTTGTAATTGATAATTCCCCCCCCCTCGATCTAATCACCAAAATATTAGTGGACATCAATACCCTCAAAATGTATTACTTTTAAGCTTATAAAGGGATAAAGATAATAAAAATGATATAGTTGCAGTGGTAGATTTAAGGGGAGCCCAAGAGATCTCGGCCCGCTTCGGCTCAAGTATAACAAATGTATATTTAAAATGATTGTCTATTTGTATGTATTTATTAATTACTGAACAAATTTAATATCTGAATTTCGAACTATGGGCCCTCTCTACCACAAAAAAAAAAATAAACCACTGTATGATTCCAAACTTAACGCCCAGCCACCACCAAATATTTTCTAATTTATAGTATTTTGATAACATGTTTGCAAATTCTTAACACCAATTTCAAATTAATTTGCAAGATATTTGCTCATTTTTTTAAAATTTAATCGGAAAAAGTTGGTAGGCAACATTTACGGACATGTTTTCTCTAACGATTTTAGTTATTTTGGTGTATTTAATGAAAAAAAAAATGTTCAGTTAAAACTTAAAAGATATGTTGCAAAATTGTGCGAATTTAGAACTTTATTAGTAGCAAAATACCGCAAAATACCTACTCACTATTTGTAATAAAATGTTTTTAAACAATAGATTTTTTTTTAATGAAGGTCTAGGGAAACTATTTTATACAGTCCACACTAATTTGCGGACTCTATTGAATATAACCTCCTACATATTCATATAATATCCATATTAAATATTTTCAAATACTTCTGCAGCAGAGCAAAACCAAAAGGTCTACTGGCTAAAATAAATTAAAACAAAATTTGAAGGTGTTCCATCATTGTACATCAAAAGTAGCTCGACCTTTTTTCTCAGGAAAAAATTATTGTTAACGACTTAAGGTAAGTATTGTGTTTTTACTGTTTTTGGTAAATTACTAATAACTTTGTTGGATACTTCGCATATCTGCCTGTTATAGTAAGTTGTGCACACTATGGGCCAGTATTACAATCATGGGTTACACTCCGATCAGTGTTTAACTGTCCGTAAGATGAAATAACCAGTATTACAAACTCTGGTCCACTCTGTTATTGACCGTCAGCTACCGGTTACGCTTACCAGCCGAAATCGGCTGGTTACAAAACGTGATGTACCGTTAAAGCATCTGATTGGTTGATAAATATTTATGTTTTTGTAATTATTTTGATATCATTATCATTATTAATTTTATTATTCTTCAATACAATACAACAATCTAAATTTTATTGTGAACAATATTATTATTTAATTTTGTCTTTGATTTTCGATTACACCAACTATTTGATATATATTTTATTATATAATAATATATTTTTTTACATATTACTATTTTTACGATATGGGCGCACTAGACTATATGGATATTGACGACTATTCAGACACCGAGGAAAGTGATGAAGCAATCGATGATTTTGATCATTTGGCGGAACTTGTGGCCTTCCCTAGACGTGCTAAAATTATTCGCAAACGACCTGACCATTTTAAAGTATGGAGAGATGACGAGTTTTTGAACAGGTTTCGTTTGAACAAAGATACTGTAAAGTTTCTCCTACGTATAATAGAACCAAAAATCGCATCACAAACTAGTAGGTAAGTGTGTATTAAAATTTTTTTTTTTGTTCAGTTATTTGATATTGTATTTGTTTATTTTGTAGTTCCTCCAATTTAAAATTGATCTTTATAATAGTTATCTGTAATCTGCAAATTATGAATCAATACCAACGCATAAGATTTCTTATCATTTAAATCAAACCTAAAATTGTACATCCTAATTGTTCATTTAAAAAAGTTGAACACTTATATCGATGCATAATAAATAAAACATTGCATTTAATATGCCACAAATAGGTACCTAATGTTATATGCATTATAATATAAATTAAAAAATAAATAGTGTAGTCTTTAATTGATTTTTTTTACACTACCTACACAAATTACCGTAGATGGAGGTGCTTAGCCCCCTTAGTTTCTCCAATGCATATAGGTAATGTTATATGCATTGTAATATAAATAAAAATGAATAGTGTAGTTTATTGTAATTATTAATATTTTACAGAAATAATGCAGTAACACCTAGTCAAAAACTGTTGATGACGTTGAGGTATTATGCAACTGGTTCCTTCATAGCAACTTGTGCAGATTTTGTTGGAATCCATAAAACTACTGGTGGTAAAATTATAATAGAAGTGTCAAAGGCCTTAGCAGCACTTAGACCGGATTTCATTCATTTTCCAACAACTGATGATGAAATACGTAAAGTTAAGCAGGATTTCTTCAATATTGCAAAATTCCCATCATGTATTGGAGCGATAGATTGTACTCATATAAAAATTAGATCTCCAGGTGGTGATGATGCAGAAATTTTTCGGAACAGGAAACAATTTATATATAATGTAATACTGGCCCTATGAGGTTGACATAATATTCTCAGCGTTAAACGCGACGACTGCGTTTTTTTCAAACTGACAATGAATATTATCGTGGATACATCCTGATTACAAGTATGCCGTATACGATGTGGACCACAAAACATGATAACCGAATTTATACCGTGGTCGAGGTGACCATCATATTATCAGTAGATAGATCATTGGTGTATTATGATTCACATTACTCGAGAACATATAACGAATGATATCTTTGATTGTTCAATATTGAAAGATAGCAGTGCTCGTCGACCGTTTTATCCTTGACCATCATTTTCCGTTCATTCTTGATTGATTTCAGTTTATTAGTCATTGTTCACGAGTGCGTTCCGAGTTCTCAGTGCGATGACATCTCAGGAAGACGAATTATGTATATTTACAAGCTCCATTACTCTCGGTCCGACGATCACTTTTTTCGAGGGTTTTCTGAGTTTTCTTATACGTCAGGTTAAATGCACATCACTCCAATCTATCAGCCTCGCCATACAGTTTATCATACACAAACTTCTTGTAAAAGAAACTAACAGTTTTTGACATTTCATTCCAATTTCATGTTATAAATTATAATGCAACACAAATTAAAGATGTTTGAAAAATTCAAAATAATCAATGTTAGGCCATTCAGAGCGAAATTTAAAAAAGTATAATACACGGTAAAAAATACTGAAAGGCACCACCAGCGTATTAACTATTACATGATGGTAAACATTTTTTGTACCTGTGTGTCAAATAAAAGTTTGGTTCACTTGCGTGTCAAATAATTGTATGATTATTTTTTTTAACTTAAAAAAATACTTTCATCCTACATCTTGAATTCATCATCCCTGAACTATTATATTTTTACAAATTCGTATACTATTTGTCAATACCCACTGACAATATTCATAAGTTATGAATCATAACACACGTTTTTTAGGGTTATTGATAAATTACATTATGATATATATATATAAGTATAATGTTAACCTATCGTACTATTGTGCGAATTATAGTATAATATGTGGTTCATAAAACAACACAACGCTGTAGTGTATATTTGTGAAAGCATTTCGAACAATTTATTGCAACGAGGTAACAAGCAATAATATCCATTATCCGTTCACAAAATATATTGTATAACGATAAATATGCTTTTGTTTGAGAAAAATCTTATATCAACCCTGTCAAATGAACGACAAATTGGTAGACTAACAGCTCTTTGAAAAAGAAACAAGAGTCAATACTCAACCGCATGTGGATTAGACATACGAGACTAACTTACAGATTCCTAACGGCGAGAAAATAAGCCTTTATGTGTGTAGTCTACGGCTTTAAATTCATGGTGCAACATAATGTAACTGAATGCTTAAAATGTGAACTGTCCGATAAACATTAAAAA